>NW_016107338.1:2415165-2445235 GCF_001604975.1 Cebus imitator
AAAAAAAAAAAAAAAGATACAGACAACTCACTAAAACAGTTGATATAGCTAACAATTACATAAAAAGATGAAGTTCATGAATAATCAGAAAGATGCAAATTAAAATTAGTATCATTTAAGCTGAAGAAATTAAAATGCTGTAATGCTTTCATAAATTACCAGGGAGTAAATTATTAGTTATTTAGTGAGCAAACTTGCATTATCCATTACTACGCATTCTATAAACCTACAATTCCATTGAGTAGGTATCACCTTAAAAAACATTATCATAAATGTCAAAAGATGGCCTGTGAAGGTATAAAAGGTGTTAACTAAAGTTCTATTTCTAGAAATAACCCAAATATCAATCAGTTAGGAATTGGTAAAATATCTGTAGTATACTCAGAGAAATACCATAAAGAAGTTAAAGAGAACGAGGAAAATCTAAATATATTAACAGGCTTAGACTACCAAATCAAATTATTGAGAAATGTGTGCTATAGAACCCCTATAAAGTGGGCATTCCACAGCAAGTAGAAAAATTAAATTAATACAATACATAGCTGAGTGGAGCAAAATGGTAGAAGCATACAGTGTTTATCCCAACCCCAGCAGGAACACCAAATTTTAACTATCTACACACAGACAAAGGCATCATCACAACCACCAAATATCAGGTGAGCAATCACACTACCTGGTTTTAACCGTTATCACTGAAAGAAGTATTGAACAGGGTAGGAGAGACAGCCTTGAATCCCTGATAGCATACCTCCCGCATCTGGCCCCACAACATTGACAGAGTCTGTGCACTTTGGGAAGGGACAGTGCAGTAACTGGGGGACTTTACACTGAACTCAGAGCTGCTGTCACAGCAGACAGCAAAGCCATGTCGGGCTCAGCCAGCACCCATGCACTGAAGTAGCCTTTGGACTAGACCTTGCCAAAAAGGAATCACCAATCCCAGCAATAAGAACCTGAATTTCTTGGCAAGTTTCACCACCATGGGCTAAAGCGCTCCAACGTCTTAGGTAAACCTGCAAGACAGTCTAGGACACAAGGAGTGCAACTTCTAGGCAACCCTTATGGCTGGGGCTGGGATTAGAGCCAGTGGACCAAGGGAGGTGCCACCTGGGAAAACTGGATATCCATATGTATGAATGAACCTGGAACCCTCTCTCTCACCATATACAAAAATCAAATAAAAATAGATTACAGACTTTTACCTAAGATCTCAAACTATGAAACTACCACAAAAATATTGGAGGAATTCTTCAGAACAACAGTCTGGGCAAAAATTTCTTCTGTAAGACTCCACAAGCATAGGCAAATGCTGCACAAAAATGGACAAATGGGACAACATCAAGTTAAAAGCTTCTGCAGAGCAAAGCAAACAACACAGACAACCCACAAAATGAGAGAAAACATTTGCAAACTATCCATCTGACAAGGGACTAATAACCAGAATATATAAGGAACTCAAGCCTCTACAGGGAAAAAAAATCTAATAATCCGATTTTAAAAAAATGGGCAAAAGATCTGAAAAACATTTCTCAAAAGACAACACACAAATGACAAAAGGGCACATTAAACACTGATCATCAGAGAAACGCAAATCAAAACTACAATGAGATATCATCTTACCCTAGCTAAAATGGCTTTTATCCAAAAGATAGGCAAAAACAAATGCTGGCCAGGATGTGGAGAAAAAAGGGAACCCTAAGTACATAGTTGGTGGGAATGTAAATTAGTACAACCACTATGGAGAGCAGTTTGGAGGCTCCTAAAAAAACTAAAAATAGGATATACCATACAATCCAGCAATCCCACTACTGGGTATATACCCAAAAGAAAAGAAATCTGTATATCAAAGAGATATCTGCACTCCCATGTTTCTTGATGCAGCGTTCCCATTAGCTAAGATATTTGGAAGCAACCTAAGTGTCCATTAACAGATGAATCAAGAAAATGTGGTACATATACACAGTGCAGTACTATTCAGCCCTAAAATAGAATGAGATTCAGTTATTTAAAATAACATAGATAGAACTGGAAGTCATTATGTTAAGTGAAATAAGACAGGCACAGAAAGACAAAGGTAACATGTTCCCACTATTTCTGGGATCTAAAAAAATCCCACAAATTTGTGGGATCTAAACCAACTGAACTCATGGACATAGAAGGTAGAAGGATGGTTATGAGGCTGGGAAGGCTATCTATATACCCAAAATAGTAGGAGGTAGGAGGTAATAGAGGGTAGTAGGAGGCAGGGGGTAGGAGGGGATAATTAATGGGTAGACCCCCCAAAAAAACATGATCATTAAGACCTAGTATTAGCAAGCACAACAGGGTGACTATAGTAAAAAATACTTTAATGGTACATTTTTAAGCAATTAAAAGAGTATAACTGGATTGTTTGATACACAAAGAATGGTTGAGAGGATATATATCCCATTTTCCATAATGTGATTATTACATACTGCATGCCTGTATCTAAATATAATGTATATTCCTACCCCACAAAAATTAAAAACAAGAACATTTTTAAGATACAAATATTTTGTCAACACCCTATTAAAGGAAACAGACACACACACACACACACACACACACACACACTCACTCACTTACAGGTGAGATATATATACAACTTTTTACTTAACATAAATCTCATTCTTAAAGGATAATTTAATTCTATAGATATTATCTATGGACATATAAATTGAAGCATACAAATGATCTAGAAAGATTAAAGTTATAAAAGTTGATACTTCTAAGGAAGTAAAAGCCCAAAGAATGTACACTCTGTGATTTTGTTTATATAAAGTTGAAAACAGGCAAAACTCAATTATGGTATCAGAAATCAAGTTAGTGGTTACCTGTGAGAAGAAGGGAGGGTGTAAGAATTGGGAAGATATAAGCAAGGGACTTCCAGGACACTGTCAATGTTCTGTTTTGTGACCTAGGTACCGGATTCACAGATGTTTGCTATTTTTGTGCTATATAAGTATTTTCTCCTAGTCTGTTGTTATTTAATACTGTATATACCACTATATAAGTATGAAGAAGTTTTAATTTCAACATACCTGAAATAATGCACATATAACCTGTTGAGCTAATATTTATGTTTCTATGCGTATTTCTGTATGTACGCCATACTTAAGCAAAAAAGTTAAGCTAAACAACAGTGATAAAATATTTAAGACCTAAATCCAGTTTACCTGTGCTTTTTTCTTTCCTGGAACACATACTTTCACATTTTTTCCTTTTATCATAAGAGGTGTTGTTTCAATGTGCTTCATGATTGCAGTAATTGCCTCTTTAAATTCCATTTCTAGGTAAGCCTAAAATGAAATTTATTCCATCATTTGTCACAAACCTACCTTTACAAGTTCCTGCATTTTAAAATGGACTAATTCTTTATTTTGTAACATCAAACCATTCAATTACCTCAAGTCATGGTTGTTCTTGCCTGTCTTTTTATTTTGCTCAAGTGTAATTTGATTAAGGATGTTTCACACATGAAATGGACATTTAACCTTAAAGAATTTCTATACCACTACCAAGATTAAAAAAAAAAAATCCAGGCAGGCTCATGGAACAAGAGGAAATGAGAATACATCAGTGAACAATAGGAGGGAAGGGAAGAGATGGTCCAGCTTTGTGGTAGGGCTGACATTTTAAAGGCTTCTTGCAACAAAGACAACACTATGTTCCCTGTCCTGACTCACAACTTAAAAATTTTTTCTTAATTTTTAAAAAAATTGAGACTGGGTCTTGCTATGCTGCCCAGGCAGCTCAATCAATCCTCCAGCCTTGGCCTCGCAAAGTACCGGGATTATAGGCTTGAGCCACCACACCTGGCCCTACCTCACAATTTTTTTTTTTTTTTTTTGAGACAATTTTACTCTGTTGTCCATGCTGAAGTGCAGTGGCGCAATCGTGGGTCACTGCAACATCCACCTCCAGGGTTCAAGAGATTTTCCTGCCTCAATCTCCCAAGTAGCTGGGATTACAGGTGCCCGCCACTATGCCCAGCTAATTTTTATATTTTTAGTAAAGACGGGATTTCACCATGCTGGCCAGGCTGGTCTCAAACTCCTGACCTCAGGGTGATCTACCTGCCTCTGCCTCCCAAAGTGTTGGGGTTACAGGCATGAGCCAACTCACCCGGCCTTAACTCACTATTTTATATTGTGCTTAAAGATTGTTCACAGTTCTTAACTTTCATCACGTGAGTTATAGGAATAGAACCCACAGACAATACTTACCATACAAGGAAATAATTTGTTTTAGTATAAACTTACTGGTGTTCTAAAGCAATGACTGGCAAACTATGGCACACTACCTATTTTTGTAAATAGTTTTTTTGAACACACCATGCTTGCTCATTTATATACTACTTATAGTTGTTTTTGTACTAGAATGGCAGAGCACAGCAGTTGAGATCCTATAGCTGGCTCATAAAACCAAAAATATTTATCTGGCCCTTTGCAGAAAAAGTGGGCAAACCCTTGTATTAAAGGATATAAAATATTATTTTGGGGCCTTGTTCATTCACATCCAAACATTTCTATAAATCTCAAAAAACAAATATACATGCAGTACAAGCAGCTAAGAGACCCAACAGCAGTTAATAGAATCATTAAAGCAATTACTTGGTATGAATTTTTACCACAGACTAAACGGCTCACCTCCTTTCTATATGGAACAATCAAGACATCATTCACTTTCCCAAATGGTTGAAATAATTTTCTAACATCTTCTTCAGTACAACCATCCTCTGGTAATTCAGATATAAGAAGAACCGAACCACAATGCAATGATTGTTCTTTCCGAAGCTATTTTTGGAGTGAAAGAAAATTTAAAATAAACCAAATTAAGCTACAATGTACAGTAATAATTTTCTATATAATTTCTTCTACAACTAATATTAGTACATTAAAGGGTCTTTTCCAAATATTTTACCCATTTTTCTTTTTCCTTCACCACCCCTATTTACCCAATTTTTAAAATCATGATTTTACAATTTTAACACTTGATTTTAAATGCAAAAGCAAAGTGGTAAGAAATACTATTTATATTTTTAAACCCAGAAATGGTTTATAGGTGCTCTTTTCTGTTTACAGCATCTTATAGCAAAGAAGATCTATGGAATGGTCCAAGGCCATTAGAGAAAAGTTTTCTAAGAAACTACATGGCCCATCAACAAGTGAAGCTGAAATCACTTCACTTGCTCACCCTCTCTTCTAATAATTGAAAATGATCTCTTGACGGATATGTTTTTAAAAATTCATATATAATGCATACCATCTGAATACACTATAGTACCAACTTTACCACCTATGTTAAAAATTAGAGCCAGACATGGTGGCTCATACCTGTATCCCAGTGCTTTGGGAGACCAAGACAGAAATATCACCTGAGGCCAGGAGTTCAAGACCAGGATGGGCAACATACTAAGACCCTATCTCTATTAAAAAAAAAAAAATTTTAAACACCCAGGTGGGTGTGGTGGTGTATACCTGTACACTTAGTTACCTGGGAGCCTGAGGCACGAGGATACTTGAGCTCAGAAATTTGAGGCTGCAGTGAATTATGACTGCGCCACTGCAATTCAGCCTGGGTGACAGAGCGAGACCCCATCTCCCAAAAAAAAAAAATTTTTCTTTTTTACTAAATAAGAAAACTTTTAAAAAAGTTCCACTGCCACCAAACTACAAGTCTTGAAACAAAATGAAAAGAACTTTATATATATTAATAATCTTTTAAGACTAATTCAGCCTCTTCAGAATTGTCCCCTATATTCAAAAATTTCTTCCCAATGCTCTTCAAAATTCTGTACTTACTGGTTGATTATTTTAAGTTTATCTTTCTAAATATAAGTTCTTTGGGGCAGGGAACAGCAGATGCTGAAAGTCTTTAATGTATTTAGATACTGAGGAGAGCAATGTATACCATACCTAATTACCTGAAGACTAATTGATAATAAAATATACAAAATATTTGATAATTGGGCCTATTAGGATTTTCTCTGAAGACAGTCTCTTGATGTTTTAATATATTATTTAATAGTGATTTAATAAACATATGTAATAAAACAATACCTCAGCATTGTAACCAATGCATTACAATCAAAATACACCAATAAATCAGTACAAAAAACTACATTTTACACTGTACAACAGAGTATTTGACTTCTGAACTGTACCACAAAAAGTATAGAAGAGATGAATAATGATCAATTCTCAGGAGAGGCTCACTCTTACACCTTACAAAAAAAGATTACAAAAGCTCAGTAACGCTGCTGGTGATTATTTAGTTTCCCAATCAGAGAGCAAAACTTATCACAATAATCTTTTGAGGCCAGCCAAAAATGCCAAACCATCAAAATGTTCTCTTTTGACACATCAAATACAAACCACTGGCATTCCTAAGCTACAAGATTTTGAACTTTGGACTTTTACTATATTCATAAGAAAAACCAGTGAAATACTCCATACTGAAATCATTTAACAATTCATGATTTCAAAGTTACTGGAAATACGGAATTAAAAAGTTAAGACAACTTCGTTTTTCTTGAGATAGGGTCTCTCTCTATAGCCCAGCTTGGAGTGTAGTAGTGTGATCTCAGCTCACTGTAACCTCTGCCTCCCAGGTGGGTTCAAGTGATCCTCCTATCTGAGCCTCCCATGGCCTGGGACTATAGGTGCCTGCCACCATGCCCGGCTCATTTTGATATTCTGTTATTTTTGGAGAGAGGGGGTTTCACCATTTGCTCTGGCTGGTCTCAAACTCTTAAGCTCAAGTGATCCACCCCACTTGGTGTCCCAAAGTGCTGGGATTCAGGCATGAGCTACCATGCCAGGCAACAACTTTTTATTCTGTTTGTCATAGCAAATGTATGAATACTTGCACTAACAAAGATTTACAAAGCCAGGCATAGTGGCTCACGCACTTAAGGAGGCTGACATGGAAGGAGTGATTGCCTGACCCCAGCCTGAGCAACACGGCAAGATCCCATCTCTACAAAAAAATAAAAACTTACCCAAGCATGGTGGCTGTGCTGCCACCACGCCTGTTGTGCCAGCTACTCCGGAAGTAGAGGTAGGAGGATCACTTGAGCCCAGGAGATAGAGGCTACAGTGAGCCAGCCATGTTTGCACCACTACACTCTGTATCTCCAAAAATAATTACTAATTAAACAATTACCTTTCGCTGGAGAGAAACAGCTTTATCAGACACCGGTTTACATTCTGGCGAAGTATCATCTTCAAGATTCTTTGATTTACAACGAACAGAATGTCCTCCTAGATTTGAATCGCTCTTTGAAGTACTTGTAGATTTAACTGATGGTTTTGTTCCACTGCCAGTTTTAGGCTTTTGTGCTGGTGAATGTCCCTTATCAATAGCTTCAAGATGCTTCTGTTTATTAAATTCTGTCCCATGCCCAGGTTGTTGTACTACATCTTCTAATGCCTTTTTCCTATCTAGTGAAAAGACAAAAAAAACAATTTCAATTGAAAAAAAATTAAAGTAGGAGCCATCTCGTGACATAATTTTAAAAATATAGAGCTATTCTCAAGCTAAACAGGGAGCACACAGATGAAAAAAATCTAGCCTTTATTCACTCAGAAGGCTTTTACATGAAGAAGTTCCTTTATTCAGTAAGCTTCCCTTATACCAGTGATCCTCAAAGTTTTGGTTTCAAGTTGCTTTACACTTACTGAAGACTCCAAAGATTTGTGTTATATTTATTGATATTTACCATATCAGAAATATAAAATTTAAAAATACTTATTAATTCATATATTAGGTTGTTGCACAAGTAATTGCAGTTTTTACCACTGAAAGTAATGGCAAAAAAGTAAACTCCCATATTAATGTAAATCTTTCTATAAAAACCATCCATAATTCCCAAAACAAAATTAGTGAAATGAGTAGCACTATTGTACCTTCTTCCAAACATTTTAATGTTGTGCTTAAAAGAAAAAATCTAAATTCTTCTATCTGCTTCTGGATATAGAAAATCCAGCCTCATGCAAATATGTAACTAGAAAAAAGAAGACCTCACAGAACTCTTAAAACATCTTGGGGACCCCACTCGGTCATTGCTTATGTAATTAAAAGTATTTTCATTTGAATTCAGCATTTTAGAATATACTAGATACAGTAAGACCTGTTAAAAGTATTACTTTTTTATTTTTCAGACCAGTGAGGTGAAGCAGTGGGAGTGTCAAAGGACCTCAGATATTAACTATGATTTCTTTCATTGTAGAAAGATGGTGTGTGTGTATGTGTGTGTGTGTGTGTGTCTGTGTGTGTCTGTGTGTGTGTGTGTGTGTGTGTGTGTGTATGTGAGCGCGCGCGTGCACGCGCTATTTCTGAAAGGGTCATTAAATCAGCATTAAGTCACAGGTTAAAAATAATAATTTCAAAAACATTTAAAATTAATCCATGGAATTCTATAATCAATTATTAAAGTAAACTAAGATGTTTCTACCATCCTTGGTTTTTAAACACGATGTTGGTAGACACATATATTCACACACATTTTTTTGCCAAGTGACTAGAGGGAGTAACTCTGTGGGATGTGGGTCAGATTTCATTTAGCAATTCTAAAATTTAATAAAATGGAACATTTCTCAAAATCCTAAAAAAAAGACATTTAAAAATTTAGTCAAAATAAGTACATTATTTCATGGCCATCAGTGTACCTGATGATCTCACTGATCTCCTGGATATCCTTTCGGGGCTAGCTGATCGAAAGCATTTTGGACTACCCCTAAATGGATTTTTAATTCGATATGGTGAACGGGATCTGGATCTGGATCTGGATCTGTATCTAGAAATGAAACGATGGCAAATTCTTGGACTTCGACTTCTTGGTCTATACATGTAACGCATTGGGCTTCGAGATCGACGGATTCTGTGACTTGAGCTTGATCTTCTAGAACGCCTAGGACTGGGGGAATGAGAACGTCTTCGTGGAGTTTCATTTTCTTTTCTATTACCCTCATTTCTGTAAGCAGGGGGAAAAAAAGTCAGTGATTAGCAATTTAATGTAAATTTAAATGATACTAAATGACAGAAGTACTTACTTAAAAACAGACTGTTAACAGTATCAAACTCTGATAAAAGATATGTACTTAAAACAAAAATCTGTTTGTTATGATGTGATTCAGCCTTATAGGTGAGTAAGAAACAATCAGAGCAGTTTATCAGCCATCCAAACTGCTGGGATGTCTGTTTTCTAGTTTACAGATGAATATGATAATGAACTTCTCTAGTTTTTCCTGCACCAATATTATATCCAATTATATTTTTAAAGTATTAAATTATGTAAAGAATTTAGGAAATGATTTACATAAACAGATGTATTAAATAATTTTTTCCTGAAAGATTATGCCATCTATAAATATGATTTGATTTCTATATGTGTGCATACACCCATAAATTGAGTAGGATCCCCTAGGGGATACAGAACTTAATAATACCACTCCTAGCATTCAAGGCATTTACAACAGAAGATGTCATAAACATAAAATAATAATGTCAGAATAAAATATTTTCAGAAAAGATTAAAGAAAGTAGTTCGGGGAGGGGCTGTATCACATTTAAGCTGGAATAAGAAAGATTTCACATTTAAGCTGGAATAAGAAAGATTCATAGAGGTTTTTGCATTTGCCTACTGTTTAAATTGCAAAAATAGAACCCAAAAGAATCACTTTCTTAAAATTAAGTGTTCACTTTTAAAAGATAATTAAGTTTTCATAATATTACTATTTTTCAAAATTACCTTCTTGATGGAAGGATCTCAGGATTCCAATCAGGATACCTATTTTGAAAATAAACAATATTAACTAAGAGCTAAAATAAGACTATAAGGCTCAATTAATCTTTACTGGAAATAAAATATTTTAAGTATTTAATTCAATAAATAATCAAAGTATTATGCTAATGGGTGTATCAGGGAAACACATTCCCCATACTTTAAGGCCTAAACACTTATTTAAGTAAAATGGCCAGTACATACACAAACATGTTAGAGATACAAGATAAAAGCTTAGGTTAAGGGTTAAAAAAGAGAAGACAATTCATCTACTTTACAGAACTCTAGAAAACACCACTCTTATCATATTCTATGTGGCAACTCACAGAATACAACATGAATGGTGCCCCTTAACTTATGCCAATTGGTACTCACAGAGATATATCCCGTAAGAGGAATCAGGAGAGAATTCATAGAAAATGTGGCTTTTCAAGTAGCCCTTAAAAAGATCTATTAATAGGCATGGATCAGGTTAGATTTCATGCAGTGGCAATACATAAACTAAGATTGGAGGCAAAACATAGGTGTTTTGTTTCAGGAACTGTCTAGCTGCAGCATAGAAATGATAAAAAGGAATTATAAAGGGGGAAACTTGGACAGGTTGTCTGTTGACTCAGGTAGAGACAAATTATGAAGAGCCTTGAAATCAGGTAACGATGTTACACAAAGGAAAAAACAATGGGAAGTTAATGAACATTTACAAGACGGGATAACAGGAATGTTCTCAGAATAAGTGTAAAGGAATATCTGGAATTAGAAAAAAAGGTAAGAGCTGAGATATTTAGAAATCAGGCATGTAGAAGCCACAATTATAGCCCTAAGAGTGAGACTAATACAAGATGGAGTTTATAGAAAAAAAGAGAGCCGAGATAGAATCTTAATGCACATCAACAACTGTAAAGCAGACAAAGAAAAAAAAGATTAAGGAGTAATCACAGAAAGAAAAACCAGTAGGAGAAACAGCAATATCACAGAAGCCTAAGAAAAAGGCTGTGTCTTCACTCTCAACTTCTAGAAAATCTGAACTCTGACAGGCATTTGGACAAGTTGATTGTATTAAATAAATAAATCACTACATTTAAGAATACAATTTCAGTAGCAAGACGAAAGCCAGGTAAGGAAATGGAGGCAGCAAACTTCTTACAAATCACCTAGTAGGAAAATAAAGTTAGGTCAAAATTTAGTAAAATAGTTTGTCTTGATTGCTATTTGCCTCAGACATTGTTAATGAGCTAACCCCACAGCAATTCTCAATTCCCTTTTCCCTTGTTTGTCTTTATTACAACGACTAAAAAAAGCTAAATATCTGCTTTCCCACTATCTCTAGAAGATAGCCAGTGATAGGTTCTAACCAATGGGACATAGGTACAAAACCCCCAGGAGACATCTGAGAAAGCTTCTGCCTCATTCTTCATACTTTGAGAATAGACATCCTGTCTAGACGACTTTTTAATTATGAGAGGACAAGCTATGAAGACAAAAAAGCTAACTTTAATCCAATATACCCATCACCTAGTGTCAACAATTCCCAATATATGGATTGTGTTCCATCTATTTCTACACTTTTAAAAACTTTCATTGCCCTGTACCGTCCAGAAAGATAAATTCCTAGTCTTATAGTGATTCAAAGTAAATCCTTTATAATCAAACAAAACTGGGTTTCACCGTAGGTGCTGTCATTTAATGGCTATTAAACTTAAGGCCAGTTACGTAGTTTGTGTAAGCCTTAGCTTTCTCACATGTATATGCTGGAAATGACAGTGATTAACAACACATGAAAGTTATTAAATTTCCAGAGCTCTCTAGTTTATGGTTCACAAAGTTTGAAGATTATTATTCAAGAGTTACTAATTATCGTTGGGCACGATGGCTCATGCCTGCAATCCCAACACTTGGGAGGCTGAGGTAGGCAGATCACACTTGAGTTCAGGAGTTTGAGACCAGCTTAGGCAACCCTGTCTCTACCAAAAATACAAAAAAATTAGCCAAGCGTGGTGGCACTTGCCAGTGGTCCTAGCTATTCAGGAGGCCGAGGTGAGAGAATCACTTGAACCCAGGAGGTGGAGGTTGCAGTGAGCTGAGAGAGTTAGTAATAATATTGTTGATTTTCACTAGGTTCAGCTTCACCAGTTTAGCCTGTTCACGAGGTAACACATGTTCTCATCTCTGCTGCTCAGGGCAGAAAGATAAAGCATAAATATATTCTGCAAGCAGAATTTGGAAACACCTCTATACTGCCCAACTAGTCAAAAATGTGCTACAGAAGCAGTAACGCTCCTAATATAGGTGGTATAACATAATTTTTAAGAGTAAGGACCTGGTAACTGATGTTATCTTTGTCCCAATGTGATGCAATAAATACACACATCACCTATGAAGTATTTGCAACAAAAATGTTCTCAGTGAATTTAATGCTAAGGAAACAAATAGGAAACTATAAAAAGTGGGACATTCAACAAGACAAGTTTCCTGGGCATTTCAAGGAAAAAGTCAACACTGTAAAAACACCCTCCTTGAACAACAACAAAAAAAAAGATGACAAAACAAAAAACAAAACAAAGAGTAGGCTATTCTAGATTAAAAGAGACCATAATACATAAATCTTAACTGAATACTAGATGGGGGGTATGGATGGGGCAGAAAAGAAGAGTTATTTAAGGCATTCTGGAAACAAATGGGAAAATATGAATTCTGTTTATATGTTATAAGGCATTGTGGAATTATTAATCTATTTAAACGTGTTGTATCAGGTTATGCAGAACAATGTCCTTACTCTTAGAAGATAGAAGCATTTAGAAATGATGTCTCATAATGTCTGCAATTTATTTTCAAATAGTTCAGAAACAAAATGTATGAAGATATAATAAGGCAAATATTAACAACTGATGAATACAGATGAAGAATATACATTTTTCTTCCTTTTTCCCTTGAATATTTATTCTGAAAAAATTTTAAGCCATAAAAAAGTAGAAGGGATGGTAAATAAAGGTCCATAGGTTAAACTAGTTCTGATTAACTATTTGCTGCATGATGATAGAAAAACTGTCTCTGTGCCTCAGCTCTCTCACTGATAAAATCAGGAATAATCCTTATACTTAACACTTCGTAGGTGTTTCTGAAGACTAAATCAATTATGTAAAGTACTCAGAATGCCCAGCAAACAATAAGCATAGTATAATTACCTATTTTTAATAGTAAAATTCTGATTCACTATATCTTTCCTCAACTACTCATGTCATAATCCAGAAAGATCCAATAAAGCCAGAGAGAATAAGCCATAAGAAACACAGTAACTATCTAAATATGTATCAATGGAGGAATGAGTAGAAATAAGGTATATCCACATTAACGCAGCTTAAAAGCATAAAGAATGCAGATCCCAAGCACCTAACCAAATCTTACTTATTATTTTGCAGTGGAGAGAAAGTAATGAAGCAATTATTCAAGAGCATACAACCTGAATGTGATGGTTAATTTGAGGTGTCGACTAGATTGAGGGATGCTTAATGACTGGTGAGGCATTGTTTCTTGGCGTGGCTGTGAGGGTGTTTCCAGTGAAGACTGGTTTGTGAGTCAGTGAGCTGAGTAAGGAAAATCTGCCCTTAATGTGTGCGAGCATCATGCCATAGCATAGGCTGGGAGCCCAGATGGCACAGATAGACGGAAGAAGGTGGAATTCCCTCTCTCCACCCCTCCTTCCCTCAGAGCGAGATGCCCTTCTACTCCTTGCCCTTGGACATCAGAACTCCAAGTTCTTGGGCCTTTGGTCTATATGACTTGCATCAGCAGGCTCCTGGGTTTCTAGGGCTTTCTGTCTCAGACTGGGAATTATGCTATCAGCTTCCTTGGTTTGGAAGTTTTTGAATTTAGACTGAGCCACACTACCAGAAACCAAGGGTCTTCAACATGCAGACAGAATATTGTGGGACTTCTCAGCCTCCATAACTGTATAAGCCAATTCCCCTAGTAAATCCCCTCTCACATATCAATACACAGGGATATCTTGGAAATATGTAGATTGAGTTCTAGAACATCACACTAAGCAAGTCATGTAAGTTTTTTGGTTTCCTAGTGCAAACAGAAATTATGTTTAGACTATACCAGTCTATTAAGTATACAATAGTATGTTTTTAAAATGGTACATAAATTAATTAAAAATACTTCATTGCTAAAAAATACTATAATGAGCCTTCAGCAAGTCAAAATCAAAGGTCACTGATCACAGGCTGCCATAACAGGTATAATAATAATGAAAAAGTCTGAAATACTGTGAGAATTACCTCCCAAAATGTGACTCAGGAACACAAAATGAGCACATGCTGTTAGAAAAATGGTACCAATAGGAAAGAGTCCTGACTGGCCCAGTAGAGACAAGGGAAGGAGGCCCTGGATCTGCCACTGTAATCAGAGTGAGGTCAGGTGAAGAATAATGTGCAGAAGGTGAAGAAACTATGAAGGCATCATGAGACCTGGTTAGGAGACACAGCCTGGAGAATTATGAAAGATACACTGTTGTTTTAAATTTCAAACCACAGTTACCTGTGTAACTAAAGAACCCTTAAGTCTCACAATAGGAAAAAGTGGAAACTGACCCAGAGGATACCAGATTGAAGGATATATCCAATTGCAGTTCCCACCAGCATACAGGTACTAATAACACTGTTCATTTTCAGCTTCAGCTCTTGATTGCTTTTGGCAGCAAAAGCATGCTCAAGGGCCAGATGAGACAGCGATTTGATATTAGGAGATGATTAAGATGGATTCTTGAATGATGCTCCCCAAAAGATACATACATACATATGTCCCAATCCCTGGAACTTGTGAATGTTACCTGATTTGGAAAAGGATCTTTGCAGATATAATTAAACTAAAACTCTTGAGATGAAATAATCTTCGATTATACAATGGGCCCGAGATCCAACAGCCAGTGTCCTTATAATAGGAGGACAGACGGAGGTTTGAGAGAAGGGGTGTGAAGACAGTAGCAGAGATGGGATTGATGGGCTACAAGCTAAGGAAGGCCAACGACTGTCCCTAGTCACTAGAAGCTAGGAGAGAGGCATGGAATAGATTCTCCCCTGAGCCTTGGAAGGGAGTGTGGCCCAGCTAACATCATGATTTCAGGCTTCTGGACTCCAAAACTGTGAGAGAATAAATTTCTATTAAGTCAAAAAAAAGAAAAAGAAAAAAGAAAAATAGCACCAACAGACTTGACACAGGGTTTTCACAATCTTTCAATTTGTAAAAAAGCGAAATTACATGAAATATAATAAATCAAAGTGCAATAAAATAAGGTATGCTTATATATGTCTCCCCTATTGGTCTCTCTGGAGAGACCTAATACACTTGACATGGCTAAAAAATAAAAAGTAGTGTAGAACATTAAAGTAGCAGGCATGGAAAGTAAATGTTTTAAATCAGGGTCCTATGTGCATGAAAAAAATAATAGCCTTACCTATACTTAGGTATATGCTGTTTGCTCAAGTAAATTAACGTAGCTATAATCCTCCTACTAGCATGAATAAATAGCTGGCTCCCAACCAAATAAAAATTCACCTTCATTAAAAGACATCCCACTGGGTTACCTGTGGGAAAATGTTGCTTAGGAGAGATTTTCCATTTTTGACTGTATTCCTTACAGTGACAGTAAGGCATATCCAATTCAAGCAATAAATTATCTCCCCATGATAACCTATGTTTGTCTGCACAGTATCTATGTAGGAAACTAACCCCAATTTCTAGTCTTAGTGTGTAAGGTCCAGGTGCAGCTTATCTCACTCTTGACACCAGTAGACATATGACAAAAACCGAAGTGTAGTACCCTACTCCCATAGCTACTATAATGGGTTTAGGGATGGACAACTAACCCAAAGTGAACCAAGAGTCAAAACAAGGACTTCTGCTGGAGTTACGGAGAAAGAAGTGTTCTAAAGTAAAAAGGTGAGATAGGAGAGGCATATATTCTCAGGACCTCCCGAGGCTGTGTCACAGGGTGAGGGGTTAGGGGAGGGAAAAAAAAAAACCCTTCTAGAAATGCCAGCTATACAGATCACTTACATCCAAAACCATGGGGTCCATTTTGCTATGTGAAAGAAGTGTGTCCAAGATTTCATAAGGCCAATGCAAAAGACAACAGCTAAGAAATAAGTATTTCTGACACTGAATTTTGTTTGAGCATCCAATACAGCTGCTCCTGAAACTATTAATAGAACCACCAAACTCATTTAACCTTCCCAGTCAATCGAGCTTACAAATTCTTACTTTAAAAAAAAAATTTTTTTTGAAACAGGATGTCGTCCAGGTTAGACTGCAGTGGTGCAATCATGACTCACTAAAGCCTCTATCTCCCATGATCAAGTGATACTCCCACCTCAGCCTCCCACATATTTTAACTACAGATATGTACCACCATGCCTGGCTGATTCTTTTATTTTTATTTTTGGTAGAGAAGAGATCTTGCTATGTTGGCCAGGCTGAACTCCTGAGCTCCAGCAAGCCTACCTGCCTTAGCCTCTCAAAGTGCTGAGATTACAGGCATGGGCCACTGCAACTGATTTGCAACTTTAATCACTTACAACCAGAAGGATTCTCATTATAATAATCTCAAATCCATTTGCCTATGAACATGTTACCGTCAGTCTGGTGGCTAGGAACTATTTAATGGTACTAGGGAAAGCAGAGTTTAATTTTATGTTATTCCAAGGGATACTGGAACTTAGTGTTAAAATAACACTTTTAACCTTTATGGCCAGTAAGGAAACCTTCACAAATGCCCTGTTTTAGAGAAAAAAAAGGTGGAAGAATTGAAGAGCCAAGACTGAGGAACCAAGACATCTAGCTTTTTCATCCCTTACTTAAGGTATATTCTGAAAACTGGTTCTAAGATGGAGAACAGCATTAGGTCCCAAATTAAATGCTGGTGTTTGGTTTGCACTGATTTTCAGTTACTTATCCTATGGAAAGGGGTGAAGTTAGGAGAAAGAAAGGATACCTGCTCTGATATAGATAAAAGATCGTGGGAAAGGTAAGCCAGCAAAGAATGAATTAATGACATAAAAAGTTTACCTACCGGGAATTAAGTTAGAAAAGTGCCAGAGCAAAGGATATATTCAATTCTATCATTTTAGAAAAATATTAAATATACTTCCACAAAACTCATATTTTAAAAAGACAACTTTCTAAAAATATTTTTCTCCAAAGTATACTAAAAATATTAACAGTCATATCTGAACATTAACTATTTTGTAAATATGCTATCTAAAATAAAGAAAAAAATGTTCTTACTGTTGACGTAACTGTCGACAGCTCTCAATATGAGTAGACGTATTTTGATGCTGAATCCAATCCTATTGTAAAAGGAGAAAAGTGTCGAAATTAGAATATTCCTCATGTTGACTAACGAACGAGGCTTTTAAAAAAGACAAGAATACATCTTTTTCAAAAATTAAACAAATGTAGTTTTTGGCTACTCAAATTTTCACAAACAAAAATTAAAGGTCTTGAAACAAATGTACTTAATACCATACCTCATTGATCCCATTTGAAAATATTTTAGTACAGAAAACATTTTAAATATCATATCCATGGATGCTCATTTTGAAATCAATATATAAACTTGGAGAAAATAAAAGCATGGATCAGCAAAAACTTATTGCAAAAAACACCATACCAGAAAACACCAAAAATTCTATAAGTGAAATGGTATCTGTGAAACAGTATCTTCAAAATACAGTATTTCAATGACGAATACCTCTAAAATTCATGGTAACAACATCAACAATCAAAAAATGCTACCTCATAGGCCAGTACCATTCCATACAAGGTACTCACTATTTTGGTAAATGAGATTAGTAAAAATACGGGAAAAATGCTGCTGATCAATCTATTTTCAAAATTTAAAGGTAACAACATTTCAAAGATACAATATCCCTTACATATTGAGCTTTACAATTAACAAAATGTTTTCTTATACATAACTTCATTTACAAATAAATCTGTCCTAAAATTACAATCTGTACCCATAAATAGCTCTGGAAGATACATCTGGATTTAAAAGAAAAAAAAAAGCCAATACAGTTTTCAAAGATACAGTTTCCAAAGTGAAACAATTAGTTAAAAGCAGTATGTATGTTACTCTAAGTTTCACTATTCCTCCAGGACTTGGAAAAGCAGAAAACTTACTAAATAACTCTGTATTTCAAAACTTTGCTTAAGGAAAATGTGATTATTTGTTTCCATTTCAAACACATTTTAGTTTAGGTCATTGCTAAAGAACTATAAGTTTCCACAGGTGAAATCACAGTTGACAATTTTAGATTCTGCCTTGGCAAGAACCATCTGAAAGAAGGTACACTGATTTGCAGTGCAATGCTCAGCATCACTTTAAACCCAGCAACAAGGTATGACAAATCCTAAACTATTTCATTAAGCCATGAAACTGATTGTAGACTACAAAAAAGAAATGTTTGTACATCCTGTTTAGTAATACAAATAGAAAGCTAGAAGAGATTGGCAGTTAAAAGTCTCTAGTGGTACTAAAACCCGTATTTTTAATGTTAACTGGACACTTTACATCAAACAGACACACTGGTGCAGGCAGTAGGTTGGGCATGATTTATTTGAACCATAAAGTGTTTTATCTGAATACGTTGCCAACATTTAATAATCCAGAGATTTTAATCCCAAGTCCAGATTTCCAGCTTTTCTTGAAAAAATAGGATGATACAGTAATATAGGATACCATTCTTATAGCAACTATCAGCTGACGATGATGGCTGCCCTATTTAGGACATACTCTCCTCACATACAACACACATTCTCTTACTGCACTTTTAACAGGCTTGCTTCACAAATTGACATTACTTGCTTTAACCTCAGTAAATACACCTATCCTGCCCCAATTTCTAGACTCTCTGGCAAAAGTACCCACATTAGATAATGGTCCAAAAGCAGCACTGCCTCCCCAGAGAAAAAGTGAAAATTACCTACTAAGGAGGAGGCTCTGCAAGGACTGTATAGAATTAGGCAGGCTCAGGATGAAACTGAAAATACCTACCCGTATCAGGGCTCACTTATTAGTCTCAACAATTTTTTACTGTCAGTACTTTCTCAAACTGGATTATTTCAGTCATTACGACACAGACCCTAAACCAAGGGAAGTTTTTCCTTTAAAATCTGAACCCCAATTTAACAAGCAAATACATTTCACATTCTCAAAGTACATCTTCACAGGTATAATTTCAGAGACTCAAAGGTGGGAAATATACACATTGTCAGATTTACTCAGTAGAAAAAAGTTTGCAGTTGGTAATTTACATTTATTGGCTTCATATTTATGTCATATATATATATATATATATACACACACACACACACGAACATTTACGAGGCAGCAAAATATATCACAGAAATGAGAAGTAGTTTGTACCATCAAAATCCCCATCTTCTCAAATCTCTATCATCTGGCCATTTAGCAATGAAAAATTCTTTACTTAGATGAGCCCCATTCTGTTGTGCTGTTAAAAGGGGTGTGTGTGTGTGTGTGTGTGTGTGTTGTGTGTGTGTTTAACGGCAATCTATGTGAGTTCTAATGATTACTAAATGATTTTCTCTCCTCTCAATTCTTTACTTTTACCCTATTAACCCAGGTTTTTACCATCTTATACTTGAACAATTAGAGAAGCTTCCAAGTGGAGGTCCTCCTCCATATCATCTCATCTCTATCTACCCTGCATACTTCAGTCAGGTCTCCCTAAAATATACTTTAAACATGTCACTTCACTTATCAACAAACTCATTTAGCTTTCTAATGCCTCCCACCTCAAGTCTAAACTCCTAGGCTAGCTCTTCAAGGCCTTTCATACTTATTTCTCTAATATGCTCATCACTCTTTCCCAACTGCCTCCTACCACAATGAAATGTAGTCTCCTCTCTGGACCTTTGCCTCTCTGTATATCGTTGCCATCCCTCCTCCTTTTTAATTTTTTTATTTTTTTTTAGATGGAGTCACTCTGTCACCCAGGTTGGAGTGCATTGGCGAGATCACCCGGGTTCAAGCAATTCTCCTGCCTCAGCCTCCTAAGCAGCTAGGATTACAGGCATGTGCCATCATGCCCAGCTAATTTTTGTATTTTTAGCAGAGACAAGTTTAACCATGTTGGTCAGGCTGGTCTCGAACTCCTGACCTCGTGATCCGCCCAACTAGGCCTCCCAAAGTGCTGGGATTACAAGCGTGAGCCACCACGCCCGGCCCCCTCCTCCTCTTTATACAGGCATATCTAAAGCCTCTTTATCATTCAAGATCCATCTTCAACCTACTCCATGAAGTCTTCTCTACCACATTATTCTAGTCAAGATAGACTTAGTGCATTTAGTAACTGACATTCCATTAGTCTAACTAGGCTATAAAAGTCTTTTGATGTCAGAATGCATATTTATAATTTTTAAACACATACCGCTACAAATACAATAGTTAAAATAATTATTAAATTGGTAAATTGGTAATGATTACATCAGTAAATTGATGATGCTGGCCTGAGTGATACACGCCTGAAATCAACATAGAAATATTACATCTCTGTCCCCTACAGCATATCCAAACAAGTTAAATATACAAAACCACTTGTTGCCTTCTAATTGTTTTAAATGTCTCAGGAGTATAATTTTTCTCCTCAATAGGACTGGATAAACTGCTTAATAACATCTAAAATTTTACACAGTTCCTTATTTCTGCCCCAGTACCTAATTGGAGTCAAGTACAAAACCGGTATCCATAAGTACATACTAAATTAAATGTATATCTTTTCTACTATACAGAATACAAATTAAAACTTCAAGTTCTTTATTTAAAGATGTATTTTTTGGGATTCATCATGATTAATTAAAAGTTTAAAATAAATTTTAAAATTATGTGGTACGCCCAGTCATAAGAATACAGAGACTAATACCCAATTCACTACTTAGGCCAGGGCTACTTACAGATTACAATTAGGTGATATGAACTATTCTAAAACTTTTTCCCTTGTAAGGACTTTGCTATCCCTTCTGATGGAATAAGGCAACTATTATTTTAACAGAATTTGGCACAGCTGGCTGAAATGGGATCGAATCCTGCTTTCTTTCACTGAAGTTAACTTTAAGAAACAAACAACAGATCTAATTATCAGAATCATGTTGATAAAAACCTGGTGAGTGAGTAATGAAAAGAAAATCAAAAGGCAGCACTGCAAGAAGAAAAGAACAAGAACATTAGCACCTATAGATTTTTAAGCCTAAGTATACAACCAATTCCTGACCATGGCCTTGAATCAAAGCTTTTTCCCATGTTAGTACATTCCCTCCTGACTCTTTACAATCTGACTCAATAAATCACATTGGTAAATAGAAGAAACAGTGCTTGCCAAACACAGATAAATAAAATTTACTTGGAAATTCCTGCTCAAATCTACCAATGATTACTACCTAATAGTATGTTCTATATTATAGTACACTTGACTACCTCTGCAAAATACTTCCTTCTAACTATACTATTAAGTACCTAAATCTTTATTTTTTAAAGAATTTTCTCTTCAAATTTCTGTCATTTAACTCTATAATTAGTGCACCTTGACTTATTTTTGCTATGAAGTTATTTTAGAAAGCTTCTTCTCAAAAAAAACACTAAAAATCACTAGTCTACATATGTAAAGTCAGGAAATATTTAAATCAGCATTGTCTTTATCCCAAGACAAGTATATACGTGCAAGGCCGTTAATATAATGTCTCTTAAATGTGTGAATTACAAATGGGTTATACCATCTCTTAAGTATAAATGGGTTATACTATCTCTTTGTAGTTTTATACTAACAGATCCTTTTAGAGAAAGGTAATTCCATGTTAACATTGTCTTGTGAAGTACACAGTTTATGTTATATAAATTTTACGTTGTGTTAAGTGGGATAACTAAAAGTTTAAAATAAATGGACAAACTATTAATATATGGTGTGCCCAGTCATAGGAATACAGTAAGCCTAACACTGAATTCAGTACTAAGGCCAGGGCTACTCAAGATTACAACTAATATTGAGGTTGCAATTTAAATTACCTTCTGCCATTTCCTTAATGTCTAGTTAACAGCAGCATACATATTAGAACTTAGAGAAAACTTTGGCGCTGAGCATCATACAGTGATCTTTTTTTAAAAACACTCACCTTCAAATGACTACATTCTACGTTACACAGAGAACACAAATGTGGAAATATTCTTGGAGACGCTGCATAATAATCATTCATCATAGAAGGAGTTGGAAGTCTCTTCATTTTCTGGGCATCAGCATGTGAAAATTTTGGTAGCCAGGATGCTTTCACAATACCAAAGGGAGACCGAATGGGAATGTCAGTCTGTGACTGATAATTCTTTTTACTTCCTCTTGATCCAACATGTACATTAGATGAATTAATCACAGGCTCATGTGGGATCCGCTCTTGTTGGCTTACAGTTGAAATTAATTCTGACGAAAACGGTTGCTGGTTCATAGACGGAGGAATCAGGGATTGATTCATTGTCTGGCTAACTGTTTGGTTAATGGATGGGTTGACAGATTTTATAGGTTCAAGGACTGACTGTCCTCCCGAAATGTGTAAGCCTGACATCTTGGTTCCACTCTCAACTGGGAAAAAGGACCGATTATTGGAGGACTCACCAGGGAAATCCATTTGGTGAAATACATCTTCAACAGGAAACATAGAATTACATATCACATTTGGATTGGGAACAGATGCAGAAATGCTCTGCTGTGACTGAAATTCATTCTCAACCTCATCAGTTGGAATTTCAGGATCATAAATACGTACTTCAAGTGGATCTTCTGTGTAGCCATATTTGCTTGCATGCCCATAATCAATCACATTACTTGAAACTGCTTCACTACCAAGTGTTTCTTTATTTCTGCTCTGAGAAGGTAAATTAGGTAATCTGCGCCCCATTTTTCGCATTCTTATATCCCTCAAAATTAATGGCATATTTTCCGGAGTTAGTTGTTCATCAGGATAGCGACTAAGTTCTTCTAGGTCTTCATTAGATAATCCAAAACTTGCTAAGATACTTGAGGCACTCTCTTTAGTATAGCGGCTCTGTACTTTGGGACTCTGCTCTGTAACCTGTGTTATGGAACTCTGTTTCACTGCCACTGATGCAGATATATGAGGCTCATCATCCCACCGGCTACCGTGAGGCTTCCCCTTCTTCTGTTGTGCTTCATGAAAATCCAGTTTTTCTTTGGTCAATCTTGGATCAGTTCTGTGTTGAGTTACCTGAACATTCATTCTCTGGGGTCCCATGTTCTGATAAGATTCATGGCCAGCAAATCTGTGTGGAATTCCACGGGCTCTCCCTGCTGGGTAAAATCTTGGGAGACCCATAGATCCAGGCCTCATAAATGGTCCTGGAGGCCTCATCCCAGAAGGGTTAGGTGCTCGTGGCCTTTGAAGTGGAAAGTCTCCTCGAGGATTAAACCTGGGTCTCGACATGGCTATTTTCAAGAAAGCCTGATTTAATAAAGTATAAGGTGGTGTTGAACCATGTGAGGCAACGGCATTCAGCTGCTGAAGCGCCAACTGAGTCTTAATCTGAGCAAAGTGCAAAGGAGATGGGCCCAACAGAAGTGGGTTTGCAATGCCCAGGTTCAAGGAATTCACAAGTGGTGCGAAATTTTCCAAGAATAACACAAAGCTGAAAGTTAAAACACAAACATTAGATCATTTTAACTCAAACTACTTCATGAAGTGGGTTCTACAGCCAGTGTAAAACATTTTGAAATAAAGCCACGAAACCATTCTGCATTTCATACACTTTCAGAGTAAGGGCTTACGAAGATTTAAATTTCCCAAAAACTTTCTCTTTTCTTCTTTCCTGAATGCAGAACACAAGCCCCAACCTCAAGCCAGAGTTCATGTACATTGTGTTGTGTTGGGTGCTGTCCTAGGTGCTGAGCAGTAATTACAACTCCTTTTACATAATCTTGAAAAATACTGGGAATTTATTTCACGCTGTAATACTGAGGAAAAAAGATGAAGGCATTAAAATACTTATAAATGCACACATACTTAATATGCATGTTATCAGATATACAAATAAAGAAAATAAAAACTGTAAGCTTGAAGTTTCATAAGACCCAGTTTTGTAAAACACAATCTTCTTGGAATCAGTCTTCACATCTAATAAATTCCACAGGACAAATAAACTACACTTATGTTCCTATTATTAAATGGTTGTTTCTTGTAAGATAAAAATTTGTTGCTAATAAACTTGTTTGCAGAGTCTAAGAAAACAGTATGCAATGGCATGGAATTCTGTATAATATAGAAAATATGTAACAAAACCAGTAACTCTTCCCTTGGAATCCCTCCATATTTGTCTCACAGTATAGAAAAATATATATGGATGATAATAATTATTAACTTTATAGAGCACTGGCTATGTGTCAATGTTCTATGAACCTTAAATGGAATGGGTCATTTAATGCTAACAATCCCAAGATATGTACAGAGGAAAACACTAAGGCACACACAGGTAAAGTGACTTACAAATACAAGTGACTGTGCTGAGATTTGTACTGAAGGTTGTCTGGTCCAGTAATATGTACTCTTAACCACTAATAGATGTGAGTAAAAAAATCTTGCCATTTTCAGGCACTTTATTAGTTAAAACTGGTTGCTGACCAGCCCATCAGACTGCAGCACTATCCACACTTCAACACTCTTCTCAGAAAACACTACTTTAGCTACCATTCAGGACCAAGGTCAGCAGCCACATAACTTGCCTTTCCTCCTGGAATTAAAAAATTTATAAACATATGGACTATGCTTGTGCTTTCTATTAGGACCTCACTTTTATGCATGATTGAAATGCATGGTGGAAAATGTGAGGTCTTTGGGCATCTACAATTGTTATCAAAATCCACACCATGGATCCTATTTACTAATCATCACTGTCTGGTTCAAGCTACAATTCCATCCATTACTTTACTATACACTTTTCTATTTATATATATTAATAAAATGTTAATTTGGCTGGGAAATGGTCTTTATCTGGTTAACACTCTCCCTTCCAGTCATTTTGCACGCTGCCACCCACATTTAACTTTTGCAAAAGGACATTTTTACCACACAACTCCTCTGTTCAAAAATCCAAGAACATCTCATTCCCTTTATTTCTTAGCTTTATTGTTTAAGGTCCAACTAATCTAATCAAACTCTCTGATTTTATCAGACAGGTATTTTTACTATGCCACTGTTCCTATTCTTCCCAACTCCCTTCACCTCTTCCAATCAAAAACAAACGTTGCTCTGGATGCTGACTTATTCATCCTTCAAAGTCAGCCCCCATTCAACCTCCCTTGACTACCAATCCCTGAAATGAATCTTCCAATAATCCTTCTTTCCGTTTTTTTTAAAGACAGTCTCATGCTGTCACCCAGGCTGGAGTTCAGCGGCACAATCTCGGCTAACTGCAACCTCCACTTCTCAAGTTCAAGTCATTCTCCTGCCTCAGCCTCCCAAGTAGCTGGGACTGCAGGCACACACCACCATGCTACCCAGCTAATTTTTGTATTTTTAGTAGAGATGGGGTTTCGTCATGATGGCCAGGCTGCTCTCAAGCTCCTGACATCAAGTGAACCGCCCGCCTCGGCTTCTCAAAGTGCTGGGATGTAAGCCACCTCACCTGGCATCCAATAACCTTTCTTATTTGTTGCTTGCACCATTTTCTGGACTCTTACTATCTTATGTTTCTGCACTCATAAACACGGTCTTTTTCAACAACGTATTGTCAATTGAAGGTTTACGTTCATGGCTAAGTCTTATCCCTCAAGCATATAAACCCTACTCCTACTCAAAAGATCCTCAAATGTGTTAAACTATATGAATGATCACATCCAAAGTACTCACTAACATGCACAAATTTTCCAATTAGAATGAAACACAACAACACAGCAAATACACAGGCTTCTGATTCACCAGATACAAGCTAAAGACACAAGTTTACCAAACATTGATACCCAAATTTTGTTTAAAAGTTCATTTATAGGCCGGGCGCGGTGGCTCAAGCCTGTAATCCCAGCACTTTGGAAGGCCGAGATGGGCAGATCACGAGGTCAAGAGATCAAGACCATCCTGGCCAACATGGTAAAACCTCGTCTCTACTAAAAATACAAAAAAAAAACAAAATTAGCTGGGCATGGTGGCATGTGCCTGTAGTCCCAGCTACCCGGGAGGATGAAGAAGCAGAACTGCCTGAACCCGGGAGGCGGAGGTTGCAGTGAGCTGAGATCACGCCACTGCACTCCAGCCTGGCACCTGGCGACAGACCGAGACTCTGTGTCAACAACAACAACAACAACAACAACAACAAAAGTTCATTTCTAACAAACTCATGGTCTTTTTAAACAATCATAAATCATGAAACTGTGCCTGCCTTCTACACAATAAAATCACTTCCAAAAACAAATGTCTTTACCCAATCCTAAAAGATATACATTGCTTATGTAAACAATTTATCACCTAGTTATTTCAATGCTTTCTGCACCATTTACAACATTTGGTGTAGACTCCTCTTACAACTTCATAAGCACAGCTCTTCCAAATAATGTTTCTCGCCCAAAATAAAACAGCAAAGGAACAAATTTCAATCAGAGTGATCTAATTACTAAATGGAATTGTGAACACATATCATTTGTAATCATCTCCATTTTAAACTCCTTAAAGGCAAAAATCTACTGCGTATTTCCTCATGTGCCCAACATTGCATTACACTGATTTAAGTACACATTTACAGAAGGTAAGAGTACAACAGCCATTGATAAACTGTATTCTCCAGAATACTAGTCCTCTAAGAGTGGTCATCTACAAAGATGTTCCCTGGCCAAGAAAGTATGAAGGGCACCATACTTGATTTTTAGAGGGGAACAATGTGTATTAGCATATTAAAGTCTATGAAAGAAGTAGCTCACACCTGTAGTCCCTAGCTCCTCAGAAGGTTAAGGCTGAAAAACAGCTTGAGCCTGGAAAGCAGAGGTTGCAATAAGCTGAGAATGCACCACTGTACTCCAGCCTGGATGACAGAGTAAGGCCCTGTCTTAAAAAAAAAAAAAAAAAAAAAAAAGCCATGTGAGGCCCTGCTGTAGTTGATACACTTATCAAAATCTTTTTTACATTTTGCACTTCCCAAACCTGGGTTTCTATTCATAGAATAGACATGTGCTTCCTATGGTTTCCCAGGATATAAAAGTTAAGAGAAACTTTCCTACCTATATACCCAGGGGTCATGTCTGAAATATTTATTGACTAGTAAAGAACATGCAATGAACTATCAAAACATAGGTGCTTTACAGTGTGGAAGCAGACTCCTAAGCCCCTCCTTGGTATACCACCCTTAAACTTTTAAGGGTTGAAGCTGCTGTAGCATGAGAAGGCAGTGATGGGACATCCCTTAGGGAGGAGCTATAAGAGGGAAGGATGTGGGGGATCCACCCTTTGAGCAGCAACTACTTACTAATCAGGAAAGAATTATTTCTATATTTAACACAGCAGCATCAGTATGTAGTCACTGAATATTAATCTTGAAAAGACACCAGTCTTTCATAGAACAATCTGGAATTCACATAAAGAGAAGAATTAAAAGGCATTTCCCAGTTATGGAATTGCAACTATCAATAAGCAGAGGTTTGGCCTGTTTGCATTTTTTAGGAGTCTTAAAAACAACCACCACACCAGACCTCCCATCCTAAAATCTAATACAGTGAAGACAGAGTAAAAAGTTAGCAGCCCTGGCTCTGCCTAAAAGATCTCCCTCCCTTCTCCACTGCGAAGACAAATTGGACTTCCGTTCAGGTAGTTATTTACTAAGCATTCTGGTCCCAAGACCTGCTAGGTAGAGGTAGGAAAGTTTCTCTTCTAATATTCATATCCTGGAAAACCTATTAAAAGCAGCACATGTCAATCTTACAATAGGTCATTTCTGTCAACTTTCTGAGAACAAGTTTCTTAATCCTCCTGAACTTTCAGCCAATACTTCTAACTTATCCCATGACACCACACATATTTCATACTTTTATGTGTAGTATATCATTTTAGTTGGTATTTAGTAACATTTTCACACAATAATCCAGTTGATATAAAATCATCACCTTCTTATGCTACCATTATCATTTCTAATCCCAATAGAGAAGTTTCTGACAAAATACTTTGTCAAAACATCATTAAAAGAGGAATTATGAGTCAGGTGCAGTGGCTCATGCCTGTAATACTCTGGGAGGCTGAGGGAGGCAGATGGCTTGAATCCAGGAGTGCAAGACCAGCCTAGGCAACATAGAGTGACTTCACCTCTATAAAAAAAATTACAAAAATTAGTAAAGTGTGGTGGTGAGTGCCTGTGGTTCCAGCTACTCAGGAGGCTGAAATGGGAGGATCACCTAAACCTGGGAGGTTGAGGCTGCAGTGAGCCATGACTACAACACTGCACTCCAGCCTGGGTGACAGACCAAGACTCTGTCTCAAAAACAAACAAAGAAGAATTATGGTTAATTACTTCATTATATATTTGTTCAGCCGTCACAGCTTCCCACTAAAATCACATGCATTTTATATTGGAAGCATGACACACAATGTTAGGCATTGGTAAGAATAAAGACACTTTTTAAAAATACAGGTGGCTTACACCTGTAATCCCAACATTTTGGGAGGCCAAGGCAGGGGGACTGCTTTGAGCCCAGGAATTCAAGGCCAGCGCGGGCAACATGGTGAGAACTCACCTTTACAAAAATGAAAAAACCAAGCATGGTGATTTTTCCCAACCAGCTACCCAGGAGGCTGAGGTGGGAGGATTGCTTAAGCCCAGGAGGTCAAGGCTGCAGAGAGCTGTTTTCACCACTGTACTCTAGCCTGGGTAGCAAAGCAAGACCCTGTCTCAAAAATTTTATATAAGTAAAAAATCTGCCTATGACCTATATGCCAAATAGCATATCTTCAATGGTTAAAAAAAGTAAGCATTATGCTGCCTTCTCTTTGTGAAGGAAATTTAAGGAGTACAACAGTCACCCCTTCTCTAGGTGGATGCATTCCAAGATCCCCAATGGACGCCTGAAACCATGGATAGTACTAAATCCTCTATATACTGTGTTTTTTTCCCATACATACATACCTATGATAATGTTTAATTTTAAAATAGGCTACAGTAAGAGATTAACAATAAAAAACAGAATAATATAGTGTAATACAAGTTATATGAACGTGGTTGTTCTAAAAATGTCGTTCTCATACTATACTCACCTATTTTTGGATGGTGGTTGACTACAGGTAACTGTAACTGCAGAAAGTAAAATCGTGGATAAGGGGAGACTACCGTACACTCATATTTCATTTATATAATTTTCACTTTTAATTAAAAATATTAAGTACTTTTTTCTTTCTTTCTAAAGAAGAAGTACATTTTCAATCATTTAGCAAAATTTGTCTTCTATCATTCATATCCATTCCAAATAAAATGCTTTGACTAAAAGGATGTTTATTTATACTTCAAGCTTTCTATTTACAAGATATTATAAAGTTTTCTTTTGCAATTACATTTGAAAACATAAGGCTTCAGAATTATGTAGCTTAAGTGCCCCACCAAAGGCACCTTTCTTTACTTTGTCACTTAACTTTTACATCCTTCTCAATCAATTCAAGGGAATGAAATTCCAAAATTAAGTATCAGGTCATTCAGGATATCTTTTTAAATGCTAAGTACTCCCAAGAAATGTAGAGAAAGTTTTCTTAGCAATAAATCTAGACAGTAAGTTCAAATTCAGCCTTTATTCATACAAAATAATCACTGACATCATTGTTCTAGGTAGGGAAGGACCAAAGATATTAAAGCCAGAACAGACCTCTCTCTTCATACAGCTAACATACTTTTTAAGATGAAGCTAGTATCTCTTAAGAATTAGGGTAATCAGGCCAGGCACGGTGGCTCATGCCTGTAATCTAAACATTTTGGGAGGCCGAGGCAGGCAGATCACTTGAGGTCAGGAGTTCGAGACCAGCCTGGCCAACATGGTGAAAGCCAGTCTCTACTAAAAATACAAAAATTAGCCAAGTGTGATGGCACATTCCTGTAGTCCCAGCTACTCAGAAGGCTGAGGCACAAGAATCGCTTGAACTTGGGAGGCAGAGGCTGCAGCTAGTCGAAATCATGCCATTGCACTCCAGCCTGGGTGACAGAGCAAGACTCCATCTCAAAAAAAAAAA
>NW_016107338.1:2445735-2486619 GCF_001604975.1 Cebus imitator
AAACTCTATTTAGGGGTGTCAGAATCTACATATTTAAGGTCTCAATTTACATGGTTATGAGACAATGGAATCTCTCTTCTATTCCATTCAACTTTCAGCTTTGCTAAACAATGATTTTTGTTGTCTCTGTTTTACTTTTTGGCAGGCAGGTACATTTACTAGGGAATGACAGTAGGTCACAAAGTTCCTTCTTAAAAATGTCCATCTAAATCCTGCATGCCACTGGGGGGTGGATTGAGAAGATATATCATAACAGACCCTTCTTTTTCTCCCTTTTCATTTTAGTGGAAAGGAGTAAGTTCAAAATCACGCATCTTCTGACAGCCTAGCACGACAGTCACTAGGCTACTTCCTAGTTTCAAAGCCAAATAAAATACGGTTCTGTTCCTACAGCCAAAGTGCTAACAATCTAACAGAAAATACAAACTGCAATAAAGTTTGTTGGTATTATAACAATCCTGAAGTATCAGAAAAGGATTTCTGGAGGAAAGAAATGTTTGAATTGAGTTTTGTAGGATGGCATCTTCTACAGTTTTGAGGGAACTAGTAGAAATGAGATTTCAAATAACGATGTCCTACTAAATGTGTTTATCAAATTTTCAAAAATTTAGAGTATCCTAAAGTTTATAGATAAAATACTATGAGACAGTTGTACTGGAATGATAAAAAGTAAATTATAATTTATAAATTGCGTAACTGAAAAAGGCATAACATTCCAGACAAAAAAATAGCTTCAGGTAAACGTTAGAATCTTCTGCACCCTCAGGACTATTTGATAAAAGTCAGCCATGAAGACAGGAAAAAAATGTGTTAGGAACCAATATCCCTTATGCCATCTGTTAGCTCCTGTTTTTAGTGGCTTTTTCAATCCTCTCCTCTCTATAACAATTCCCTTGCCAAATTACCAAGATACAAAAAAAAAGAATCTCCATTTCTAACTATAAAATTCAATGTAATACTTGTCATATGTACTTTTTTTTTTTCCTCTCACCACCATCATCATACGAATACCTTTTCCTTGGCTATTATAAACTTTAAATCTACAGTTATCTACGTAGGTTCACAGATGCACTGGCAAAAAGAGGCAAAAGTTATAGGCTCAAGCGCTTAATGAGTAAAATAATGTGTCGGAGATTTTCTTTAAAATAATCTGGGCAGGGGTAGGGGGAAAGAATGAATGTGTGTAGCAGGGCAGAGGGTGGTGGTGGAGGTAGGTGAAGGGAGTTTGATGACACAAGACACATAAAAATACTGGTTGTAGAAGCTGAGTGATGAGTCCCTAAGAATTTATCTGTGCTTTTTCACATTTCTGAAGATTTCCAAAATAAAAAGTTTAAGTCCTAAATATTAGGTATGACTTCACCTCCCCCCCCCCAGATGGAGTCTCACTGTCACCCAGGCTGGAGGGCAGTGGCACAATCTCAGCTCACTGCAATCTCCACCTCCCAAGTTCAAGTGATTCTCCTGCCTCAGCTTCCTGAATAGCTGGGATTACAGACATCCACCACCATGCCCGGCTTTTTGTATTTTCAGTAGAGACAAGGTTTCACCACGTTGGCCAGGCTGGTCTTGAACTACTGACCACATGTGATCCACCTGCGTCGGCCACCCAAAGTGCCGGGATTTCAAACATAAGCCACCATACCCGGCCAGTGTGACATTTTTAACAAAACAAAAGTTGGGAAAAGTAAAAAAAACCATGAATACAAGTCATTGAAAATGACATCAATTCTTCTCAATCTAACTTTAACACACCAAGATCTAGCAAAAGCCAAATCAGCTAACAAGCTGATTAACAAGCAATGCATAAATAATAAATTTAGATTTATGTCTAAAATCATTTTAATTACATACCCTATACCCTTCCTTCCCACTTGACTTTTTAACTATTACTAAACAGTTTCATATATTGTTGTCTTTGTTTCATTCTACCTTTTGGTGGAAAAAATTAATTTCTAAAATTAAGCAAAACAAGCAAAGTGATCTTGGTAAGAAACCTCTAACTAAGAATTAGATTGTATCACACCAAAGAAAACAAACACTCTGCCTTTTGAGGATAATGATGTAACCTGAAAACAATGTGATAAGAACAGAGGAACCAAACAGACAAAGGCAAATTTGGCATTAACACCTGGAAAACCACCAAAGAAATTAAGATAGCCATTATAAAGCGTTTTCCTTTAACCCCAGGAGCTCTGGTCATAAAAAGGTTTGTTCATCAGATTTATGGATAGCCATCTTATGAAATAACCTGGAAAAACAAGAGTTGAGATCAGAGTTCTTAAGTATCAGCTCGTTGGGGAAAAAAATGCAACTAAATAGCATTAACCCTTTAAAACAAATGTTTTACCTATATAAGTAACGTGTGCTTGTTACAGAAAACAGTAAGGACTTGCAAGCAAAATCCTTACTAATAAAACCATCACCCAGAGTAAATTAATACTCTGGTACCGTTTTATCTACTTTTGTGTACGTGCATGCACACATGATTGGGGGGATAGGGTATATCAAACATTGTACAAAATTAGAACTATGCTAAATTAGAACTATGCTATTTGCTATTTTCAGTTGACATTTTATTTTTCTAAATTCAGTATTTTTCAAAAACTGGATATTTAACAGTCACAAAACATTATGAACCTTTGAACTGTTTTAACAAGCAACTTAATAACTCATTTGTGTCCTTTTAAGAATTAAAACATGCCACTGTAAAACAAATATTCAATATAATGTCAGCCATAAAAATTCTTTCAGAAACACATAGTAGAAACTGAGTTCTTGAGAAAGCCATGACAAAACAGCATGATGAATTGAAAACGTATCACTATTAAATCCTGTGAGGTATTTCTGAGATGTCTAATACCATGGACAATCAAGAACTGCCTATTTTGATGCAGTCTTTCAGAAGGAAGGGAGCCCTTAATTTTCTCTACAGATATGGGTAGACTTTATCCAAAACCATCATCAAAAATCAGATAATGGCTCTATTAGACTTATAAGAAAAAGATTTATATCAAACCCCATACTTGCACTTACAGTACTTCATAGTTTACAAAGCACTTTAAATATTATCTTGTCTCAGCTTCACAATGACCTTAAGAGCAAAGGAATTCCAGTTTACACATGAAGTAAAACACAGCTAGGAAGTAACAATATTATAACATCTTCCTTTGGTGTTCTTTCCGTATACCAGATAATCTATGTGTAAATTTACTTTAAACTTCATTTCTAATCACAAAAAAGCAATGCAGATTCATAACCTGCCCCCAAAAAAGAAAAATCACCCTATGACATGCAGATAAAAACCACCCTATGACGTGCAGGAAAGAATAAAAAGTATTCTATAATCCTTCCCACAAAGGGAAAACTACCAATAACATTATTTTTCTAGATATACACCCATATACCTCATTTGGCACTGCTTTGTTAGAGCACTATTTGTCTCAGAATACATAAATTTACTTTGGTATTTAATGCAGTCATTACAATAGATAGTTAATACAGGAGGCTGATTGTTTTTTCAGCCACAAAAACTAACAGGTCATTCTGTGCTTTTCTGGTACTCAGTCTGCTAACCTCTCCTACCATACAGACAGAGCCACTCAACCAACTTCTTTACTACTATTAGTTTTTGTCCTCTCTTGTTTCACAAAAGGTATGCAAGTAGCAATTCTGAGGGTGCCACAAAGGTTGATCGAGAGCATCATGTTTAATGTTAAAATGCAAAACGTGGTGCCTTCAAGGAAACAAGTCAATGAAATAGAAAGTAAAAAATAAGCAGAAAATTAGAAACGTTATTTGGCATCATGAAGGGCAACACAAATTTCACTACTACCTACAAGGACTGATAAACACCATGATTTCAGATTTGAAAAAAAAATGGAAAACTGCTAACGCACAATGCTAAGAAGAGATCTCCATGAGAACCAGGCATTAACCCCATATAGCAATGATTTAAATTGTTATCAGTTTCAGGAAAACAATTTTTTGATAAATGGGCTGCTGTAAGATACACCTTTTTGTTTCTCAGGAGCATGTGCAATGCATACATAAATAGGCCTCTAGAGCACAACACTGTATTCACTGTAAATGACGTTCCCCTGGAGATGCACACTGGTAGCCTTGCTCTTAATGCCCCTAATAAGTCTAACAGGTTAGTCCAAGAGAAACCACCTTATCCAAGTTGGAAGAAAGAAATCTTCCCTAGGATTTTTTTGTTAAACTAGAAATGAGAAAAGTGGTAGATGTTTCTAAAATTCAAATGTGGTTAACAGCCCTATTTACTGCTTTACCAAGAAACCGCACTCTGAAACAACAAAAAAAGCCACTACCAAACAGAGGTAGGTAAGACCAAGAAGTAAATACAATAACGAAGGTAATCAACATCCAGTCCCAATTGTTTCTGAAGCCTAGTTGCATCCTTGCCCTCTCTGCCATTTGGTTATTTGCTTTTCCTCATGGAGGAACATGGGCCAAAAAAGTTTACATTTACCTAAAGTGGGTCCTAAAATCTTCAATTAAATATACCTAAACAGACTAAATGCATTAAAATGCCATAAGCTTTAAAGTCTTTACAAAGTACAAATGAGCATATAGTATACCATCTTTTGTGTTAAACAAAAAAGGAAAATAGGAAAACATACATATACTTGTTTATGGTTACAATAAAAACAAAATAGGAAGAATAATGCAGAAAATGATGAAGTTGATAATCTATAAAGGATAATGCATAGAAAGGATTGAAGGGATATATATGGTAATGTTATTCAAGGAGTATCTTCCTATGTACGTTTTAAGCTTCAGAAACATGTTAACAACCTACATATATTTTAAAAATCAGTAAGTATGGGAAGGAGAAAAATATCGAACACTGAAAGCAAACTAATCCAATCATATTTCAAATGCACACGACAATACATTGAAGGGGAAAAAGAAAACTAACACAAGAACTTACAAACCGCTATTCAATTTATGTACCTCACAGGGGGCCCCATCCCAAGTGTTACAGCACCCCTGGGAAAATAAATAAATGAAAGAAATAATTACTGTACCTCAGTTTTGATGGAGCTAGGGGAAAGAGAGTAACAAATTTTCACTCTTTTTAGTAATTTTATTTTTTGTAGTGGTATGGATAAGGCAATTCTAAACTACTTTAGATATATCATAGGTTTGAGCAAGTAAGTAAATGTTTTGATGGTGCTAGAACTTAGGGCTCTCATTGTGGAAGACAAGAAATACAAATAGGAAATGGGACAAAGCAAGAAAGAACTGAACAGTAATACATTATCAAATATCGGAAAAACAGGAGTCCATAAACACATACCAATAAATTAATCGATGGGGCAGAAAGGAAGGCTCTTACAGAATGCTGAGTACCTACCAGTAAATGTAGAATAAAATGGAGAGGAAAATCATTTTGTAACCATCATAGTAAAGAATAGTTCAGGTAAGAATCATGAGAGGTGTTACAGAGGTAAATTCTGATGAGTAGGGTATTTGCATGGTCTTAAAATGTCTCTCCACAGATTAATTCAAGGGGGAGTGGGGGGAAACAAGCACTTTAACCAAAACATATGCTCAAAACATAAGATCATGCATGAAAGGCAAATGGAAACGGTAAATCTCCAGATCTGATATCCTGGGGACATAGTTATCTGATTTTTCCGTCCCGGGACATATAATCTAAATCTAATCAAGAGAAAACATCAGATAAATCCAAAATGAGAAATGTTCCATTAAAGAGAAAAGCAAAGCAGATTGTAGTCTTCAAAAATGTCAACTTCACAAAAGATAAAGGCAGACTGTGGAAATGTTCCAGATTAAAGGAGATTAAAAAGACATAACAACTAAACGCAATATCTGATCTCAGCTTAGTCCTGTACAGGAGAGGGAAAAAACTGCTATAAAAAACACTATTGGGTCAATTGACAAAACCCAGAATACAGATTGTATTTGAATAATTTTATGGGCTGCACGCAGTGGCTCACGCCTGTAATTTTAGTACCCTCGGAGGCTGAGATGGGTGTGTTGCTTGAGCTCAGGAGTTCGAGGCCAGCCTGAGCAATATAGCAAAACCCCATCTCTACAAAAAATATAAAAATTAGCCAGGCATGGTGGCGCCCACCTCAGCGTGTAGTTCCAGCTACTTGGAAGGATCTCTTGAGCCCAGGAGGCAGACTGCAGTGAGCTGAGATCACTCACTGCACTCCAACCTGGATGACAGAGCCAGACACTGTCTCAAAAAAATAAAAAAGGATTTTATAAATGTGAAATTTACTGAAGTTGGTAATTATGATAACTATGAAAGAAAATACTTTTAGGAAATACACACTAAAGAATTTAGGGATAAAGGAGCACAATATATGCAATTTAATGTTCAACTTTTCAGGAAAAAAGCGTATATTCAGGAGACAGGAAATTCCCGTCACCCAGAGCTTAAATTCATTCAAAAATTGTTAATGATCCAATATTTCATGTCCAACGCTGGACTGTGTTATCTTCTTAATTGCATACAAAGTCAAAAAAACTATAAGCAAGTATGGCAAGAGGCAGAAAATCTGCAATATAATAAAGAACATCAACCTTAAAACACATTTTTAGATTTGGCCCTTCTTTTCGATGTCATGCTCACTCCCTAACTATTGACTGTTAGTCAGCCTATTATGCAACCCATAATAATCTAATCTTTGGGGAAAATTTCCACTGATTTGAAGATACCCACCCTGCTAGAAGGGGTGCCAGTGAATGACTTCATACAAAATTAGTTAACTCCCACAAGTAAAATTTAACACTATTAATTCAGCTTTAGAGAGGTAGTGCAGCATATTGTTTAAGAACTCGGACCCTACATTCAGTGTTTTAACTCTGGTCCTGCTGCTTGCTAACAATGTCACCCTGAGCAAGCTGGTTAATCCAAGCCTTTCACTCTTTGAAAATGAAACAAGAGTACCATTCAGAATGTTACTGCGGAGACTAATTAAAATTGTAAATCCTGACATGCAACAGGTGTTCAAAAAATGTTAAACAGTAAACAAAATGCTTTACTTAAGAAGCAAATAGGTGTTTCTTCCTTTTAGTAAGACTTGAATAATTTTTGAAAATTATATTAGAAATAGGAGTTAACTGCTTACGTCCACCTTTCTTTCAGTATTTCCTATATTGAGATCTAGCAATTTGTTTGTCAAGTACATTTTTAAAGTCACATCAAAATTCGTAAATTCAGATGTGGATGAAACAAAGGATTACCTAAATGATGTATAAAAAGGAAAGTTTTTCTTCAACAAGTAAACTTTAAGAAAACGTAGGTGGGGAGTTTATAGACTTGAGAGTTATCAACTGTAACCAATTATAAATGAATTATGAACATTAGTTGGATCCTGACTGCAACAACCTTTATACATACGTATAAGTGTAGGAGCCAGTGAGACACAACTGGCGAAATCTGAAATTTGTCTGAATGTCTGATATTAAAATTAATCACTCATAATTACTGTTATTGTTTTAGGTGTAATATGCATGTTTTTTCCTAAACATTCTAGAGAAAATTCTGAACTATATATTGAACTGACATGAGGATTTGCTTAAAAATAAGCAAGTAGAGATGAAACAGGACTTACCATTAGCTTGTAATAATTGAAACTGGATAGGCACATGAATAAATTAACATCATTCTATTTTTGTTTATGTTTAAAATTTTCCATATTAAAATAGTTTTTTTTTTTTTTTTTTGGTAAAAATCTTCAAAAAAGCAAGTTGGCAACTTTTACTCAGCAGAAACAACAGGGAAATTAGCTGAAAGTTTAATAAACAAAGACTGTGGAAATAAGATAGGAACTTTTTAACTTGATACAGACTGGAACAATAAATACATTCTGATTCAAAAGAGGTGTAAAGTAATCCAAAATATATGTTCAGGGTAGCCATTAAGAAAATAGAGTGAATGCAGTAGCTCACACCTGTAATCTCAGCGGTTTAGGAGGCTGAGGTGGGAGGATGGTTTGAGCCAAGGAGTTTGAGACCAGACTGGGCAACACAGAAAGACCGTCTCGACAAAAATTTTTTTAAAAAATTAGCTGAGCGTGGTGATGTGTGTCTGTTGTCCCAGCTACTCAGGAGGCGGAGGCAGGAACATCACTTGTGTCCAGGAGGTAGAGGCCACAGTGAGCCATGGTGACACCACTGCATTCTAGCCTTTGAGACAGAGTGAGATCCTGTCTCAAAAACAAAACAAAGCAAGAAAATATACGTACATTAAAGCTATTTCTCCTGTTTCCTGGACTTTCTTTTCAATCAAAAATCCTTGACCCTCGCCAGCATTATTATAGTTATGTTTATTTCTACATCTCACCTTTTCCTCAATTTTTCCTTTCCATTATTCTCTTCTCTTCTATATACTTATTTTCCTTCCATTTTAATTTGCCACCACAAGTGTCAGACCAAACAAAGTGAAAGCAATGAAGAATACATAAGCTGGATACACATAAGGGCTTATTAGCTTCAGCCATAAACATAATTACTTTCAATTTGGAGAGTCTCTAAAACCACTACAATCCAACATTCATTAGCACCTGTTTCTTTGCTTAACAGCCCAAACTGTGTTGTTACTGGGTACCAATACTGGAAGTACTGTTTCTAAGTGAGTAAGGCATTTTATTAAGGATTTGGACAAATTTAGTCCAAACCTTAATCACAGTGGAAAGAGCACGATTTGGAGTCTAGGCTCTGATGACTACCAGCTGAGTTCATTCACTCAACATCTTGAGCATAGAATACATACCACTGTGAAAGACAAAAAGACTAACATAACAATCACATAAATGGTTACTATATATTGTTAAGTACTACAAAAGAGGCATGTAAAAAGTTCATAGAGGCACAAAATATTTTAATTAAAGTTAGATTACACGGCCTTTCAACTCCAAAATTCTATTAATCTAATTCCTTTTAGGCCGTTTAATTAGAATACCCACAGATTATGATTTTCTATCAAAGGATGCTGCCTAAACACTTAAATTTTGAAATAAAAGTAACAGCTAACATTTATTAAGCACCTAGCATGTGCTCAGGAATAGGAGCTTTCCATACATTGTCTCACTTAATTTTAAGGTCACAAAAATCCCAAGCAGGAAGTAGTAATGTCACCATTATACAGATACGGAAATAAAAGTTCAGGAAGACTAAAATAACTTACCAAAGTCTCACACATATTGAGGAAAAGAGAGATTTGAATCCAGATCTTCTGATTCGAAAGCCTATTCTCTTTCCACTAAACTATTTGTCTCATTTTCTTCCACTACATGAAAACAAAATTTCCACAGATCACCTACCTAAGAGCACCCAAGAAAAACTCTAAGATAGTCGTTAAAAAGTGATGACTGATTGAGAACCTTTTTAAACTAGAGTACCTGCCATACACACCCTCCAAAACAAAATGCAAAAAAGATTACAAAACAAATACATCCAATATACAATAAATATGTGACATAAACACATTATGAAAGCTAGTTAATACAAACTAGTAAGATTTTTGTGATTTCTTCCATTGTTTTATCTTTACCCTTTCTTGGATCCAAGAAAAATGAATTCCCAAGGAAGGAATGGCCCAGCATTATGTTGGGATGCCACATAACTATTTAGAAGTACATATGACAGAATATGGGGCACAAAATACATATAAAATGCTGTCAAATAAACTTTTTAAAAAGATAGCAACATAAGTCCACTAAGTCTAGAATGTCTAATCATTAACAAAATTTAAAGCTGTTTAAGGTAATGTCATTTACATGTTGTTCTGCCAAACCTTCCTTAAATTCACCTTTTTTTAATCAATCCCTTTTTCCAGGTTATCAATTGTAAATCTGAATCGGCAAGCAGAGCATCCCTGAAAAAATAATCCTTTACAACAAATGACGGGAAAACGCAGAAAATTGTTGTGCATAATTCCAAAGCTCGTTAGAGAAAGTACTTGAATTAACATAAGTCGCTGGATCCTGGTGACAAGGTTTTCATCGGAACTCCTTTAGACTACTACTATTCCCTGTCCCGTCCCCAAACTTCGCCTAAGGGCAAGTTTTAAGATTAAGAAACATTAACTTGAGGTAGCCTTCACAGTCTAGCTTAATTAATGATTTTGTAATACCGAAGTATCCCTCATTTGCAATTATCTCAAACAACAAAAGATCTATTTCAAACGTTCTCAAGGATTCCAGTCTGATATATACAATTCCCCCTCCCTTTAAAAGAACGGGGCCCAAGCTAGGAATCACACAAAAACAATGCACTACCGTTCTGTTTTCACAACTCCTCTGAGAAATTTGGAAATACTGTTCAGTATCACAACCATTTATGAGCCCTCAGTTTCCTACACAGAGGTGACATTTTCCTTGCTTTCATACCTGCACTATGCAGCACAGAACACCGGCCCGCAAAAGCCGCTTGGATCCTAACATTCCCTCCTTCAACCCGACTCCCACTCCCCAACCCCAAACACAAACACGTTCTTCTCTCCAAGCTTCTTGCACAATGTAGCTGGCCAAAGGGCTTGGCTAAAACTCCACCGCCTCTTCAGGCCCGACGGTAACGCCTTCTCCCTGCTGGGCGCTCCCTCACCACGGTTTCCTCGGCTGTCAGGCCTGGCGCAGCCTTGGCAGGCAGGCCCTGCGCGGCTGAGGAAGGGGCCGCCTCGGCCTCGCCAAAGGGCTCTTCACGTTCCTCCGCCCAGTGCAACGGCGTTAGGCAGCTCTCCTCGAGGCAGGGTCCTACACGGGTGCCAGGCCGGGCCCTCCAGAGTAGTGAGGTGAACAAGCGACGGAGCAGGGCAGGACAACTTCCCTTCCCATCCCGGGGGGTCCCCCAACCTCCTCCCGCCCCCGCCGTCTGCCCGCCGCCATTTTGTGCGCAGCCGCTGCGACACAGATACAATAGTCGGCCCGGATCTCACAGGAGAGGCTCAGGACCCGCACGATACGGGCCCCGGCCTTCCAACCCCCTACTCCCAACAAGGCAGCGGTCCTACCTATGCCTACCCGACTAACAGCGGGATCCCATTTGCGCCCCACACAGTTTAGCACTCAGCCTCCAGTCTCGACGCCAAAGAAGCTACCGCCTCCAAAGAGCTGCACGCATGCGCACATCTTCAGCTCCAGCGAGCTCCCGTCTACTCCCGGCGCCTGCGTACCGCGGACGCCGCGCTCTCCCGCAGCCCTAAAAGGGCTGGCTCCCGGAAGGGGGCGCTCCCGCTAGTGGCGGCCAAGAAGCCTGAGGCAAAAAAAAAAAAAAAACTCCAGCGCCGTCTCTACCCCTTTGTTGGTTCTGTGCCTGTCCTACTCAAACCGCTCATCCTTTTAAGACCTATAGCGTCTCACCTCCTTCATAAAGTCTTCCCTGATCATTTGTGCCTTCAATAACATTATAACGGGTTATATTCACGCCTAGCACTTAATATATTGCTTTGTATGGTCAAGAGTTTGCCTGCTTTTATCCTGTCACCTTGCACCTTTTGAACCCTATGACAATAATGTGATGTGTATCATAGCTACTCAAAACGTCTGTAAATTAGAATTCAACTAAAGCTTATTCAGCTAAAACTTTAACACTCTGAAAATCCTTTTGTCATTTCACAATAAAAAGCCCTATCTGTGTGGTAGATACTTGTAATCCTCATTTTACCCATGAAAAACCTTGGGATGACAGAAATTAAAGAACTTCGTTATGCAATTTTTTATCTTCTCAAGGTGACTCTACTACACCAGTATGAAAACCCAGTCCTTGGACAAAATCTGGTAAAACTCACGAGCCCTGCCATATGCATACCACAAAAATCACACCACCCACCCTGCGTCTCACACATCCGTTTTACCTAGAACTCAAGCAGATGCATTTCTTTATTCATATTAAAGCGAGCATCTGAAAGACAAAAAAAGAAAGTCGTTTTAAAAAGATATCTTTTTTTTTTTAACCTCTGAACTTTTTATTGGCCTCCTGCTCCCCAAAGGGTCCCCTGCTTCTGCTGGCTTACTGTCTCAGAACTTTGGTGTCGTTGGTCTCAAACACCACTTTGTCACCAACAGGTGGTGATCTTTTGGATGGTCCAGGGCATCACCAAGATTGAAGTCCTTGCCATCTTCCAGCAGGTAGCGGTAGGTGGCGATCTCAGCCACCAGCATGACCTTGATAGTCAGCAAGGCCTCGTACTCCTGGGCCTGGCACTGTCCCTCTGACCAGGTCTGTGATGGCTCAGATTTCAGGTGCAGCCGGATCCTGTTGAGCTGCTCCAACTGCAGGGCATAGCAGGCCTCCACCTCCCTCAGGCTGTTCTCCAAGCTGGCCTTCAGATTTCTCAGAGTCCAGGTAGATCTCCAAGGACGGGACTATACATCTCAGCTCCATGAGTGTCATCTCAGCAGTTCCAACCTCAGCAGACCTCATGGTGACCACTGATGTGCTCTCCTCAGTCTGCTGAGATCAGTACTTGTCCAGCTCCTCTCGGTTCTTCTAGGCCAGCTCATCACATTGGGCCCAGATGTCTGCCATGATCTTGGTGAGGTCCTGAGATTTGGAGGCATCTACCTCCATGGTCAATCCAGAGCTGGCAATCTGGGCTTGTAGGCCTTTTACTTCCTCTTCATGGTTCTTCTTTTTGAAGAGCAGCTTCTCCTTGAGAGCCTTGATCTCTGTTTCCAGCCGCAGCCAAGTGACATTGGTGTCACCAATGACCTTGTGGAGCCCATGGATGTTGCTATCCACAGACTGGCGCATGGCCAGCTCTGTCTCATACTTGACTATGAAGTCATCAACAGCAAGACAGGCATTGTCGATCTGCAGAACGATGTGGGCATTGTCCACAGTATTTGCGAAGATCTGAACCCTCAGGTCCTCGATGGTCTTTAGGTAATGGCTCCAGTCTCTGACCTGGTCCTCCTTCTTCTCCAGGTGCTCCTGGATTTTGCTCTCCAGCTGCCAGTTCTCGGTCTCCAGGTCCCTCACTTTGTCCAGGTAGGAGGCCAGGGGATCGTTCAGGCTTTGCATGGCATCCTTCTCATTCTGGATGCCTCCCAGTCTTGCCAGACTCCTGGCCATCCCTGTCGCCAGGCCCCCAGACTCCACGCCACCCCAGAAGCTGTTGGAGCGGGACACGGAGATCCAGGAACCAGAGCCCCCGGCACCTGCACAGATGCTGGCTGCGCTGCTGACTGGCCAGGTGCCATAGCTGGGCACCTGGAGAGAGCCCAGGGACAGATAGTTGGTGGAGAAGGTGAAGCGAGTGGTGAAGCTCATGCTTTCTGGGGAGGAGAGCAAGAGGACAGTACTCAGGCTCTGCCTACAACCTAAAAAGATATCTTATCAGATTTTCATTTCAAACTAAAAATCCTGCTAGGAACAACAAATCAAAACAACAAAGAAAAAAGCCAACAAGCTCCCTCCAAACCCCAAATAACCCATGTGAACATTTGTTAAGCTTCCTTCTATATATTCCTTTTTTTTTTTTCAAGGCAGTTTCGCTCTTTGCACCTCTAACCCTAACCCTAACCCTAACCCTAACCCTAACCCAGCTGGAGTGCAATGGTGTGATCTCGGCTCACCGCAACCTCCGCCTCCTGGGTTCAGGTAATTCTTCTGCCTCAGCCTCCTAAGTAGCTGGGATTACAAGCACGTGCCACCATGCCCAGCTAATTTTTTGTATTTTTAGTAGAGACGGGGTTTCACCATGTTGACCAGGATGGTCTCGATCTCTTAACCTCGTGATCTACCCACCTCGGCCTCCCAAAGCACTGGGATTACAGGCGTGAGCCACCGCGCCCAGCCTATATTTCTTTATATTCATACAAACACATGCTAACACAGTATTTGCATGTAACAGGAAATTTTTTTTCACATATTAGCTATTTGCTTTTCTGATTACTGACATTTCTTCAAGTAAACCATATAATCCTTTTTTAAATAATTGTATAATATTCATAGTATACCTGCTTCAGCAAGTTGTTTCCAGTCTTTTTTGCTACTACAGATATTGCTGTATACAAACTGACCAAATGATACTTTAATTTCTAAAGGCTAGAATCATCATAGTGGGACTGCTGGATTAAATGTACATGTGAGTATATACATTTAATTTTAATAGGTGTTGTGGAAATATTTCCCAAAAAGCTTCTAAAAAGTGTCACTTCCACTAAATATGTAAGAAAATAACCATTTCCTTACAAACTCACTTCTTTCTCTAAACCTAAAATACTTAATATCATTGGACTTATCTGTTCTTTAAAGTTTGAAAAAATTCACCTTTGAAATATCATTTGGTGCTTTGTCTGAGAGTAGTTGTTCTCCAACTTTCTCTTGATACTTTATGATATTTAGTTAGATAAGAAATTCTCCTCCACAATGAATTTGGTAATTTATATTTTGCTTGAAAAGCATCCATTTCATCTAGATTTTCAGACATTTCCCTAGAGTTAGGCAAAGTAACTTATGAAATTTCTTTCATTTTCTTCATGTGGGCCCCTTATGTGGCTTTATTTATTTGCATAGCACTTCCAACATACCAATAATGTCTCTTATCCATCTTCCTCCATTAGAAATATAAGCTCTCTGGGGTCAGGGATATTTGTCTGTTTTCTTCACTGCTTTATTTCCAATTCACAGAATGATACCGGTACACAGCAGAAAATCAGCAAATATTTCTTGAAAGAATGAATGATTCTGATGGGTGGTTGTGTATGTGCGTGACTGCATGCATGTCACTGTTGAGCATCTTTTCATGTATTTCTTTTTTTAAGTCTCCATTTAACTGGCTTATCTGCCACTAATAAATATGCAACACAAGGAGGGGCTGAGGGTGAACTCCCAGTCAGGCTCCTGTGTCCAGGCTTAAGCAAGATCCATGTGTATTTCTTCATTTTAAAAAGCTTCTCCGTTTTATATTCTTTGTGCATATTTCTAGTGAAGTGATTGTCTAACCAGGAGGTAGCTCTCACTATATATTAAGGGACTATTAGCCCTTTGTCAAATATGTGGCGATTAGTTTCTCTTCACTGAAATTTTGTTTCTATCTATTACTATTATAAGCTAAATTTTCACGCAATCAAATCTATCAATCTTTTCATTTATGACTTCTGTCAGGCTAATTTTTGTATTTTTAGTAGAGACAACATTTTGCCATGTTGGTCCGGTTGGTCTCGAACTTCCGACTTCAGGTGATCTGCCCACCTTGGTCTATCAAAGTATTGGGATTACAGGCGTGAGCCACCACACCTGGCCAGAAAAATATTTTTTATCTTAGAGTTTACTATATCCAAGCTTTTATGTCTTGTAGTCATTTGGATTATTTCGATAAATCCTCAACATTCCTATCTAAAAATATCAATACTCTTGACAAGGGAAAAATACCTATCCTACTGCATATCATCTTCTGTCACTCTCTTCCACACCTTCTTCCCTCACCCACTCTGTTTTCTGATTGGTCAGACAACAAGCATTGAGCAGCTCTATCCAGAGCTCAGCTTCTGCCTGCTCAGCACAGTCACAGCTCAGCCTAATTAGATAGAAAACAGAACAGTCATCACAAACTTTGTTAACATAAATGGGGCTTTCTCTCAATGACATAAAGAATCTCATCACCATTTCAGCTCAAGTGCAAGTATCCTAATAAACAGGATTTGGGGTTAAGTATGGCCTTTTTGTATTTAGAATCTAAATCTAAGTATTGGGGTAGATAAAGGGCCATGATGGAAAGTTTGAGAAATCCCAGAGTCATTTCTTGTCCTGAAAAAGCACAGAAATATCAAGAAAACTTAATTCTAACTGATCCTTAAATTTTGAAGACTCCGGCTAATTTTTGTATTTTTAGTAGAGACAACATTTTGTCATGTTGGCCTGGTTGGTCTCGAACTTCCGACTCAGGTGATCTGCCCACCTTGGTCTATCAAAGTATTGGGATTACAGGCATGAGCCACCGCACAACCAGACACAATATATGTAGAAGATACAACCAGACCTAATATATGTAGAAGTTCAGAAACTCAAGAAAACAAGCAGTTATTTTTCTGAGTTTTAATCAAAGGTAACGTAATGACAAACAGAAATCAGTTTGTCTCTTCTTGTTACAGTGGTTGTAAAATATGTTCATAAATTTCTTTAATACACTTCACTTCAAGAGGTGAAGCCTAATTCCCTTCGCCTTGAATGTGAGTCAGACGTAGTAAGTTGTTTTTAATGAGGACAATGTGGTGGAAGTAATGCTGTGTGAATTCCAAGGCTACATAATAAAAAGGAGAGCTTCTGCCAGAGGATCCCTAGCTACTGGATTACTTACCCTCAGGAAAGTCAGCTGCCATGTTGTGAGAATACCCAAATAGCCTATTAAACAGAAGACCATAAGCGAGGCCAGGTGCAGTGGCTCACAACTGTAATCCCAGTACTTTGGGAGGCCAGTATGGAAGGACTGCTTGAGCCCAGAAGTTCAAGACCACCCTAGGCAACTTAGCAAGACCCCATCTTTACAAAAAATTATTTAAAAAATTAGCCAGGCCTGGTGGCTCACCTGGTAGCTCCTCAGCCTCCCAGCTATTTGGGAGGCTAAGGAAGGAGGATCACTTGAACCCAAGAGTCCCAGGCTGCAGTGCACTATGGTCACACCACTGCCACTGCAGTCTGGGTGAAAGAGCAAGGCTCTGTCCCACCCCCCCCACCCCCCTGCCGACCAAAAAAAAAAAAGGGAAAGGAAAAAGAAAGCAAATTGCCAAACATTTCAGTGAGTCACTTTGGAGACGGAACCTTCACCCCCAATTAAGCCTTCAGTTGACTATAGCTTAAGTCAACATCCTCAAAGCAATTTCATGAGAGACACTAAGCAAGAACTGCCTAGCCAAGCCACCTCTGAATTCCTGACTCATGGATGAAGAGAAAAAATGTAAATTTTTGTTTTAAGCCATTAAGTTTTGGGGTAATCTTTAATACAGCAATACATAACTAATACACTTATTATACAAAGACTAAGAAATCAATTCATTAAAACCATGACTAAGGGCCGGGTGCAGTGGCTCATGCCTGTAATCTCACCACTTTCAGAGGCCGAGGTGGGCAGATCACAAGGTCAGGAATTTGAGACCAGCCTGGCCAACATGGTGAAACCCGTTTGTACTTAAAATATAAAACATTAGCTGGCTGTGGTGGTGCGCACCTGTAATTCCAGCTACTGGGGAGGCTGAGGCAGAAGAATGGCTCTAACCCAGGAGGCAGAGGTTGCAGTGAGCCAAGATTGTGCCACTGCACTCCAGCCTGGGTGACAGAGCAAGGCTCTGTTTCAAAAAAAAAAAAACATGACTCAAAATCATTATATATCAATCAGTGGAAAACGAGCTGGGATTTAGAAACAATACAATTTTGACTTGACTCTGACTTCAGCAATATTAATAATTAGTTTCCTAAAGCATAAAATAATAATTCTTAACCTGCAGGATCCTCATCTTATGAACCTTTTACCCCAAAAGCACTGTGTACACAGTCTACATACTAGCTACAAAAGCAATTCAAGATACGGAAAATCATGGCGGACAGGAGGCAGGACTAGATTGCAGCTCCTACTTGGACGGACAGAACAGCGTGTGGAGGCTTACATCATGAACTTTTGCTCCAGAGTAACTACACTATGAAAGCCAAGAGAACCCACAGATCCTCTGAAGGAAGTGGATGGCTCCTGTAGGACCCAGGAGAAACCCCAAATACTGTGAGTGTCCAAACTATAGAAGTGGGAAAGGGAGATCATCTGCCCCCAAACACACACCCCCGACTGGGGAACCTGAAGGTCTAGATTATGGGAGGAGATTCTGACCTGACCTGAAGCCGAGTCTATTTAGAGAGCCAACTGAAATACAGGGGTAGAGGAGGCAGGAGGAAAAGCTCTGTAGGCTCGCTGGGTCCCCTAGCAAGCCATTTCTGCCTCATCTCACAGGGGTCCTTAAGGAGGGCTGCCAGAGGCACCAAGAAAAGGCTACAGGGAAAAGGAAACCTCCAGATGAACTTTGTAACAATTTGAACTAATCAAGAAGTCTCCTGGCCAGAACACAAGGGAGGGCATGAATCCAGTGTACAGACTCCACAGGTGGGGGAAGAAGGAAAGCTCTACTTACTTCCGCAGCTGTGAGGCAGGTAGCCTGGGGCAAGTTCACAGCCCTGCTTGTCCACTGCCTGGAAACAGGCTCAGTGCTATTGTTGGGGGCACAGTGGCAGTGAGACTGGCCCTTTGGGTTGCATGGGTACTGGGTAAGGCCTGTGACTGCTGCCTTTACCCCACTTCCCTGACAACCTGCATGACACAAGAGAGGGAGCCATAATCCCCCTAGGAACATAACTCCATTGACCTGGGAACCTCACTCCATCCCCAACAGCAGCCACAACAAGACTCACCCCAGTAAAGTCTAAGCTCAGACACATCTAGCCCTTCCCTACCTACCCTGGTAACTAAAAACAAAGGGCACATACTCTTGGGAGTTCTAGGGGCCCTCCCACCACTTGTTCCTCCCCATACTACTACAGCTGATGCTCTCTTAAAAGCACCACCTCCCAGCAGGAGGCCAACCAGCACAAAAATTGTGTACTAATCAATCAAAGCTAAGGACACTCAGAGAGTCCATTTCAACCCCCTGCTATCTCCACCGGAGCAGGTGCTGGTATCCATGGCTGAGAGACACGCAGACAGTTAACATCACAGGATTCTATGCAGACAACCCCCAGTACCAGCCCAGAGCTTGGTAGACTTTCTGGGTGGCTAGATCCAGAAGAGAGATAACAATCACTACAGTTCAGCTCTCAGGAAGTCACATCCCTCAGAAAAGGGAGAGAGTACTACATCAAGGAAACACCCCACAGGACAAAAGAATCTGAACAGCCTCAAGCCCTAAGCCTTCCCTCTGACAGAGTCCACCCAAATAAGAAGGAACCAGAAAACCAACTCCAGTAATATGACAAAACAAGGTTCTTTAACCACCTCCCAAAAATCACATTAGCTCACCAGCAATGGAACCAAACCAAGAAGAAATCCATAAGTTACCTCGAGAGCATTCAAAAGGTTAGTTATTAAGCTAATCGAGGAGGCACCAGAGAAAAGCAAAGCCCAGTGTAAGGAAATGTTTAAAAAATGATACAAGAAGAAAGGGCAAAATATTCAATGAAATAAGTAGCATAAATAAAAACAATCAAAACTTCAGGAAACAATGGATGCATTTACAGAAATGCAAAATGCTCCAGAAAGTCTCAGCAATACAATCAAACAAGCAAAAGAACAAATTTCAGGGCTCAAAGACAAGGCTTTCAAATTAACCCAACCCAACAAAGACAAAGAAAAAAGAGTAAGAAAATATGAACAAAGCCTCCAAGAAGTCTGAGATTATGTTAAATGACCAAATCTAAGAATGATCAGCATTCCTGAAAAAGAGAAATCTGAAAGTCTGGAAAACATATTTGGAGGAATAATCAAGGAAATTTCCCCAGCCTTGCTAGAGAACTAGATATCCAAATACAAGATGCTCAAAGAACACCTGGGAAATTCATCGCAAAAAGATCATCACGCACTCAAATTGTCATCAGATTATCTAAAGTTAAGATGAAGGAAAGAATCTTAAGAGCTCTTTGGCAAAAACACCAGGTAAGCTATAAAAGAAAACCTATCAGATGAATAGCAAATTTCTCAGCAGAAAACCTACAAGCTAGAAGGGACTGGGGCCCTATCTTCAGCTTCCTCAAACAAAACAATTATCAGCCAAGAATTTTGTACCCAGCAAAACTAAGCTTCATAGAAAGATACAGTCTTTTTCATTCTTTTTCTCAGATAAATGAATGCTGAGAGAATTTGCTACTCCAAGCCAGCACAACAAGAATGAATAAAAGACAGTCTTTTTCAGACAAACAAATGCTGAAATAATTTGCCACTACCAAACTAGCCCTACAAGAACTGCTAAAAGGAACTCTAAATCTTGAAACAAATCCTGGAAACACATCAAAACAGAACCTCTTTAAAGCATAAATCTCACAAGACCTATAAAATAAAATAAAATAAAATACCCCAAGGTCTACAGGCAACAAATGACACAATGAATGAATGGAATGGTACCTCACATCAACACTAACATCGAATGTAAAGGTCTAAATGCTCCACTTAAAAGATACAGAATTGCAGAATGGTTAAGAATTCACCAACCAACTACCTGCTGCCTTCAAGAGACACCTAACACATAAGGACTCGTGTAAACTTAAGGTAAAGGGAGGGAAAAAGATAATCCATGCAAATGGACACCAAAAGAGAGCAGAAGTAGCTATTCTTATATCAGACAAACAAACTTTAAAGCAACAGCAGTTTAAAAAGACAAAAGGGGACATTATATAATGATAAAAGGCCTTGTCTAACAGGAAAATATCACAATCCTAAACATATGCACCTAACACTGGAGCTCCCAAATGTATAAAACTAATAGATCTAAGAAATAAGATAGACAGCAACACAGTAATACTGGGGGACTTCAATACTTCACTAACAGCACTAGACAGGTCATCAAGACACTGTCAACAAAGACATGATTTAAACTATACCCTGGAACAAATGGACTTAACAGATATTTACAGAACATTCTACCTAACAACTGCAGACTACACATTCTGTTAAACAGCACATGGAACATTCTCCAAGAGAGATCGTATGACAAGCCACAAAATGGGCCTTAATATATTCAAGAAAATTGAAATATCTACCACTCTTTCAGACCACAATGGAGTAAAACTGGAAATCAACTCCAAAAGGAACCTTCAAAATCATGCAAGTACATGGAAATTAAATAACCTGCTCCTGAATGATCATTGGGTTAAAAATGAAATCAAGATGGAAATTTAAAAATTCTTTGAACTGAACAATATTGACACAACCTATCAAAACCTCTGGGATACAGCAAAGGTGGTGCTAAGAAAAAAGTTCATAGCCCTAAATGCCTACATCAAAAGTCTGAAAGAGCACAAACAGACAATATAACGTCACATCTCAAAGAACTAGAGAAACAAGAACAAACCAAACCCAAACCCAGCCGAAGAAAGGAAATAACCAACAGAGCAGAAAGAACTAAATGTANGCCTGGTTGGTCTCGAACTTCCGACTCAGGTGATCTGCCCACCTTGGTCTATCAAAGTATTGGGATTACAGGCATGAGCCACCGCACAACCAGACCTAATATATGTAGAAGTTCAGAAACTCAAGAAAACAAGCAGTTATTTTTCTGAGTTTTAATCAAAGGTAACGTAATGACAAACAGAAATCAGTTTGTCTCTTCTTGTTACAGTGGTTGTAAAATATGTTCATAAATTTCTTTAATACACTTCACTTCAAGAGGTGAAGCCTAATTCCCTTCGCCTTGAATGTGAGTCAGACGTAGTAAGTTGTTTTTAATGAGGACAATGTGGTGGAAGTAATGCTGTGTGAATTCCAAGGCTACATAATAAAAAGGAGAGCTTCTGCCAGAGGATCCCTAGCTACTGGATTACTTACCCTCAGGAAAGTCAGCTGCCATGTTGTGAGAATACCCAAATAGCCTATTAAACAGAAGACCATAAGCGAGGCCAGGTGCAGTGGCTCACAACTGTAATCCCAGTACTTTGGGAGGCCAGTATGGAAGGACTGCTTGAGCCCAGAAGTTCAAGACCACCCTAGGCAACTTAGCAAGACCCCATCTTTACAAAAAATTATTTAAAAAATTAGCCAGGCCTGGTGGCTCACCTGGTAGCTCCTCAGCCTCCCAGCTATTTGGGAGGCTAAGGAAGGAGGATCACTTGAACCCAAGAGTCCCAGGCTGCAGTGCACTATGGTCACACCACTGCCACTGCAGTCTGGGTGAAAGAGCAAGGCTCTGTCCCACCCCCCCCACCCCCCTGCCGACCAAAAAAAAAAAAGGGAAAGGAAAAAGAAAGCAAATTGCCAAACATTTCAGTGAGTCACTTTGGAGACGGAACCTTCACCCCCAATTAAGCCTTCAGTTGACTATAGCTTAAGTCAACATCCTCAAAGCAATTTCATGAGAGACACTAAGCAAGAACTGCCTAGCCAAGCCACCTCTGAATTCCTGACTCATGGATGAAGAGAAAAAATGTAAATTTTTGTTTTAAGCCATTAAGTTTTGGGGTAATCTTTAATACAGCAATACATAACTAATACACTTATTATACAAAGACTAAGAAATCAATTCATTAAAACCATGACTAAGGGCCGGGTGCAGTGGCTCATGCCTGTAATCTCACCACTTTCAGAGGCCGAGGTGGGCAGATCACAAGGTCAGGAATTTGAGACCAGCCTGGCCAACATGGTGAAACCCGTTTGTACTTAAAATATAAAACATTAGCTGGCTGTGGTGGTGCGCACCTGTAATTCCAGCTACTGGGGAGGCTGAGGCAGAAGAATGGCTCTAACCCAGGAGGCAGAGGTTGCAGTGAGCCAAGATTGTGCCACTGCACTCCAGCCTGGGTGACAGAGCAAGGCTCTGTTTCAAAAAAAAAAAAACATGACTCAAAATCATTATATATCAATCAGTGGAAAACGAGCTGGGATTTAGAAACAATACAATTTTGACTTGACTCTGACTTCAGCAATATTAATAATTAGTTTCCTAAAGCATAAAATAATAATTCTTAACCTGCAGGATCCTCATCTTATGAACCTTTTACCCCAAAAGCACTGTGTACACAGTCTACATACTAGCTACAAAAGCAATTCAAGATACGGAAAATCATGGCGGACAGGAGGCAGGACTAGATTGCAGCTCCTACTTGGACGGACAGAACAGCGTGTGGAGGCTTACATCATGAACTTTTGCTCCAGAGTAACTACACTATGAAAGCCAAGAGAACCCACAGATCCTCTGAAGGAAGTGGATGGCTCCTGTAGGACCCAGGAGAAACCCCAAATACTGTGAGTGTCCAAACTATAGAAGTGGGAAAGGGAGATCATCTGCCCCCAAACACACACCCCCGACTGGGGAACCTGAAGGTCTAGATTATGGGAGGAGATTCTGACCTGACCTGAAGCCGAGTCTATTTAGAGAGCCAACTGAAATACAGGGGTAGAGGAGGCAGGAGGAAAAGCTCTGTAGGCTCGCTGGGTCCCCTAGCAAGCCATTTCTGCCTCATCTCACAGGGGTCCTTAAGGAGGGCTGCCAGAGGCACCAAGAAAAGGCTACAGGGAAAAGGAAACCTCCAGATGAACTTTGTAACAATTTGAACTAATCAAGAAGTCTCCTGGCCAGAACACAAGGGAGGGCATGAATCCAGTGTACAGACTCCACAGGTGGGGGAAGAAGGAAAGCTCTACTTACTTCCGCAGCTGTGAGGCAGGTAGCCTGGGGCAAGTTCACAGCCCTGCTTGTCCACTGCCTGGAAACAGGCTCAGTGCTATTGTTGGGGGCACAGTGGCAGTGAGACTGGCCCTTTGGGTTGCATGGGTACTGGGTAAGGCCTGTGACTGCTGCCTTTACCCCACTTCCCTGACAACCTGCATGACACAAGAGAGGGAGCCATAATCCCCCTAGGAACATAACTCCATTGACCTGGGAACCTCACTCCATCCCCAACAGCAGCCACAACAAGACTCACCCCAGTAAAGTCTAAGCTCAGACACATCTAGCCCTTCCCTACCTACCCTGGTAACTAAAAACAAAGGGCACATACTCTTGGGAGTTCTAGGGGCCCTCCCACCACTTGTTCCTCCCCATACTACTACAGCTGATGCTCTCTTAAAAGCACCACCTCCCAGCAGGAGGCCAACCAGCACAAAAATTGTGTACTAATCAATCAAAGCTAAGGACACTCAGAGAGTCCATTTCAACCCCCTGCTATCTCCACCGGAGCAGGTGCTGGTATCCATGGCTGAGAGACACGCAGACAGTTAACATCACAGGATTCTATGCAGACAACCCCCAGTACCAGCCCAGAGCTTGGTAGACTTTCTGGGTGGCTAGATCCAGAAGAGAGATAACAATCACTACAGTTCAGCTCTCAGGAAGTCACATCCCTCAGAAAAGGGAGAGAGTACTACATCAAGGAAACACCCCACAGGACAAAAGAATCTGAACAGCCTCAAGCCCTAAGCCTTCCCTCTGACAGAGTCCACCCAAATAAGAAGGAACCAGAAAACCAACTCCAGTAATATGACAAAACAAGGTTCTTTAACCACCTCCCAAAAATCACATTAGCTCACCAGCAATGGAACCAAACCAAGAAGAAATCCATAAGTTACCTCGAGAGCATTCAAAAGGTTAGTTATTAAGCTAATCGAGGAGGCACCAGAGAAAAGCAAAGCCCAGTGTAAGGAAATGTTTAAAAAATGATACAAGAAGAAAGGGCAAAATATTCAATGAAATAAGTAGCATAAATAAAAACAATCAAAACTTCAGGAAACAATGGATGCATTTACAGAAATGCAAAATGCTCCAGAAAGTCTCAGCAATACAATCAAACAAGCAAAAGAACAAATTTCAGGGCTCAAAGACAAGGCTTTCAAATTAACCCAACCCAACAAAGACAAAGAAAAAAGAGTAAGAAAATATGAACAAAGCCTCCAAGAAGTCTGAGATTATGTTAAATGACCAAATCTAAGAATGATCAGCATTCCTGAAAAAGAGAAATCTGAAAGTCTGGAAAACATATTTGGAGGAATAATCAAGGAAATTTCCCCAGCCTTGCTAGAGAACTAGATATCCAAATACAAGATGCTCAAAGAACACCTGGGAAATTCATCGCAAAAAGATCATCACGCACTCAAATTGTCATCAGATTATCTAAAGTTAAGATGAAGGAAAGAATCTTAAGAGCTCTTTGGCAAAAACACCAGGTAAGCTATAAAAGAAAACCTATCAGATGAATAGCAAATTTCTCAGCAGAAAACCTACAAGCTAGAAGGGACTGGGGCCCTATCTTCAGCTTCCTCAAACAAAACAATTATCAGCCAAGAATTTTGTACCCAGCAAAACTAAGCTTCATAGAAAGATACAGTCTTTTTCATTCTTTTTCTCAGATAAATGAATGCTGAGAGAATTTGCTACTCCAAGCCAGCACAACAAGAATGAATAAAAGACAGTCTTTTTCAGACAAACAAATGCTGAAATAATTTGCCACTACCAAACTAGCCCTACAAGAACTGCTAAAAGGAACTCTAAATCTTGAAACAAATCCTGGAAACACATCAAAACAGAACCTCTTTAAAGCATAAATCTCACAAGACCTATAAAATAAAATAAAATAAAATACCCCAAGGTCTACAGGCAACAAATGACACAATGAATGAATGGAATGGTACCTCACATCAACACTAACATCGAATGTAAAGGTCTAAATGCTCCACTTAAAAGATACAGAATTGCAGAATGGTTAAGAATTCACCAACCAACTACCTGCTGCCTTCAAGAGACACCTAACACATAAGGACTCGTGTAAACTTAAGGTAAAGGGAGGGAAAAAGATAATCCATGCAAATGGACACCAAAAGAGAGCAGAAGTAGCTATTCTTATATCAGACAAACAAACTTTAAAGCAACAGCAGTTTAAAAAGACAAAAGGGGACATTATATAATGATAAAAGGCCTTGTCTAACAGGAAAATATCACAATCCTAAACATATGCACCTAACACTGGAGCTCCCAAATGTATAAAACTAATAGATCTAAGAAATAAGATAGACAGCAACACAGTAATACTGGGGGACTTCAATACTTCACTAACAGCACTAGACAGGTCATCAAGACACTGTCAACAAAGACATGATTTAAACTATACCCTGGAACAAATGGACTTAACAGATATTTACAGAACATTCTACCTAACAACTGCAGACTACACATTCTGTTAAACAGCACATGGAACATTCTCCAAGAGAGATCGTATGACAAGCCACAAAATGGGCCTTAATATATTCAAGAAAATTGAAATATCTACCACTCTTTCAGACCACAATGGAGTAAAACTGGAAATCAACTCCAAAAGGAACCTTCAAAATCATGCAAGTACATGGAAATTAAATAACCTGCTCCTGAATGATCATTGGGTTAAAAATGAAATCAAGATGGAAATTTAAAAATTCTTTGAACTGAACAATATTGACACAACCTATCAAAACCTCTGGGATACAGCAAAGGTGGTGCTAAGAAAAAAGTTCATAGCCCTAAATGCCTACATCAAAAGTCTGAAAGAGCACAAACAGACAATATAACGTCACATCTCAAAGAACTAGAGAAACAAGAACAAACCAAACCCAAACCCAGCCGAAGAAAGGAAATAACCAACAGAGCAGAAAGAACTAAATGTAACTGAAACAAAATAAAATACAAAAGATAAATGAAACAAAAAGCTGGTTCTTTGAAAAGATAAATAAAATTGATAAACCATTAACACAATTAGCCAAGGAAAAAAAGAGAAAATCCAAATAAGCTCAGTTAGAAATGAAATAGGAGATATCACAATTGACACCACAGAAATACAAAAGGCTATTACAAACACCTTTATGTGCGTAAACTTGAAAACCTAGAGGAGATGGATAAATTCCTGGAAAGATACAACTTTCCTAGCATAAATCAGGAAGAATTATATACTCTGAACAGACCAACAGCAAGCAGCGAGACTGAAATGGTAATTTTAAAAAATTACCAACAAAAAAAGTCCAGGACCAGACAGACTCACAGCAGAATTCTACCAGACATTCAAAGAATTGGTACCCGGGCAGCCCCCTGGCACCAAGCAGCCTGAAAGTGCCCCAGCCCAGAAGCAAAGAATTGGTACCAATGCTATTGACACTATTCGAAAAGATGGAGAAAGAGGGAACCCTAAGTCATTCTATGAAGCCAGTATCACCCTAATACCAAAACCAGGAAAGGACATAACCAAAAAAGAAGACTACAGACCAATATCCCTGATGAACATAGATGCTAAAATCCTTAACAAAATACTAGTTAACTGAATCCAACAATATATCAAAAAGATAATCCACCATGAACAAGTGGGTTTCATATCAGAAATGCAGGGATGGTTTAACATATGCAAGTCAATAAATGTGATATACCACATAAACAGAATCAAAAACAAAAATCACATGATCATCTCAATACATGTAGAAAAAGCATTTGACAAAATCCAGCATCCCTTCATGGTTAAACTCTCAGCAAAATCAGCATACAAGGGACATACCTCAATGTAATAAAAGCCATCTATGACAAACCCACAGCTAACATAATACTGAATGCCAAAAAGTTAAAAGCATTCCCTCCAAGAACTGGAACAAAACCAGGATGCCCACTCTCACCACTCCTCTTCAACATAGTACTAGAAGTCCTAGCCAGAGCAGTCAGACAAGAGAAATAAATAAATGGCATCCAAATCAGTAAAGAGGAAGTCAAACTGTTGCTGTTTGCTGATGATATGATTGTTTACCTAGAAAACCCTAAGAACTCCTCCAGAAAGCTCCTAGAACTGATAAAAGCAAGTTTTTCAGCAAAGTTGCCAGATACAAAATTAATGTACACAAATCAGTAGCTCTTCTATACACCAACAGCAACTAGACTGAGAATCAAATCAAGAACTCCACCCCTTTTACAGTAGCTGAAAAAATAATAATAAAATACTCTGGAATATATCTAACCGAGGAATTAAAAGACCGCTACAAGAAAAACTACAAACACTACTGAAGAAATCATAGATGACACAAACAAATGGAAACACATTCCATGCTTATGAATGAGTAAAATCAATATTGTGATTTTACTCATTCATAAGCATGGAATGTGTTTATGACCATACTGCCAAAAGCAATCTACACATTCAATGCAACTCCCATCATTCTTCACAGAATTAGAAAAAGCAATCCTAAAATTCATATGGAATCAAAAAAGAGCCTGCACAGCCAAAGCAAGACTAAGCAAAACGAACAAATCTGAAGGCATCACAGTACTTGATTTCAAACTATACTATAAGGCCATAGTCAGCAAAACATCATGGTACTGGTATAAAAATAGGCATGTAGACCAATGGAACATAATAGAGAATACAGAAATAAACCCAAATACTTACAGCCAACTGATGTTCAACAAAGCAAACAAAAACATAAAGTGGGGAAAAGACATCCTATTCAACAAATGGTGCTGGGATAACTGGCAAGCCACATGTAGGAGAATGAAACTGGATCCTCATCTCTTACCTTATACATAAATCGGCTCAAGATGGATCAAGGACTTAAATCTAAGACCTAAAACTATAAAAATTCTGGAAGATAACATCAGAAAAACCCTTCTACACATTGGCTTAGACAACAATTTCATGACCAAGAACCCAAACGCGAATGCAATAAAAACAAAGATAAATAGCTGGGACTTAATTAAAGAGCTTTAAAGGGACAGTCAGCAGTGTAAACAGACAACACACAGAGTGGTAGAAAATCTTCACAATCAATACATCTGACAAAGGACTAGTATTCAGAAACTACAACGAACTCAAATTAGCAAGAAAAAAACAAACAATCCCATCAAAAAGTGGGCTAAGGAAATGGATAGACAATTCTCAAAAGATATACAAATGGCCAACAAACATTAAAAAAAATTCTCAACATCACTAATGATCAGGGAAATGCAAATCAAAACCACAATGCAATATCACCTTAGTCCTGCAAGAATGGCCATAATCAAAAAATCAAAAATAATAGATGTTGGCATGGGCACAGTGAACAGGGAACACTTCTATACTGCTGGTGGGAACATAAATTAGTACAACCACTATGGAAAATAGTGTGGAGATTCCTTAAAGAATTAAAAATAGAACTACCATTTGATCCAAAAATCCCACTCCTGGGTATCTACCCAGAGGAAAAGTCGTTACACGAAAAAGATGCTTCGCAACTGCAAAAATCTGGAACCAACCCATATGCTCATTAATCAATGAATGGATAAAGAAACTGTGGTGTATATATACAATGAAATACTACTCAGCCATGGAAAGGAATGAATTTATGGCATTTACAGCAACCTGGATCAGACTAGAGACTATTACTCTAAGTGAAGTAACTCAGGAATGGAAAACCAAACATTGTGTGTGTGTGTGTGTGTGTGTGTGTGTGTGTGCGCGCGCGCGCGCGTGTGTGTGACACACACACTATGCTACGTATATCTATGATATATATATCATGTATCTCATTGGAATTAAGTTAGTATAAATCTGAAGTAGATTCTGAAAAGTTAAGATGTACAATTGACCCTTGAACAACATGGGTCTGAACTGCATGGATCCATTTATGCACAAATCTTTTTCAGTAACTGTAATGGAAAAACTTTTGGAGGTTTGCGACAATTTGGAAAAACTCACAGGTGAAATGCATAGCCTAGAAATATCAACAACAACAAAAAAAGGTCTATTATGAATACATAAAATATATATAAATAATAGTCTATTTTATCATTTACTACCATAAAATATACAAAAATCTATTATCAAGTTAACTTATCAAAACTTACACATATAAACACTTAAAGACCATACATGAATCCATTTGGAGTTGAGAGAAATGTAAACAAATGTAAAGAAGAATTAAATCATAACTGCATAAAATTAACTGTAGTACATATTATATGACTGTAACAATTTTGTAGCCACCTCCTATTACTATTGCAGTGAGCTCAAATATTCCAAGTATCCACTTAAAATGCCATGTGACACCAGTTGTCTCTCTAGCAAATTGCAAATCACAACAAAAATTGATCTTTCATATTTCTTGTGTTTTTCATCATGTTTAGTGTAAAACTGTAAACCTTGAATAACACCATGGGACCCATATAAAGTGCCATCAGTGATGTTGGACATGCTCCTAAGAAGCAGAGAAAAGTCATGATATTACATAAAAGTTCAAATTGCTTGACATGTACCATAGATTGAGGTCTGAAGCTGTAGGTTGCCCACCATTTCCAGATAAATGTATCTAGTGTAAGGACTACTGTAAAAAATAAAATTTATAAAATCATCACTGCAGCTATGCTAGCAGGCACAAAAACCTTGTGTTTTTTGCAAAATACCTTTCAATGTAATATTAGACATGCAGACTCTACAAGGGTTCAGGGCTGCTATAAGAAAGGCATACCTACAGACTCTAACATTATTCAAGAAAATGCAAAATCCTACGGCAACTTAAAGCAAAGGAAAGTAAGGGACTTAAAGTTGGAGAATTTAATGTCATCAAAAGATGGTTTGACAAATTTAGAAAGAGACGTAGCTATAAAAATGTCAAGATAACAGGAGAAGCAGCTTCTGTTGATCAGGAGGCAGCAGTTAAGTTTCCAGACATCATTAAGAAAATCCTTGCAGAGAAAGAATATCCACGTGAACAGGTATTTAATACAGATGAAAGTCTCCTATCCTGGAAAAAAAATATTGCCACAAAAAACATTTATTAGTAAGGAAAGAAGCAAGCACCAGGATTTAAGGCAGGAAAGGATAGGCTAACTTTACTGTTTTGTGTAAATGCAGTCAGGTTTATGATCAGGGCTGCTCTTATTAATAAAGCTGCTAACCCAGATCCATTAAGGAAAAAGATAAACAACAGTGAACTGTCTTTTGGTTGTACAATAAGAAAGCTTGGACAAGGAGAACTCTTCTTCTGAATTGATTCCACTGATGCTTTGTCCCTGAAGTCAGGAGTTACCTTGCCAATAAGAAATTACCTTTTATAGTTCATTTGATATTGAGCAATGCTCCTGGCCATCCAGAACCCTAAGAGTTCAACACTGAAGGCAATGACATGGTGTACTTGCCCCTAAACACAACATTAATTTAGTCTCTAGATCCAAGCTACAGAAGAGAACTTCAATAGGAGGACACCATAAAAGTCTGGGAAGATAATACTATTGAAGGACCCATAGTTAGATTTTTTTAAATATAAAAGATGGTGTCTTGCTATGTTGCCTATGCTGGTCTTGAACATCTGGCTTCTCAAAGTGCTGGAATTACAGGTGCAAGACGCCACGTTTAGCCCATGGTCGTTATGGAATAAGCCTCAAAATGCTATCATATTTGAGAGAAAGAAAAGGTGGAGAGGAGGGGGAGAAGGAGGGAAAAGAGAAAAGAAAGAAAGGAGGAGAGGGAGAGGAGAGGGAGAGAAGTGGGGGAGAGTGGGAGAGACGGAGAGACGGGGAGAGAGAGAGAGAGAGAGAGAAAGGGGGGAGGCCAGGCGAAGTGGTTCACACCTGTAATCTCAGAACTTTGGGAGGCCAAGGCAGGCAGATCACGAGGTCAGGAGTTCAAGACCAGCCTGGCCAAGAGACCAGCCTGGCCAATATGCTGGTCTCTACTACAAATACAAAAATTAGCTAGGCATGGTGGCAGGCACCTGTAAGCCCAGCTACTCAGGAGGCTGAAGCAGGAGAATAGCTGGAATCCTGGAAGCAGAGGTTGCAGTGAGCTGAAGATCACACCATTGCATGCCAGCCTGGGGGACACTCTGACTCAAAAAAAAAAAAAAAAAAAAAAAAAGAGAGAAAAGAAACAGGAAGGAAGGAAGGGAGGAAGGGACAAAGGGAGGGAGGAAAGGAAGGGAGGAAAGGAAAGGAAGGGGAAAAAGGGAAAGGGAAGGAAAGGGAGAAAGAGAGAGGGGGAAAGAGAAAAAGAAAGAGAGGGAGGGAGAGAGAGAGAGAGAAAGAAAGAAAGAAAAAAGGAAGGAAGGAAACCAATCACATCAGAAGAATTAAGAGAAGATAATTTGACAGAGATGAGTGCTTCCAAATCAATGCCAGATGATAAGGACAAAGATGGAGAAGAAGCAGTGCCAGAAAACAAATTGACATTAGATAATCTAGCAGAAGGGTTCTGATTATTCAAGACTGCTTTGACTTCTTTTACAACATGGACTCTTTTATAATGTGGGCACTGAAACTAAAGCAAATGGTGGAAGGAAAATTGGTACCATATAGCAACATTTCTAGAGAGATGAAAAACCAAAAACGTCAGACAGAAATTATGATGTATTGCTGTAAAGTTACACCAAGTGTGTCTGGTCTGTCTCTCCTGACTCTTGTTCCACTTCCTCCACCATCCCTGAGACAGCAAGGTCAACCTTTCTTCTTCCTCCTCTTCTTCAGCCTATTCAATGTGAAGATGATGTGGATGGAGACTTTATGATGATCCATTTTCACTTAATGTATAGTAAATATATTTTCTCTTCCTTATAATTTTCTTAACATTTTCTTTTCTCTAGTTTGCTTTACTGTAAGAATACAGTATATAATAGATAGAACACATAAAATATGTGTTAATCAACTATTCATGTTATCAGTAAGGCATCTGGTCAACAACAGGCTATTTATAGTTCAGTTTTGGGGAATTCAAAAGTTATACATAAATTTTCAACTTTGTAGGATGTCATTACCCCTAACCCCTATGTTCTTCCAGGGTCAACTGCCTATGGTAAGTAAGCCCTAGAGCAACAACTAAGTAAATAAATTTTAAATTATCTATATAATAAAAAATCATAAAAGAAATTAAGATGTGTACTACCAAAATATTCATATAATGCAAAAAAAGCAGTAAAGGAGAAATAGAGGGGAAAAGTCATGAATAATAAAAAATGAAAATTGAAATGGCAAACATAAACTCAACTATATTAATAACACTAAACATGAATTGATGAATTCGATCAAAATACAGAGATTGTCGCGTCCAATAAAAACACATGTCCAGTATATGCTGTCTTCAGAACCTTTTTTTTTTTTTTTTTTTGACACAGGGTCTCCCAGATTGGAGTGCAGTGGAGTCATTTCAGTTCACTGCAGCCTCCACCTCTCAGGCTCAAGCAATCCTCCTACTTTAGCCTCTCAACTAGCTGAGACTACAGGTGTATGCCACCATATCTGGCTAATTTTTATACTTTTGTAGAGACAGGGTTTCGCAACCCTGCCCAAGCTGGTCTCAAACTCCTGAACTCAAGTAATCCACCCACCTATGCCTCCCAAAGTGCTAGCATTACAAACGTGAGCCACTGCGCGCAGCCTTAGAACACACACTTTAGACTCAAAGGTACAAACAAGCTGAAAGTAAAAGGATAGAAAAATATGTATCACATAAACAGCAAAAATTGAAAGGGGAGAGGCTATATGAATATCAGACAAAAAAGACTTTATACCAACTTAGTGTCAATAATATACAAAAACTCTTGCTTCTTTACAGCTCCACCCCACTTTATGTTTGTCACAAACTACATCTTTATACACTGTGAGACCATTAACATATATTTACAATTATTGCTTTATGGACTTATTAATTGTATGGAAAAAAGAAGAGTTACAATTTAAACATGCAACATTGGTTTTTAAATTTACCTATGCAAATTCTAGTTGTTTATTTCTTCATATGGTTTTGAATTATTGTCTACTATCCTTTCGTATCACCCTGAAAAACTAGTTTTAGCATTTCTTTCCTTTTTTTTGAGACAGAATCTCGCTCTGTTGCCTAGGCTGGAGTGCAGTGACACAACCTCGGCACACTGCAACCTCCACCTCCTGGGTTCAAGAAATTCTCATGCCTCAGCCTCCCAAGTAGCTGAGACTACAGGTGTGCACCTCCATGACCAGCTAAGTTTTGTATTTTTGGTAGATACAGAGTTTCGCCATGTTGGCCAGGCTGGTCTCAAACTTCTGACCTCAAATTATCTGCCCAGCTCGGCCTCCCAAAGTCCTGCAATTACAGGCATGAGCCACTGCACCTGGCCTCTTTTAGCATTCCTTATGGAGGTTTACTAATGACAAACTCACTGTGGTTTTGTTTATCTGAAAATATACTAAAAAACACTAAATGGTACACTTTCAATAGGTGAATTGTATGATATGTGAATTATATCTCAATAAAGCTTTTATGTTAAAGCTTCCTTTCATAACTAATTAAAGTGGATTTTAAGGTTACCCAGTAAAGAGAAAAGCACAGGTGCCTAGCTCAGCTGATGGAAGGACAGTTTTCACAGAACAATGGAAAATGAACTCTTCATCATCATGACCTGCTGTCTTGCTTACTAATCTTGTCATTCCCTCTGAAATAGGTAACTGTTTTTCCCTACTTAGGTGACTCCACCATACAGTTAACTCAGTCTTTCTAGCTTTCTGCTTCACCTCTAATCTTGATTTCTGCTTCTTTTCTTTTTGAAAATTTCAAATTCAAATTGTTTGGATATCATTGTCCATTTTTAGAAGACTTCTCACACTAGTCTACTCATAAGTCACTTCTCTGGCTAATACAATGTAGCTTTTAGCTATGACACTTATCCCTAATTTAGTTAGCTATGGCAAAGACAGTAAGGTAACATTTCTAGAAAATATCTCAAAATGAATTAGAAAATATTTTGAACCTAATAAAATGTATCATATAAAAATTTAGAGGGAAATTTTTAGCATTAAGTGCTTATATTAGAAGAAAGGTATCAAAACAATAACCTAATAATCTTCCATATTAATATATGTATATGCATTATTTATATAAATACATAGATGCATAATTAAATATATAAATATAACATAGAAGAAAAGAAAGAAATGATAGAACTCAACAATGAAAAACAAAAGCTGATTTTTTAGATCAATACAATTGATAATCTTCTAGCCAGACTGACCAGAAAAAAAAAGAATGAAGACAAAAATGTCAATAGTCAAAAGAAATGTGACATTACTACAAATATCTCATAAATACTAAAAGGAAAAGGAAAGGAATACCATAAATAATTTTATGCCAATAAATTCAACAATTTTTATGTAAATGGACCAACTTTTTGAAAACTGCAAACTAACATAACACAAAATGATATATATAATATACATAGTCCTTCCAGGTGAGATTTATATTTTATTATAAAAAGAAAAATATATAAGAAAAAAATAAAGCAAATATAAATAGTCTTATAATTACTAAATAAATTGAATTTATAGTTAAACCTTTCAAGAAAAAAATCTCCAGGCCCTGATAGCTATCCAAATTAATTCTACCCATTATTAAAGAATAACACTAATTATATACAATCTCTTCTGGAAAATACAAGATGAAAGAACAATCTCAAATTGATTATAAATTTAAATGTAAAGTATAAAACTGTAACTCTTTACAAAAAAAAACATAGGGGAAATCTTTATGACATGAAGAACTCTCTAAGATGAAGCATTCTTAGACATGACACCAAAACCATATTTTTTTTTTTTTTTAGACAGTTTCGCTCTTGTTACTCAGGTTGGGGTGCAGTGGCGCGATCTTGGCTCACCACAACCTCCACCTCCCGGGTTCCAGTGATTCTACTGCCTCAGCTTCCTGACTATCTGGGATTACAGGCATGCACCATCACGCCCGGCTAATTTTTTGTATTTTTTTAGTAGAGACAGGGTTTCTCCATGTTGGTCAGGCTGGTCTCGAACTCCCAATCTCAGGTGATCTGCCCACCTCAGCCTCCCAAAGTGTTGGGATTATTCTACAACAGGCAAATTGATTAATTGGACTTCATCAAAATAAAATCTGTTGTTTCTTAAAGGACACTAAAACAGACTAGGAGAAAATGTGAAAAATTGCATATCTGACAAAGGACTGGTATTGAGAATACAAAAAGAATTCTTAAAACTCAACAATGAGAAACCGTCCAATTAAAATAAGAGCAGTGCACTTGAACAGACCCTTCACTAAAGAGACTATAAGGATAACAAATAATAGCATGGAAAGATGTATAGCATCATTGGCCATTAGGTAATGCAAATTAAAATCAGGGTAAGATACTACTACATATAATTATTAAAATGTCTAAAATGACAATGCCAAGTGCTCCCAAGAAAATGGAGCATAGGGTACTCTGACGTGATTCTGGTGAAAATATAAAATGGTATAGTTGGCTGGGTGCAATGGCTTACACCTGTAATACCAGCACTTTGGGAGGTCAAGGTGGGTGGATTGCCTGAGCTCGAGACCAGCCTGGACAAAATACAAAAGTTAGCCAGGTGTGGTGGCATGCACCTGTAATCCCATGTTCTCAGGAGGCTGAAGCAGGAGAATCGCTTGAACCTGGAAAGTGGAGGTTGCAGTGAGCCGAGATTGCGCCATTGCACTCCAGCCTGGGCAAGAGAGCAAGACTCTGTCTCAGAAAAAAAAGAGAGAGAAAAAATGGTATAGTCACTCTAGAAAATAGTTTGGCACTTTCTTATAAAGTTAAACATGCATTTACTGTATAACCCAACAATCCAACTCCTGAGTACCCCAGAAAAATAAAAACTTATGCTCACACAAAAACCTGTACACAAATATCCACGGCAGATTTATTTAAATAATAAATAATAATAAACCCAAACTGGAAACAACCCAAATGTCCTTCAATGAGCAAATGGATAAACAAACTTTGGTACAATGGAACACTACTTAGCAATCAAAAGAATGAACTATTGATTCATGCAACAATTTGGCTGAATCTGAAGACATTAGGCTGAGTGCAAGAATCCAGTCTGAAGAGGTTATATACTATATGATTTCACTTATATGACATTCTCAAAAATGTAATACTATAGTGATGGAGAACGGGTCAGTAGTTGCCAAGAGTTATAGTTGAGGGGAGAGTGGGATTATAAAGGATTAGCACAAGGGAGTTTTTTGAAGTAATGGAACTTTTTTTTTTTATCCTGAAATGGTTGTGGTTACACAAATCTATACATGTGTTAAAATACAAAGAACTGTACACCAAAAGGGAAAAAATTCAATTTTGCTGTACCTAAAAAAGTTTTAAAAATAAATAAACAATTTTAAAAAACAGGCTTAGAATATTAAAAAGCAAGTCTGAGAAGAAGAAATGGAAACAGCCAACAGAGAAAAGATCCTCAAATGTATTCATTATCAAACAGCAATAAGATATTGCTCACTCCTCAGACTGGCAAAAATGAGAAAGACTGTTAATATCTAGCGGTGGTGAAGATGTGGAGAACTAAGCAGCCTCACATGCCATGGTGTATATGTAAACTGGTAGAGCCTTGTTATGGGGCATTCCGATGGCATCTTAAGGAATATGCACATATCCTTTAAATTAGATAACACAATTCCTTTGTGCAAGTCCAGTACTTACTACAGTATCTGGTATATAAGCAATCAATAAATGTGTGCAAAATGGTTGAAAGAAGAAGGCATGCAGAGCAGACATACATTAGTAAAAATGGAACATATCACATAAGGTTTCCTGGAAAAGAGGAAGCTGTGAGCTGAACATCCAAGGATGGCTAGGGTTTAAATCAGTGACAAGGAAAAAAAAATTCTAGGGACAAAGAAAAGTTGAGGCACAGCAGCTCAAAAGACAGAATAAATATAGTAAACTGCCATCAGCCACGCTTCAGCGAAAGTGAAGAGAATAAGAAGTGAACATTTCTTCATAAGATGAGTTCCACCTCCTTCGTTAGGGTCTCAATTGTATTCCACCTCACCTAAGTAATCTCTCCTACACCCAGAATTCATTGCTTGCCCTATCGCACTTTCATATTCACGTCTTTATTAGTGGTTTTCAAACTTTATCCTGCACCAGAATCACCTGAAGTCTTATTAAAACACAGATTGCTGGCCATACCACCTGTTCTGATTCAGAACCGAAACTGGAAATGACAATATGAGAGTACTGCTCTAGCCAACTTGGCTTTGGGTTGCTAAAATACTATTATAATGAGTAGCTGTTATTTTTGCCTTCCCAGCGTTCATCCCCTCTTCTCATAACCAAACTCTTTCGCAGACAGGAACCACTTCCTTGTAGTTTAGGTGTGGCTGGATTGCCTTCTCTGACCACAGGAGACACATCACCCAGACCAGAACTATCAGAATATTCCATTCCCATGGCCACAGTCATTGAATCAGGAACAGGAGTGTAGTCAATTAGAATCCTCCCTGGAATTTTTTTCTGCCAGAGTTATCAGAGAAGATGCTCTGTTTCTACCAAGGTTGTTATGCTGATGTGAGTCTTAGGCTTCTGGTGGCCCTTGATTACAAAATGGAAAAAACCTGTGAGAGAGAAAAGGCAGACCTGGATCACATCATTTGAGCCCTTAGATCAAGCCATGCCCAAAGCCAGACTATTCCAAAGCCTTTTCTGTTCCATGCACAGTATTACCATTTTGCTTAGGCCAATTTGAGTTTGATATTTGTCACTGGCAAGCCAAGGTCCTGAGTAATAAATAAATTTATAATATAAAGGGGAAATGAATTTATAATATAAAGGCGATGACAGACCTTAAATACGGAATGCAAAGAGACAACCTACAGAATGGGAGAAAATATTTGCAAACTATGCATCTGACAAAGGGTTAATATTCAGAATATATAAGAAACTCAAACAACTCAATAGCAAAACAACAAACACAATTCAATTTTTAAAATGAGCAAAAGATCTTACTAGATATTTCTCAAAAGAAGAGACATACACATGACCAGCAGGTATATTAAAAAATGCTCAACATCATTAATTATCAGGGAAATGCAAATCAAAACTACAATGAAATAATATCTCACTCCAGTTAAAATGGCCATTATCAAAAAGACAAATGATAATGAGTATTGATAAGGATGTGGGGAAAAGAGAACGCTTGCACATTGTTGTTGGGAATGTAATTTAGTATAGCCCTTATGGAGAACAGTATGGAGGTTCCTCAAAAAATCAGAAATATAACTACCACATATTTAATCCAGTAATACCACTGCTGGGTATATATACCCAAGGGAATTAAATCAGTATGTTGAAGAGATATCTGCACTCTCATGTTTATTACAGTATTATTCACAACAGCCAAGATACAGAATCAACCCAAGTATCCATTCACAGATAAAAGGATAAAGAAAATGTTGTGTATATATACACACACACACAATGAAGTACTATTCAGCCATAAAAAGTAATAAAATTCTGCCATTTGCAACAACATGGATGAACCTGGAGGACATTATATTCAGTGAAATAAGCCAGACACAGAAAGACAAATACTGCATGTTCTCACTCATATGTGGAATCTAAAAGGGTTGATCTCATAGAAGTGGAGAGTAGGATAGTGATTAACAAAAACTGGAGCAGGAGAGGTGGGGAAAGGGAAGAATGGGAAGAGGTTGGTCAATGAGTACCAAGTTACAGTTAGGCAGGAGGAATAAGTTCTGGTGTTCTATTGCGCTGTAGGGTGACTATAGTTAACAATAATGTATATTTCAAAATAGCTAGAAGAGAGGATTTTGAATGGCCTCATCACAAAGAAATGATAAATGTTTTAAGGTGCTGCATTTGCAAATTACTCTCATTGGATCACTATTAAAATATTACATTGTATCCCATAAATATGTACAAATTTTTTTAAGACAAAGTCTCACTATGTTGCCCAGGCTAGAGTGCAGTGGCCCAATCTTGGCTCACTGGAACCTCCACCTCCGAGGGTCAAGTGATTCTCACGTCTCAGCCTCCTGAGTAGCTGGGATTTCAGGCAAGCACCATCACACTGGGCTAATTTTTGTATTTTTAATAGAGACAGGGTTTTGCCATGTTGGCCAGGCTGGTCTAGAACTCCTGGCCTCAAGTGATCCACCCACCTCACCCTCCCAAAGTGCTGGGATTACAGGTGTGAGCCACTGCACCCATCCAATATGTAAAATTATTATGTGTCAATTAAGAATAAAACTTTTTAAATGAGCCAATTAGAACATTTAACTGGAAAAAGTATACATACAGAATGCCATGAGGATGCCTCTATCCTTATCTGGACAGTCTGGGAAGTGACCATCCTTATTCTATGGTTACAAAGGTGATGGTTAAACTGCTGTAACTTGGAACACTGACATTGCTAAGAACAGCAGAATGAAGAAAGGAATGGACCTGGGTCCATAATGACATAACTGAGCCACTGTTGATCTTTATCAGCTTGAACTCTTTCTACCTCTGGGCTTCCTTTTACGGCAGGCAATAAATTGATTTGTTTGGATTAGGGTTTCTGTAACTTGCAGTCAAAAAGTTTCCTAACTCATATAAATTGAATACTTCTACATCGGATTCTTGCAAAGAAACCAAGGTTCAGTTCAGTTGGTGCAGCTGAAAGCAAACAGGACAGACCATAGAACCTTGCAAAGAGGTACATTTATTGCCCACAGACAGTAATCTGTAAACAGATGTGAATCAGATAATCAGTAGCTTTGCTTGGTTACAAAAGTCTAAATTTCTGCCAAGCTAAATCAAAGAAGACCATCATAGGAGAGATGATCAGGATTCACGAGTAAATAATGTATTAATGGTGATTCCTCTTTATGCCTTATTGAATGAGACAGATGATCATGCCAAGAGAACACTGGTAGACTGCTAGGTTTGAGGAAAAATTTATTAGTTCTACCTTGTGTAGGTAGGTATGTGGAGTTTGAGATACCTTTGACACAAGAAAGAGGAAATGCTAAGCAGCCAGTTAGATACCTAAGCTAGGGCTCTGAGGAGGTTTATGAGCTAGAAACGTTCCAAGTTTGGAAGTCACTGGCATGTATCTAATAACTGAAGCTGTGAGCCACCAGTGAGATTACCTAGGGAGGTAATATCAAGTGAGGAGAGAAGATGGCCAAGTGTTGAGTATAGGCAATATCTAATAAACACGAAAAGAGAATGAGCTTGCAGAAACAAATAAGGATAAACCACACAACTGTTTCAATCCATATAATACAATATAATTCAACAAATTTTTTTAAATTGGTAAGATTAAGTGAAAAAGTTTAAAGCACATGTAGTAAGTTCGCATTTTAAATAGAAAAACAGGCCGGGCGCGGTGGCTCAAGCCTGTAATCCCAGCACTTTGGGAGGCCGAGGCGGGTGGATCACGAGGTCAAGAGATCGAGACCATCCTGGTCAAC
>NW_016107338.1:2486689-2493044 GCF_001604975.1 Cebus imitator
TGCCTGAACCCAGGAGGCGGAGGTTGCGGTGAGCCGAGATCGCGCCATTGCACTCCAGCCTGGGTAACAAGTGCGAAACTCCATCTCAAAAAAAATAAATAAATAAATAAATAAATAGAAAAACATATATATGTGTAATCATATATCCAAAAGTACACATCAGGTGGTGTGCAGTGGCTCACATCTGTAATTCCAGCACTTTGGGAGGCTGAAGTAGGAGGATTGTTTGAGCCCAGGAGTTTGAGACCAGCCTGGGTAATACTGGAGACCCTGTCTCCATAAAAAGTAAAAAAAAAAAAAAATAGCCAGCCATGGTGGTGTGCACCTGTGTTTCCAGTTACTTAGGAGGCTGAGGTGGAAGGATCGCTTAAGCCCAAGATTTCAAGGCTGCTGTGAGCCATGACTACACCACTGCATTCTGGCCTGAGTGACAGAGTGAGATACTGTCTCTAAAACAAATTTAAAAAATAAAAGTTAAAAAAAAGTTTTTAAAGAATTAAAAAAACTGTTTATCAAGAAATACCAAGATTTTTTAAAAGAAAGCTAAAAGTCACAAAATATAAGAATATGTATCACATGAGTAATTAACAAAAGATTATAATCTGAACTTATAAGGAACTGCTATCAATCAGTTAGAAAGTATTAAACAACCCAATAGAAAAATAAGCAAAATATTTGAGCAGGCATTTCACAGAAGAGGAAACACTAATAAAAATTGGCCACCTCATTAATGCTCCACCTCACTAGTAATCAAGAAAATGTAAATGAAATCTCAATGAAATTCTTTCGATTCAGTAAAAATTATTTATTAAAGTCTTCTGTGGGGAAGGTGCTGCTCTAAATTCTAGGGAAACAACAGTGAACAAGATATGCAAACCTCCCTATCCTTAAGGAGCTTTAAGTTCCAGCGTGGAAAAGCAGTGGCAATAAGTGGTTGGGAAAGAAAGAAAGTGGTGAAGAAGTAGGGGAGTGGGAGAGAGGCATGCCAAATTTTAAAGGGGATGGACAGGGAAAACCTCACAGAGAACCTGACAAGTAAGTGCAGGCCTGAGGGAGGTGAAAGGGCAAACTGTGGAGATATCAGTAGAGAACATTCCAGGCAGAGGAAAGAGTAAGTGCAAAGGGTTTGAGGAGCACTAAAGAGGCCAGAGTGATTGAAGCAGAGACCATTTTGCACACACCAAGCAAAAACCAACAGACCAAATATTGGTGAGGATATGGAGAAACATTATTTCTTACACATTGCTAGTAGGTACATATCATGATCACCCTGGAAAACCATTTGTCGTTTTCCAGCATTACCCTCCCAGGCATGTAGCCTAGGAAAACTCGAACAGGTTTACCAGGAAGCCAATACAAAATGCTCATAGCAACACTGGTTTTTCAATAGCAAAATTATTAAATTCTGGATTTGGGCATAATTTTTAATTGACAGACAAGTGACAAAAATAAATGGTATATACATAATAGAATGCAATAGAGTAGTAAAAATACATGTGCTCTAGCTAAATAGCTGCATGAATGAACATCTGGAAAATACTCCTGACCAAAAAAAAAAAAAAAAAAAAGCAAGTTACAGAAGAAGAAGAATATGAATTATTTTATGTAAAGTCTTTAAACATGCAAATCTAAACAATACAGTGTTTATGAATTTGCCCATTAGTGGTAAGATATTTTTTCATGTAACAGAATAAGAAATCATCATGCCTGGCCAGGCATGGTGGCTCACGCCTGTAATCCAAGCACTTTGGAGGCCAAGGCAGGCAGATCACCTGAGGTCAGGAGTTCAAGACCAGCCTGACCAACATGGTGAAACCCTGTCTTTATAAAAAATAAATAAATAAAAAGAAAAGAAATCATCACGCCTACAATTCCAGATCTTTAGGAGGCCGAGGCAGTTGGATCACTTGAGCACAGGAGTTGGAGACCAGCCAGGGCAACATGGTGAAATCACATCTCCACAAAAAACACAAAAATTAGCCAGACATGGTGGTACATGCCTCTAGTCCCAGCTCCTCAGGAGGCTGAGGCAGGAGGATTACTTGAGCCTGGGAGGTCAAGAAAGCTGCAGTGAGCCATGATCACACAATTGTACTCCAGTCTGGGTGACAGAGCAAGATCCTGTCTCTAAAAAAAAAAAGAGAGAGAGACAGAGAATAACAAATCAAAAAATCAGTTTGGGGGAACTTCAAAGAGGGGCATAGGATGAGTAAAAACATTATTAATGCTCTATTTCTTCAATTAAATAGTTGAAGAAATGACATTAATTTTATTTTTATGATTTTATCTTACAAATATCTCAGATTTTCTTTTGGATATTTGAAGTATTTTATTTGAAAAGCTTAGTTTTCTAAAGAGAGAATGTACAAGCCCAGTGCAGTGGCTCATGCCTATAATCCCAGCACTTTGGGAGGCCTAGGCAGGTGGCTCACGCAAGCCCAGGCATTCGAGACAGCCTGGGCAACATGGTGAAACCCCATTTCTACAAAAAGAAAACCACAAAAATCAGCGAGGTGTAGTGGCATGCACCTGTCGTCCCAGCTACCTGGGAGGCTGAGGCAGGAGGACTGCTTGAGCCCAGGAGGCAGATACTACAGTGAGCCATGCTTATGCTACTGTACTCTAGCCTAAGCAACAGAGTGAGAATGTCTCAGGGGAAAAAAAAAAAAAAAGGAGTGAATGTATAGATTTTAATTTCATTAGCAGATCATTTTAGTATGTTCCTAAAAAAGTTAAATACCTAAGGCATGATATCCTTCTAAAAATCTTCTTGATTATTGAAAAGGTCTTTCTTCTGTGCTGATAAAAAAACATAGGACAAAAATCTATGTTTCTGGCTGGGTGTGGCGGCTCACACCTGTAATCCCCAGCACTCAGCTGAGGGGGATGGATCACTTCAACTTAGGAGTTTGAGACCAGCCTGGCTCATGGCGAAACGCCATCTCTACTAAAACACACACACAAAACTTGGCGGGGCATAGTGGCATGTGCCTGTTGTCCCAGCTACTTGGGAGGCTGAGGCACAAGAATCAGTTGAACCCAGGAGATGGGGGTTGCAGTGAGCCGAGATCATGTCACTGCACTCTAGCCTGGGCAACAGAGCAAGACTTCATATAAATAAACAAAATCCCTGTCCTCTCCTCTTCAGTGACTAATGTAAGAATGAGAAATAGGGAAACATGACTGACAGAGGAAAAGAAAAGTTATTAAATGCCACCTAAACCAAAAGCAACTAAATTTTATTTGGAAGTTTTATATGCGTGAGAGAGAAAATCCTCATGCAGCTCACTCATCTACTTAATAAATTTTAAAAAGTTAACTCCATGAATGAATAGAAAATCATTTAAATTTTAATTTCATATAATTTTAACATTTTTATGTGCCAGGCATTGCTCTAAGTGCTCTTACACTTACAGATTCATCTAATCCTGAGAATAATCAATGAACTGGGCACTATTATCATGTCCATTTTAGATAAAAAGGAACCAAGGCACAGAGCTCAGTGATTTGCTGAGTGACATGCAGTTAATAACTGGTAGTCTGTACCTGAACTTAAACAGCAGGCCTCCAGAATCCCCCCCTCGACCACCACATTAGATTACCTTCCTCATATGATGGAGTCTTTCGAAAGCGGACAGAGGTACAGAGGACAGAAAGAGAGAAAAGGAGAGCAGAAAGTTACGGAAGCAATGCTGACGTCTGTTAAAGCCTAAGAGACAAGTATCTAATGCATTTACCAATATTGCTCTTTAACATGTATAAAATATTTTTGCTTAAACAATGGGCAAGCATTGTAAAAATCTGCCAAAGAAAGTATTCTGATCATTCCATAAAATGTGAAATATAGAGATTCTTAAGCTTTCTCTTCCTCATTTTCAACAGGGAATGTCCGATTGCTTCCAAATCTAGCTTAAAAACAGGAAAAAAAGATACCTTAGAATTTTGTCACCACCTTGTGGTCTTTTGTAGTAGTACTACTGAAAACTTAAAAAGAATTTGGGCTGAGGTCCAGTAAAAACACCAATGCCAATCTTAGGGCTATTTTGCCTGCTTTCAATATTTTGGTCACCTTCTACGGACTCCTGTATTTACCTATTTTTTTTTTTTTTGAGACGGAGTTTCACTCTTGTTACCCAGGCTGGAGTGCAATGGCGCGATCTCGGCTCACCACAACCTCCGCCTCCTGGGTTCAGGCAATTCTCCTGCCTCAACCTCCTCAGTAGCTGGGATTACAGGCACGCGCCACCATGCCCAGCTAATGTCTTGTATTTTTAGTAGAGACGGGGTTTCACCATGTTGACCAGGATGGTCTCGATCTCTGGACCTCGTGATCCACCCGCCTTGGCCTCCCAAAGTGCTGGGATTACAGGCTTGAGCCACCGCGCCCGGCCTCTATATTATTTTTTAAGTGTGGTGACCAAATGAGGCACAATACAGTCTAATACTGAAATACCAGACCAAGTTTAGCCAGGCCCAAAACCTTTCTAAGGACAGCTATCCCACCAAGCCCCTGTTAAGGGGAAGTCTGTGTGACTTTTCACAATTATAACTTAGTCAAGACAATTCCTTACGCTGAATTTGAGTTTCCTTAGTCTAGTCCAGTAGTACATTAAGTCAAATCAAAATTATTTTTCCTTTTTTGTTTTTTGGATACAGGTTCACTCTGTTGCCTAGGCTGGGGTGCAATGGTGAAATCACGGCTGACTGTGGTCTAGACCTCCTGGGCTCAAGTGATCCTTCCATCTCAGCCTCCCAAGTAGCTGGGATCATAGGCAGGTGCCACCATGCCTGGCTAATTTTTTCTTTTCTAGAGATGGGGTCTCACTACATTGCCCAGGCTGGTCTCAAACTCAAGTGATCCTCCCACCTCAGCCTCCCAAAATGCTGGGATTACAGGCATGAGCCACCTTACTCGGCCAAATCAGGATTCTCAAATTAGTAACTATCCTATTCCTCACCTCAGAGTTGATTTTCCCTCTTAGGGGTGTTTTCCTTCCACTTCATAGGGAGGGAGGAGGGACAGGCTGGCACAGGGATAGGGCAAGTGCAGGTTCCAGGAGAACACTTCAGGGTAAAAGTAGGACTGAGGAGTCCTTCAGGCACCTGTCTACTTCCTGGCAGCTCCCTGGAGTCGGCAACTGGGAGCCCAAATTAAACTCCAGGTAGAACTTACATGCCCATCTTGCCTATTATCCTGTCTTGCTTATGGTCAAAATAATCCATGAAAACCCTTACATTACTTATTCAGGTGTAGCATACACAGCTTTGTGCAACCAATTTCAAATGCCATGCTGTCAATTCCTCTCAGTCTTCACTCATGAAGACCCTATATTATTTCTTGTATTTTTTTAACCCTCTAGTGTTCTTCGCCTAAGGCGGTATGTTCCTAAATCCCATCCCATCCACTGATGTTTGAAGATCTGCAGAGCAGTTCTTTTCTTGACCCAATACCTCAGAAGCTATTGACATTTAATGGCTGAGGGAGAAACATACCGAAAATCATTGTGTGTAAGACCCTGTCTTAAGACAAGCTGTGCTGCACAATAGTTAGGAAAACCACTACTGTTCCAGTGCCTGGTCTCACATAGGACTACATTAAAATTATTTCCTCAGTGCCTCCCTCTCATCCTTTCTTCCTTCCATTAAAATTTCACCTCTGGCTGGGCATGGTGGCTCACACCTATAATCCCAGCACTCTGGGACACTGAGGCAGGAGGAGGATTGCTTGAGTCCAGGAGTTCAAGACTAGCCCAGATAACATAGTGAGACTTTGTCTCTATATTTTTTTAAAAAAAAGATTTCACCCTGCTGGGGAATTATTAGAGATCAACAGTAAAAAGAGCCACTGCTTATCGGGAATACTGTGTGGTAATGTCTTTATCTGTCTTTCTCTTCACAGTTAATATTATTTGCATCCTATTAAAAAAATCTTATGGCCAGGCATGGTGGCTCACGCCTGTAATCCCAGCACTTTGGAGGGCCGAGGCGGGCAGATCACAAGGTCAGGAGATTGAGACAATCCTGGCCAACATAGTGACCAGTCTCTACTAAAAATATTAAAAAATTAGCTGGGCGTAGCGGTGCACCCCTGTAGTCCCAGCTACTCTGGAGCCTGAAGCAGGAGAATTGCTTAAACCCAGGAGGCGGAGGTTGCAGTGAGCCAAGAGCACGGCACTGCACTCCAGCCTGGCAACAGAAAGAGACTCTGTCTCAATCAATCAATCAATGAATAAAAATAAAAAAGTCTTATTATACCAAGGTTATGAAGATAGTCTCATATATGATCTTCTAGGAACTTCATTGTTTTGCTGCTCACACTTAAAACCACAACCAATCTGGAACTTCATTGTTGTTG
>NW_016107338.1:2493353-2499919 GCF_001604975.1 Cebus imitator
GTGATCCACCCGCCTCGGCCTCCCAAAGTGCTGGGATTACAGGTTTGAGCCACCGCGCCCGGCCGCTGCTGTTTTTAATAGTGTGAGCTTGGGTGAAATTTTGGGTTTATTTTTATTTTGTATCTTTTTTCCTTCCTTTTAAAAATAATAATATCTGATTGTCTCCATACCACTTTCTGAAAAAAATTTAATTATTTCCCTTCTTCACTTTAGGGTCAATTTTGTCATATATCAAGTGTTCAGATATAAGTGACTCTTTCGGCTCTCTCTATTCTAGTATTTTGATCAATTTTTCTACTCTTCCATGAATATTACACTTTCTTAATAATTACGGCTTCAAGTTGTCTCTTTTTTATTTTATTTTATTTTTTATTATTAGGAGACAGGGTCTCTCTGTTGCTCAGGCTGGTCTCAAACTCCTGGCCTCAAGCAATCCTCCCACCTTGGCCAACCAAAGTGCTGGGATTACAGGTGTGAGCCACCATGCCCAGCCATATTAAATCTTGATATCCAATATGGCTAGTCTTCCCACTATTCAAGATTTTCTGGGCTACTCTAGGACTTTTGCGTTTCCAGATACATTTTAGAATCAACTTGTCAAGTTCTCAAAACAAAGAGAAAACTTATTGGATTTTGTGTTGGGATTGTATTGACTCAGTGGATCAATTTGGTAAGAAGTGAAATCTTTACAGTATTGAGACTTCTAATCCACAAAATATGGCATATCCTTCTAATTACTGAGAACTTAGTCCTTTACCTTCTCACAATAACATTGTATGGTTTTCTGCATTAATATCATGCATATATTGTTACATTATTTAATATTTATGATATTTTCAAAAATAGTATCCCTTTTCAAAATTTATTTTGCTTATTCTTAAAATATAGGAAAATTTTTGTATAATGGCCTTAAATCTGGCAATAATTTAGAAAATTTTTGTATCTATATTCATGAGGAATATTGGTCTGTACATTTTTGTGTGTTCTTTATCTAGTTTTAGGATAAGAGGCCAGGTACAGTGGCTCACACCTGTAATTGAGCACTTTGGGAAGCCAAGGCGGGTGGATCACCTGAGGTCAGGAGTTGGAGACCAACCCAGTCAAGCTGGTAAAACTCCATCTGTACTAAAAGTACAAAAATTAGCCAGGCATGGTGGCACATGCCTGTCATCCCAGCTACTCAGGAGGCTGAGGCAGGAGAATTGCTTGAACCCAGAAGGCAGAGGTTGCAGTGAGCTGAGATTGTGTCATTACACTCCAGCCTGGGCAACAGGGCAAGACTTCATCTTGAAAAAAACAAAAAAAGAATAAGAGTAATTCCTAGCTTCATACAATGAATTGGAAGGAGAAAAACACATACTTATCTCAATTGATGCAATAAAAGTATTTAAAATTCATCATCCTTTCATGATAAAAATACTCAACAAATGAGGAATAGAAGAAAACTGCCTCAAAATAATAAAGGACAGATATAAAAAACACACAGCTAACATCATACCCAACGGTAAAAACAGAAAGCATTCCCACTAAGATAAGAAACAAAACAAGGATATTCACCTTAACCACTTCTTTTTTTTTTTTTTTTTTGAGTTGGAGTCTTACTCTATTGCTCAGGCTAGAGTGTAAGTGCGATCTTGACTCACTGCAACCTCTGCCTCCTGGGTTCAAGCAATTCTCATGCCTCAGTCTCCAGAGTAGCTGGGATTACCAGCGTGCACCATTGTATCCAGGTAATTTTTGTATTTTTAGTAGAGACAGGGTTTTGCCATGTTGGCCAGGCTGGTCTCAAACTGACCTTATGTGAGCTGCTTGCCTTGGCCTCCCAAAGTGCTATTACAGGCATGAGCTACCAAGCCCAGCCTCACTTTAGCCACTTCTAGTTAACACAGTGTTAGAAGCTCTAGCCAGAGCAATTAGGCAAGAAAAAGAAATAAAAGACATCCAAATTGGGAAGAAAGAAGTAAAAGTATCTCTATTCACAGATGGTGTGATCTTATACGTAGAAAACCCTAAAGATTACCCACACCCACACACACACCCATGAGAACTAAAAAACAAATCCAGTAAAGTCGCAGGGTAAAAAACACAAAAATCAGTTGGTTTCTATAAAGCAACAATGAACAATCTGAAAAGGAAATTTAAAACAATTCCATTTATAATAGCATCAAAAAGAACAAAATACTTAGTTGGAATAAACTTCAGGAAGTAAAAGACTTGTACAATGAAAATTACAAATTTCTGAAAGAAAGCTACACACAAATAAAAGGAAATATATCACGTGTTCATAAATTGGAAGACTTAATATTATTACAATGGCAATACTACCCAAAGCAATCTACAGATTCAATGCAATCCCTTTCAAAAATCCCAATAATGTTTTTGTGTAAATAGAAAAATCCATCCTAAAATTCATATGGAATCCCAAGGGACCCCAAATAGCCAAAATAATCTTGGAAAAAGAAGAACAAAGTTGTAAGATTCACACATCCTCATTTCAAAACTTACTACAACGCTACAGTAATTAAAAACAGTCTGATACTGGCATAAAGATAGACATATAGCTCAGTGGAATAGAACAGAGAGCCCAGAAATAAACCTTCAAATATATGATTAAATGATTTTTAACAAAGGTGCAAAAATCATTCACCAGGGAAAGGACAGTCTTTTCAACAACTAGTATTGGGAAAAATATACATCCATATCCAAAAAAATGAAGTTGGGCCCTTACCTTATGTCATATACAAAAACTAATTCAAAATGGGTCAATGACCTAAAACATTAGGAGCAAAAACTAGAAAACTCTTAGAAGAAAATACAGGGCAAAAGCTTCATGATAATGGATTTGGCAATGATTTATTGGCTATAACCTTAAAAGCACAGGCAACAAAAGAAAAAAATACCTAAGTGGGGCACTGTCAAATTTTAAAAACTTTTGTGCATCAAAAGATAGCATTCAAAAGACACTACTGGTGAGTAAAAATGCAACCACAGAGTGGGAGAAAATATCTGCAAACAGCGTACCTGATAAGCGACTAATTCCAGAATATGTAAAAAACTCAAAAACAAAAAAACAAACACCCCAATTTTTAAATGGGCAAAGGACTTGAATAGAAATTTCTCCAAGGAAGATATACAGATGACCAATAAACACAGGACAAGATGCTCAACATCACTAATCATTAGAACAATACAAATCCAAACCACAATCAGATAGCATTTTACATTCCCTAGGATGGCTATTATTTTTTTTAGAAAATTCCAGGAACAGAAAATAACAAGCGTCGGTAAGGTAGTGGTGATAGTTGGATAGCAATGTAAATGTACTTAATGCCACTGAACTGTACACTTTAAAATGGTTAAATGTTATGTTATGCATATTTTACTACAATAAAAAGAAGTTGAATCAGAACGGCACATACTTATTTTTTTTCCAGTGAATTATTTACATCAAGTAACAAAGATGAGAATAACTGCTTTGGCCATGTCTCAAAGGCATCCCCTCAGATCAGTAGCTCCTAGGAGGCCAAAGCCAACTGGACTTCCTAGAAGTGCCAAAGGCATCTCTGTCTCACCCATTACCTCAACCATTAGTTGTCACTAAAGACAATCAACTAAGTGTAACTATCACAAAGCCCCAACTGGGTGATGTAAAGGTCCACAGCTCACCACAGAGTGTGTACTTTATCTCAGACCCCAAAGTAGTGGGAGGAAAGCAGGAAGATGCTGAAGGAGTCTGGGAACTTTTATAAGTTTCCGTGTGCAAATCCAACATAGGTATAATTCAAGTCATATACAGCAGTGGTTCTCAAACTTCAGCATATATCAGAATCATCTGAAGTGCTGTTAAAACACAGGGTGCACCCACTCTACTCCTCAAGAGTTTATCTTTGTGGGATGTATGTAGGTTTGGGGATGGGGCCCAAGATTCTGCACTTCCAACAAGTTCCCAGGTCATGCTGGGAACTGCTGGCCCAAGGTCCACACTTAGCGAAACACTGTAGACAGTATTCAGGGACAACACCCTGTATACCTACCTGACCCCAAAGAAGGATCAAATGAGAGCAAGGAGAAATGTGAAAATATTAACAGTGATAATTCAGTATCCACAAATTATTTAAGATTCAGAAAAATATTTTCCACTGTCCTCTTTTTCTGTTTCCTTGGGCTGGTTTGGAAACCTTAGGAAAAAACTTTTCCTGTGGCCAAAAGCCTTACTAGACAGTCTTTAAGGTCTATGGTTCTATGAAAAAGCCACACACAGCAGGCAATTGAGAAGGCAGAGCCATAGCTGCATCTGAGCCAGGGCGAGGGTAGCACTGCCAGGGAGAGGAAACACAAGGCAGCTTCTCACAGGCTGCAGACATCTGCTTCAAAGCCCAAGAATTTCAGTGACACAACAACAGAAACGCAGAAATTATTACAAAATACAACACAAACTGTGATGCCTCACCTAAATTTTTATGTCTAAACAGAATTACATGTCTAAACAGAGTCTGGGTGGAGTCTTAGATGCTACCAAAGCTTTTAGATGTTATTTTTTTAAAATGGTTTGCCCTAAAGCTTTCACAGGAAATTCTCATTGAAGCTTCTGCAGGGAATGGGTGAAGGTTGAAGAGAAAAAAATCTTATTACCTGATACTGGGCTGTCTAGTATGTATTTACAATGCTGAAGTAAGCAAGCATACATTTTCCATGCTCATATCCTAAAATTGCCACCATAAAGTAAACCACCACTAAAATATGTTTAGTGCCTAAGTAAGGAAAAGTGGTAGCAGTGTAAAATTAATTAGAACAAGGTATATTCATAGGCATCTTGCCCAAGGATATAATCAGATTTTACTTTCTGCCTATGACAAGGATCACAAATTCAAATATCTATAGGGGCCAAACCAGTGACATAAATAATTGAAGCGATCAAGATAAAAAAAAATTCAAATGCCAGAAACAGAATTAAGCATTATTTTAAATTATGTAATATAACACAAGCAGTTATGATATCAGAGATTATAAATTTGAAATTGAAAAAAATATACAAATTACAAAAACAGGAACATAGGCCAGGCATGGTGGCTCACACCTGTAGTCCCAGTACTTTGGGAGGCTGAGGGGGGCAGATTCCCTGAGCTCAGGAGTTTGAGACCAGCCTGGGCTACATAGCAAAACTCCATCTCAAAAAACAAAAACAATAACAATAACAACAATAAAAACAGGCACAGGCCGGGCATGGTGGCTCACACCTGTAATCCCAGCACTTTGGAAGGCTGAGGTGGGTGGATCGCTCGAGCCCAAAAGTTCAAGACCAGCCTGAGCAACATGGCAAAATCCCATTTCTACAAAAAATACAAAATTAGGCGGGCATGGTGGTGCACACCTGTAGTCCCAGATATTCGGGAGGCTGAGGAAGGAGGATGGCTTGAGCCTAGGAGGCAGAGGTTGCAGTAAGCTAAGGTTGCCCCGCTGCATTCCAGCTTGGGCAACAAAGGGAGATCCTGTCTCAAAAACACCAGAAACAATTAATTACTAAATTTTTCTTGTAGCTCATAACACCATTGACCTAAAAGCAAACCTTGACACCTTTTCCCCTATGCCAAAGTGTCAATGAGCTCCGATATCTAGAATTGCATGTAATATGTAATACAGAATTCAGCCCTGAATCTTTGAACTAAGAGAAATATTTTTTTTAACTGAGTTTCACAAGAGAAAACAACTCTTAAACACAGGCGCATTTTCAGAGATGAAAGTTTTTGCAAAGTGACTACTGAATTGATGGTAGTTACTCCAAAGGTGTTTGTATAATTCGGCTGCTCCAGTGTTACAATATTTAGTTTTCCATACCTTTGCTGGCAGCTATCCATTCACACTGTTATTAACTGAGAAATGCTGGCTCATTTTCATAAAGCATAAAATCAAAGAGGCTGCCTTGGAATTCAGTCTTAAATTCCATTCATTTTGAGAATGAAGTAAGGTGCTGATTGTCATTTCTGGAAATCAACTTCAGCACATGAAAGTGGCCCAGATTATTTCTTAACATAAAAAACAATTGTTGCGAAAAACATGTATCTATTAGAAATGACAGAATGGAATTATACACATGTGGCACTCTTTAGGAATGCCCCTGTAAAGAAATATTTTCAGAATTTAGATGGGCAGTAATGTCAACCAAAAATGCCAAATCTGAAGCCATTCTTCATAGGTATACTGAGGCAATTAGTTTTCTTTGTATGGTATATACAGGTTGATTTAACAGTTCAAAAAGTATTTTCAGCTCTAACCTATACATAGGAGACAAGCATGTTGTACATACAAGACTATCATGTTGAATCACTTGAATTTTAAGTATCGGTATCCACTTCATGGTGATAATTACTAATTACTATATTGGTTGCATTTTTAATCTTTTGGCTTAAAATTACTTCTAGTACAATGTCTATTAAAAAGATTAAATTCATGTGGTCGGGCGCGGTGGCTCAAGCCTGTAATCCCAGCACTTTGGGAGGCCGAGGCGGGTGGATCACAAGGTCAAGAGATCGAGACCATCCTGGTCAACATGGTGAAACCCCGTCTCT
>NW_016107338.1:2500599-2508748 GCF_001604975.1 Cebus imitator
CTGGTCTCAAACTCTTGGGCTCAAAATCCTCCTACCTCGGTCCCACAAAATGCTCAGATTACATGCATGAGCCTCTGCCCCCAGCCTCCATAAATAATCTAAATTTGTAATGTAACTTGCCTTTTAAATTCTCAGCCATATATTCAATATGCTATGAAACGGTGCTCCAATGATATTTACATTATATATATATGTATATAGATAGATATGTTTCTTTCTGTTTGAGGAACATAATTTCTTCTCTTTAAAAAAAAGGCAGTGCTCTAGGAACTTATCATCTATATAAGGTACTGATGCCTAGGACATTTTTTTTTTTTTTACCAATAGCTATATATCATAATGACATCTTTTATTCAATTTACATTAAAAAACATACCATTTTACCTTTTCCATATACTAGTTATGGTATTTATTATGTATAGCTGATTTTTTTTTTTTAAATCTTGAGATAGGGTCTCCCTCTGTCACCTAGACTAGAGGGCAGTGGTGCCATCACAGCCCACTGTAGCCTCAACCTCCTGGGCTCAAGCCATCCTCCCACCTCAACTTCCCTAGTAGCTGGGACTACAGGCACACACCACCATGCTCAGGTAATTTTTTTGTATTTTTTGTAGAGGCAGGGTCTCTATGTCGCCAGGCTTATCTCAAACTCCTGGACTTAAGCAATCCACCTGCCCTGGACTCAAGCGTTAAGTGCTGGGATTACAGGAGTGAGCCACTGTGCCTGGCTTAAAGCTCATTTTTAGACAGCATCTTAATTTGTTGGTTTTAAAATGACATTTTTGTTTGCATATTAAAACACAGGCATAGTCTCCACTTCCACATACACATACAAAATGTCCCCTTACCTTTTAAGAATGAAAAGATCTTTTTATTTTCCAACTTTTGAGAGAAAAAAGGATCCAAAAATCTCTTTTTCTTAAAGCTACAGTGGAAAAAGAGTAGCACGAGTAAAAAAGGATAAATGTCTGCTAGCACTTGGCCTACACACTGGTGGCATGAGGAAATGGTGGGGAGCACATGCCCCTCTAGAAGGGACAGGTGCTCCCTAACTCCAGCCTATTGCAGCCATGTGCTAATGTTGTCTCAGCATTCCCAGAGGTTCCAAGCCTTTAAACACTGGAAATGCAGGTAGAGTAGGAGGCGGGGGGTGTGCTTTATTTTAAAGTGTTGGCAGCTGATTCAAACACATATGAAACACCATGAGGACCAACCAAATGATCCACAGCCCATCAGTCTGGAACATCTTCCCTCTCACTCTCTCCAACACCCATCATGAGATTTAAGTCCTATTAACATCCATCTATATTCTTAGGAAAACTAGTAAAGCAAACAGCAAAATCTTTTCACACAGAAACACCTCCCATCTTTGGCTGGGTCTTTTGCAGGAGGGGGACTGGGTCTTGCTCTGTAACCCAGGCTGGAGTACAGTGGCGCAATCATGGCTCACTGCAGCCGCAACTTCCCAGGCTTAAGAGACCCTCCCACCTCAGACTCCCAGGTAGCTAATAAGACTAAAGGCATGGGCCACTATGCCCAGCTAGATTTTGTAGTTTTTGTAGAGACAGGAGTTTCACTATGTTACCCAGGCTGATCTCAAACTCCTGAGCTCAAGCAATCCACAGTAGGCTGCCTCAGCTTCCCAAAGTGCTGGGATTACAGGCGTGAGCCACTATGCCCAGCCCATTAGGCTGGGCGCGGTGGCTCACGCCTGTAATCCCAGCACTTTCAGAGACTGAGGTGGGCAGATCACTTGAGGTCAGGAGTTCGACACCAGCCTGGCCAACATGGTGAAACCCTGTGTCTACTAAAAATACAAAAATTAGCCAGGCATGGTGGCTCACACCTGTAATCTTCAGTATTTTGGGAGGCCGAGGCGGGCAGATCATCTGAGGTCAGGTGTTCAAGACCAGTCTGGCCAACATAGTGAAATCCCATCTCTACTAAAAATACAAAAGTTAGCCGGGCATAGTGGTGGGTCCCTGTAATCCCAGCTACTCGACAGGCTGAGGCAGGAGAATCACTTGAACCCAGGAGTTGGAGGTTACAGTGAGCTGGGATCGTGTCGCTGCACTCCAGCCTGGGTGACAGAGCAAGATTTCCTCTTGAAACAAAAAAAAATAAATTCATTAACTAATTCATGTCTATTTCCTTTCATTACTTTGTCACTAAGATGTCCAATGTTAACCCCTACTACTTACTATTTCAGAAGCCCTACTTATACATAATCAAGCTGATAAGTTTTTACTCATTTTCATTAAATTTTGACTGACATTTTTTATATAAATGAGTCCTTTGATACAGATCCCTTCCATGGGCAATAAATACAAAAGTTTTTCAACTCACTAAAATTTTTAGACACCACAAATATTGCTGTGTGGTATAATCTATATGTTTTCCTTAGCTTAAATTGAAAATATCATATATGATTTTTTAATTTTTTTATATGGGGCTTCACTTTGTTGCCCAGNAAAAAAAAAAAAAAAAAGACACTCTACTGCTTCAATAGCTAAAGAAATCAACAAGACTACTAGTCTAAAACAAACTAGCAATATATGCAGTGAGAAAAAACACAGTAACACTTTGGTTAAGTGATTATAAAATATCACTTAGAGGTGCCCAAATTTTGGATCCAATGATGTTAATATTTATACAATTCATAGTACTTGTAATGATAAGACATTTGCAGATGACAAAAGAGTAAATAATATTTCTCTACTACTGAGTAAACAGAATTCAGTGACATGGAACTAACAGAAGAGAAAATCTTTTAAAGTGAAACAGTGTTGAAGAATGGAATGCATATAGGTTTATTTCTGGGCTTTTGGTTCTGTTCCATTGGTTTATGTGTCTGTTTTCATGCACTTACCATGCTTTCTTGATTACTATAACCTTTCAATGAAGTCGAGAAGTATAGCACCAACAGCTTTTTTCTTACTCAAGATTGCTTAGGTTACTGAAGTTGCTTAAGGTTACACTCAAGTTTTACGATTGTGTTTTCTATTACTGTGAAAAATGCCACTGAAATATTGATACAGATAACATCAAATCCATAGATAACTTTGGATAATATGGTACTTTGACAATATTAGTTATCCTAATGTAATATGTTTCCACTTATTTGTGTCTACTTCAATTTCTATCATCAGTATTTTATTTAATAGATAGATTTTTATCTCATTGGCTAAATTTATTGATTAAATTTCCTATTTAGAAAAAAAGAAAATAGGATGCATATTTGTTAGAATAAAGGCCAAGCTGCTATAACAAAGTTTCCAAAATAAGATGGCTTAAATAAGATCAAAGTTTCTTTCTTTCTCAATTACCTGTCTAGACACAGGCTAGCAACTTTGTTCTATGATGCTGTCTATGCATCCCAGTCCCTTCTATCTTGTTGCTTGCTTCCCCCATCTGCATGGTTGAAGTTGGCACACTACACATGTGTGCCTTTCAGCCCATGTGAAGGGAGAGCATTCCTAGTGCATCTAAAGCATACATTCTCAACAAGGCCAGCATCATCCCCAAGGGGAAAAAAAGGTGGTTCCCTGGGGGAAATAGAGGTAAAAACATTTTAGTATTTCATGGATAAGGCACAGATATATACATACAGGGCATAAACAGGTATATAGTATATTTGTGGCATTAAAATTTCAAGGGAGCAATTAGGGAATAAAAGTCGAAAAAGGCTCCTTATGGGAGCAATAATGAAAAAACGATTAAGAAACTGTTTTAAAGGCAATTACCAGAAGGTGCACACATCACTTCTGCTCCCAAGAACTTAGTCACAAAAATAAACCTAGCTGCAGGGAAGCCAGAAATAGATTCTCAAGCTGGGTGTCCATTTGCCCAGATTAAATTCAGCTTCTTCCCCATAAAAGCCTCTTTGGAGGTTTGCTTGAGTGTTCCCATGACATGATAGAGCAAGTAAGCCAAGAAACCATGATGGAAACAGCAGTGTCTCTTATGACCAGTCCTTGGAATACACACAATGCCATTTCTACCATTGTATATACCAGTGTACAGACCAATCCCCATACAACCTGGGAGAAGACTACACAAGGATGTGAATACCAGGAGGCTAAATCTGGGGATAATCTAGGAGACTGGCTTTTTTCTTTTTTTTTTGAAAGTATAGTGAGAAGTTCCCACTCTGTAGAAATGGAAAACCATTCTGGTTTAAATTCTGGTTGTGCTCCAAGCCCCTGATGAAATGTTTAACTTCCCAGCCAGAATTCATTGCTTCTTCTTTTCTGATTCTACATCACACTATTTCCACCTCTGGTACTGCACCTATCATGTTGTATAATCCTTCACTATGTTCAAGGCTGCATCCCAAATGAGAACACAGGACTGAGGCTTACTGACGTTAATGCTCTCCAAGCTTAAGCAGTGTAAATTGCAAAAATATTGCCAGTTGCTATCAATATTTATTGGTAGGGAACCCAGTCTGGGACCAAAATAAGAAGCTTTCTAAATTACTATTTCGAGGGGGATATGGGAATGGTTAATGGGTACAAAATAAGAATAAAAAATAATGAATAAGACCTACTATTTGATAACACAATAGGGTGACTATAGTCAATAATAACTTAATTGTATATTTTTAAATAACTTGAAAGTAATTGGATTGTTTGTAACTCAAAGGATAAATGCTTGAAGGAATGGACACTGCTATTCTCCACGATGTACTCATTTCACTTCTTGCATGCCTATATCAAAACATCTCATATACCCCATAAATATATATCCCTACTATGTACCCACATTTTTTAAACAAAATATAAAAATAATCTATTTCACTCACCACTGATTTGTCATGTGAACCTAAACAATTTGCTTAAAACAAGCAAGCAACCTAGCAAACAAAACAAACCCAGAACACAAGTTCATTCATTTCAATGATACATATAATTTCCCTGTCAACCAGAATTTTTGCATAGATAATTTTACATGGGAAAGCAAATTAAAATCTACTCTTTTCTAGATGAGTATTGCAGGGGAAAATATGTGCTTCACTGGAAAACTTTTAAGCTTTATTTATATCAGTCACGCTCTTCCAGATTATCTTTTAATTAATTACCTTTTAACTAATTACCTTTCAACCAATTACCTTTCTAATTTCTACTGGAAAAAAAAAAAAAACAAACTAATAGCAAAGCAAAACAACACTTGTCTCTAGGCATGTAAATAATGTCTGGTGGAGGTTCAACTGATGTCTCTCCTCCACTATGTAAGAAGCCATTGCTGCCTTCATTTGTGACTCATCTCAATATTCTTAATTTATAAATGTATCTGTTCTTTAGATTCTCCCTTTGAACTGGGGGTTGTAACATCTTACTGGTTCCTTCATTTAATTAGTGAGTTAAATAAAATATTTAACACATGTTCATCTTCTGTGTGTATGAGAATCATGATTTTACCTGTCTTTGAAAATTATCTTCTAACAGTACATATATCCAGAACAAGACGGATTGGGTGATCTTAACCAAAGTGAAAAAGCACAGACAGCAGAGTTACACATGTTTTATGACACAATAATACATGTATATGTGTTCAACCATCATAATGTAAGCAAAGAACATAAGGCCAGAAATAAATAAGGGAAAGAGATAAAGACAGGTTCTAAATATTTATTATTTATTTACTTATTCACCAGGTTGGAGCGCAATGCCGCAATCATGGCTCACAGCAGCCTCAACCTTCTGGGCTTTAGTGATCTTCCCGTCTCAGCTTTTTGAGTAGCTAGGACTTAATTTTTTTGTAGAAACAAGGTCTCGCTATGTTGCCTGGACTGTTCTCAAACTCCTGGGCCCAGGTAATTCTCCCACCTCAGCCTCCCAAAGTGAGCCACCATGCCTGCCTATACGTTAATTGCTTAGATCAGCACTGTCCAATATAATTTTTTGCAATGATGAAAATGTTCCAGATCTGCAATGTTGAATATAGTAGCCACTATCCACATGTGGGTGTTGAGCATTTGAAATGCAGTTAGTGTGACTAAGAAATGAATTTTTAATTTAACTTAATCTTAATTAATTTAGATTTAAATAGCTACATGTGGCTAATGTCTACATACATACAACACAGGAATAGGCAGATAACTATGAAAGAGAAAACTGCTAAACTCAGAAAAATGGGGAATATAGGCTTCTCAAGCTCTTTGGTCCAAAGACCTACATATTTTAAAAGTACTGAGACTTCAAAGAACTTTTGTTTATATAGGTGTAACTATCAATATTTATTGTCTTAAGAAAAACAGAAATATAAAATTATTAGTCCATTTAAAAATAATAAACTCACTTTTATGAAAAATAACTATATATTTTTTTAAATTATTGATAAGAGTGGCACTGTTTTACATGTCTGCCTTTCGTCTACTGCAATATCCTATCACCTCTGGAAAACTCCACTGTATACTCATGAGAAAAAGCCAAACATCATATTAGTATTATTATGACATGGGTCTCAGGAGCCCCAATCCATAGTTTGAAAACAGCTCATCTAGACATGGTTTACTCATACGTAATGTTTGGATACACCCTTTCCCAGGGCCTCGCTCCAATCCTGTTGCTGCCAGGTGACCATCTCAGTTCCATAGCAGGACAGAGTCACTGATCTCCAGGTTACCAGTAGAGGGCATGAATAAGGCACCAGGCAGAAGTGTAAGTGAAAGCCTATTTATTAAACTGTGGGGCCCTATTCACAGAGCACGCCTGGCTACTATGCTCTGAAAGTTTCACTTGCAATCTTGGCCCATGGCTGGTGTCCAGGAACTTTGATTTCAGGAAGGTTTCCACCATTCCCTAACTGATAAGAGTGGCTCACTGTACCTAAACAGTGTAAAAATGTAAGAATAGTGGTTTATGCGGAGCACCTGATTTCCTGCTGGGAGGCAGGAATTTTGGCAAATGGTAGGCAGAGGGTGCCTGTGTGACCTGCACCCAGTTGTAACCTTGGGCACTGAGTCTAAGGAGCTTCCCTGGTAGATGACATTTCACGTGTGTGGTTACAACCATTCAGCACATCCTGGGGAACTCCACTGAAAGAGAACCAGAGTGCTTGTGCCTGGTTTCTTCCAGACTTCACTCCATGTACCTTTTCCCTTTGCCAATTTTGTTTTGTAACCTATCACTGTAATGAACCATAGCTGTGAGTATGACTATATGCTGAGTCCCATATGTCCTCCTAGTGAATCACTGAACCTGAGGGTGGCCTTGGGGACTCTCGACACATTCCCCTTCCCTGACCCTACTCCCAGGATTACAGCCTACACTGCATTGCCCTGAAAAGCCAAATAAAGAGAAAGAAAGACTACAAAAGGCAGAAACAATTAAGGAAACAAAAGAAAACTCCAAACATAAAACTTGCAATTAATATCTTTAAAAAGATATGAAAATATATTACACTCATAAAACCAGGATGCTTTGAAAATAAGCAGAGAACAAGAAACAGCTCTATAAAATTAAAAATATGATGAACAAAATGAAATACTGAACAGAAGGCTTAGAAGAGATACTTGAAAAAAATCACCCAGAGAAAGCAAAACAACAAAAAGAGAAAAATGAAATATAAAAGAGAGATGATAAGAAAATTAAAGGATCAATCCAGGTGGTCTAAAATCTAACTAAAGAAAAAGAAAACAGAATACATGGAAAGGAATAAATTATTAAAGTTCATCAAACTAGGGGAAAATGGGGGAGGTCTTCAGGTTAAAATGGCCCATCAAGCACAGAGCACAACGAATGAAAAAAGAATCACACCAGGGACACAAAATCATAAACTTTCAGAAAACCAGAAAGAATATACTAAAAGTTTTCAGAAAGGGAAAACAACCCATATAAAAAGAAACAGGAAACTTAATGATATCAGATTTCTTAACACCAGCAACACCAGCAGCAGACACAATAGAATTAAATCTTTAAAATTCTAAGGAAAAACTTAGACTTTATACTCAGCCAAACTATAATTCAAATGCAAGGGTAGAATAAAGACATTTCTAAGACATGCAAGGACTTAGAAAATTTATCTTTTTGCCGGGCGCGGTGGCTCAAGCCTGTAATCCCAGCACTTTGGGAGGCCGAGGCGGGTGGATCACGAGGTCAAGAGATCGAGACCATCCTGGTCAACACAGTGAAACCCCGTCTCTACC
>NW_016107338.1:2509803-2511319 GCF_001604975.1 Cebus imitator
AAATTCCATTTGACCCAGCAATCTCATTACTGGGTATATATCCAAAGGATTATAAATCATTCTACTGTAAGGACACATGCACACGAATGTTCATTGCAGCACTGTTTACAGTAGCAAAGACCTGGAACCAACCCAAATGCCCATCGATGATAGACTGAACAGGGAAAATGTGGCACATACACACCATGGAATATTATGCAGCCATCAAAAGCGATGAGCTCGTGTCCTTTGTAGGGACATGGATGAACCTGGAAACCATCATTCTCAGCAAACTGACACAAGAACAGAAAATCAAACACCGCATGTTCTCACTCATAAGTGGGTGTTGAACAATGAGAACACATGGACACAGGGAGGGGCGCATCACACACTGGGGTCTGTCGGGGGCGGGGGGAATAGGGGAAGGACAGCAGGGGGTGGGGAGTTGGGGATAGATAGCATGGGGAGAAATGCCAGATATAGGTGATGGGGAGGAAGGCAGCACATCACACTGCCATGTATGTACCTATACAACAATCTTGCATGTTCTTCACATGTACCCCAAAACCTAAAATGCAATTAAAAAAAAATTAGTTTATCATTTGGCTCAAAGGCTAGTCATGTTTACCTGGTCACAATAATACAAAACCTAACTACTAATTTAACAAAAAATTATGATAGAATCTAAATTGGAAGAATGGAAGGATATAAAATAAAAAGAGAATAAAGAGTTAAATCCTCACATTATCAATTATTAATTTATAAAAAAGTAATACCTAAAATATTTAAGTCAAGAAGTGGTTATAAAGTATACTTTTTAGAAAGACAGAGGTAAATACTAGAAGAAAAAGTTAAAGTACTTGAAAGTATTAGACATGAAAGTGCTTGCCTTCAAAGAGAGAAACAGAGTAAGGAGAAATTAACAAGTGTCTTGTATTTTTGCGGTAAATCTTCAAGAACTGCTTTATTTGTTCAATCATGTACATGTATTATTTTGACTTTAAAGAAAAATTTTATTTATTTACTTTTTTTTTTTGAGACGGAGTTTCGCTCTTGTTACCCAGGCTGGAGTGCAATGGCGAGATCTCGGCTCACCGCAACCTCCACCTCCTGGGTTCAGGCAATTCTCCTGCCTCAGCCTCCTGAGTAGATGGGATTACAGGTAAGTGTCACCATGCCCAGCTGATTTTTTGTATTTTTTAGTAGAGACAGGGTTTCACCATGTTGACCAGGATGGTCTCAATCTCTTGACCTCGTGATCCACCCGCCTAGGCCTCCCAAAGTGCTGGGATTACAGGCGTGAGCCACCGCGCCCGGCCCTAAAGAAAAAAATTTTTAAATAATTTAATGATTATTTAGACTAGAAGATTTTACAACACCTTACCTCATGCTTAAGTATTCTAAGTGATTTCTTTTTGACACAGCAGGGGTGTTGTACCCAATATCCCAACCACAAAGAAAACTCTTACTTTGTCTCTTCAAGGTCCATCTTCTTTTCTTTTTCTTTTCTTTCTTTCTCTTTTTTTTTTTTTTTTTT
>NW_016107338.1:2511726-2517916 GCF_001604975.1 Cebus imitator
TTTCAGGAAAAGAAAAAAAAAAAAAAAACTTTCATTGAGGAAGTTCTCTGTGTATTGGTAAGAAAAGATCTCTCAGATACATTTTCAAGTGGAAAAAGCAGTGGGAAAAAACTGCAAATACATATAAGAAGGGGAAATGTAAACCTGTTTTCACTTTCATGTGTATAAAATATCCTGGAAGGAAAAGCAATAAACTAACAATAATGAATGATTACCCAGGGCATGCAAATTGTCAGAATGAGAAATGAGAAGAAGAGAAATGAGAAAGAGGGAGACTTTACATTGTATATCTTTAAAAAATTTTTTTCTTTATTTATTTTTTTCTTTTTTACATCCTCTGAAACTTTTAAAACTTTTTAATTTTTAACACTGTGAAATTATTGTCTACCCAAATAATTTTTATTAAAAAATTTAAGTCATTTCTTTATCTTGGTTCAAAATTCAAATATTTTCAAAAATTATTTTCAGAAACTTGGGAAATAATGAAAATAAAGAAAATGATACTCCAAAGATCCCATCTGCCCAGAAGCAGGGGAAACAAAGATACTTTACTGATTCAAGCTGTGAATCCTGTTACCCAAGAGAACTTTGGTAAAGATTACAAACTGTAAAATTTTGCACATGTAAGTCAGAAGTGAGGGGACTGAACGTTCATACAAAAACCACAGCTCCTACAAGAATGCAGTAAGGAAAATGTTGAGGCCTTAGCTGGGGGGCAGGGGTGGGGGGGCAGTGCTTTTAGTAATGGCACATCACTGAGAGATAACAGAAAGACTAACGTTATCGAAACTTCACAATTTTCATGCCATTTTTAAAAATCACAGCATTTAATGTTAGTGGTCATGACATTCAAAATCACTAAAGCATTTTATCATCACATCCATTTATTGAAGGAGAAAATGCCATAATATTAATAGTTTCTGGTGGTGCTGACATTTCAATGGAGAAATAAAGTTTTAATACAAACTATAAGCCCTCCTATCCATCCACACACACCCAGAATTGCATATTTGACACTATTAACACCATTCCAAATTTGGAACCCGGGCGTGTCGTTGTGGATGAAAGCAAACCTAAGCAAATTTGGGGAAAAATAATTCTTCAAAATTGATGACCAAAAACAAAATAAGAAAGCTCAAAACTTATTTAGAAAACAAAAGTGTCAATGTACATTCAAATGATTATCCTGTTGTGGAAAATTATTTTAGATGAGATATAGCAAAATCATACAATTCACCAAATCATTATGAACACAAGGCACTTTTTAAAATGAGCAGTCCCCAACAAATTCCTTAAACCATTCTATTCTCATAAATCAGCACTAAATAAGTTTTCCTGGCCACCAAAAAACTTCCCCGGAGGCAAAAGGTATGCAAGCACTACATTTTGTAGCTCCTCTTCAATATACAACATTAAATACAAAGACACTAAGAATCCCCACAACAATGGACTAGAAAACAATACTCAAATCCCTGAAGCATATGTAAAAGATTCACAGAAAGGCTAAATTAGGGATGCTTTTTGATTTTACAAGACAATTCACAGTAGCACTGGCATTTTTTTAAAAAATTTAAAGTACTTAAGTTTTCCCTAGTTACTGAATAGAGCAGCATTACTTTCCAACATCCTAGCAAGAACAATTACAGTATTCTACAATCCCTCCATATGCCTTCATTTTTAAAAAATCCATAGCCTTCCAATCCTCAGAATTCTGGCCGCAGAGGATAAGTTACAGCACCTCTTTCTCAAGCCAGCAATCCTTTTCCTAGTCCTTAACGGGGTAAGAAATAGGCACTCCTTTTCCAGTCAAACTAACCCAGGGGCCTGGGAAAGGGCAAAGCAAGCTGCAACAATGTCACCAGAACTTGGACCTGGAAACCAGAGCCAAGAAGGATGACATAACACCAGAGTGTTCCGCTTCTGCAAAATGTCTATCATTCTCTCCACTCCTGGAGGCTCTCAGCAGCTCATACAAACGCCACAAAGATTGGGAGAAGGCAGTACAGCACTGGTATTCATTTGCATCAAGAAAGAGCAATTCGCTTCATTATTCCGAGCGTCCGTCGCAGCCTGCTCCATCCAAAGGACCGGAGGCAGACTCAGGCAAGAAGGATGAAAAGAAATAGCTGATGCTGCTATGAAGTGACCCCCAGATGGGGACGTGAGCAGTGTCCCTTGTGACTCTCGGAACATCCAAATCGCTGCAATAAACAGCTGGGCCAGCAGGACAGCCTCTCCCACGCTGGGGACAGCCCGAAGCCCGCAGCACTAGGGCTGACTTTCCTTCCGATAAGTGGATGGGAGCGGGGGGGGGCCCGAGTTATTTACACCACTCCTAAGCAAAGTGGAAAAACAAAAACAAAAACAAAATCCTTCAAAACTGATGATTCAAAACACAGTGCGTGGCTGCTCTATTCTTCCGTACTATGAGAAATTTTTTTTCTTTCTTTTTCTTTTTTAGGACCACTGCAGCTGGGTCGGGCAGTAGGGGAGAGACAGTGGATTAACTATGAGGAATTTCTCTCATGAAAGAAATCTATTATCATACAATAAGAAGCTCAAAACTTATTATTTAGAGGGGGTAGGGGGTCAATGTTGCATTCATATGACTACTCTGAAATCAAAAACTATTTTTGGATGAGATAGAGCATATTATGCAATTCTACAATGGTAATTTTTTTTTTACAAGAGTAAGCTTTAAAAACAGCTGGAGCTGGTCCAAGCGATTTCACCGACACAGAAGTCACGTTGCGCCCCCTCAGCCCACAGCTCCCAGATACCCTGCAGTGTGAGGGATCATTCAAGAACCGCCGTCTCCCCAGACCCGTGCGCACAGCGTGGCGCGTCCACTGAGCCGGCACAGACTCGCCGGAGGCGCTGCCACTGAGAGGCCAAGACAAGTGTCCGGGAGAGCGCCGGCCGGGCCAGGCGTTCTGCTGCTATTCGCTCATCCACCGGCACACCAGCCCATGCAACTGAGCGCTAAAGACAGGTTTGGGGAGTGACAGTCACGAGGGAAATCCAGACCCCAATCCCGCGACGCGGGGACGCCAGTGTGCGGCGCCCTGCTGGCCCGCCCCTTCCTGCCCACCCACCTCCAACTGCCCCAGAGCAAGGGCGAGGGCGGGAGGTACCGGGCAAAGACAGCGCTCACCGCTTCAGCGGGTCAGACACCTGCGGTGCTCCGGCAGTCGCGGAATCCGAGCTAGGCGCGACAGCCCGGGCTGCCGCCGGGTTGGTTCTCCCCGCAGGAACGCCGTCCCGGGGCATCGCAGACGGCGCGCGCGAGTCTCTGCGCGCCCCACACGCCTTGCACGCCGCCGCTTGAGCTTCAGGGCGCAGGACTCCGCGCGGCGGGGCCCGCCTACCCCCGAGCCAGCCAATGGACACCGAGCGCGGGAAGCCGGGGGCGGGCCGCTCTGCCGCCGAGTAACGCAGCAGGCTCCGCGGTCCTACGCGCACGCCCTTCCGCAGCACCCGGAGCTGTCTGGGATTGGGGGAGCACCTTCCTCAACTGGAAGGTCTGTGAAGCCTAAGGTATTCGGTACTGGCTACTGCTTTTGTGGGGGTCTTTCTGTACTTTTTAAAAGTAATAATTTCTTCGCCCGCTGTTTACAGAACACCTACTGAGGGCCAGCCATAGTGCTTGTAAACATGAGAATGAGAAAAAGCTGGCCGGGCGCGGTGGCTCACGCCTGTAATCCCAGCATTTTGGGAGGTCGAGGCGGGCGGATCACAAGGTCAGGAGTTTGAGACCAGCCTGGCCAACATGATGAAACCCTGTCTCTACTAAAGATACAAAAATATTAGCCGGGCATAGTGGTGGGCGCCTGTAATCCCAGCTACTCAGGGGGCTGAGGCAGGAGAATCACCTGAACCCGGAAGATGAGGTTGCAGTGAGCCGAGATCGCAGCACTGCACTCCAGCCTGGGCAACAGAGCAAGACTCTGCCTCAAAAAAAAGAAAGAAAAGAAAAAGCTTCCACTTTCGAAGATCCCCCAGTCATTCCGGTGGATGAGCAGATATGAACACAGGTAAATTAGGGCAGCCCACATAAGGCACATTCCAACATCAAAAGACATGTAGCAGAGGCGCCTGCCGGTGGTCCCAGGATGAACCTGTTTTGAATTAGGACACACCCCAGAGAACAGCTCCTCTATTTCTCTGTCCGCTTCACCTGAACCTGGCAAGGCAGGCACACAGGTAGGAGTCCAGACAGGTGACAGACTATTTTCTAATTTAAGGAACACAGAAAAAGGAACAAGGGAAAAACTCTGGAGGATGAGGCAGGAGGCTGCAATGAGTCATATTCGAGCCATTTCACTCCAGTCCAGTGTCTAAAAAAAAAAAAGGTTCGTTGTGATGTGGGGCAGGTTGTGGGGGATGAGGAGATTTCGGTCAGAGGGCAACTAAGAGATTTGTTACCGTAGAATTCTGGGGGCCATGATTCGCAATGGAGAACAATCCACATTCGTTTTCTTCTTCAACTTTTATTTTAACTTCGGGGATACATGTGCAGAACGTGCTCATTTGTCACATAGGTATACATGTGCCATGGCGGTTTGCTGTACCTATCAACCCGTCATCTAGGTTTTAAGCCCCACATGCATTCAGTGCTTCTCCTAATGCTGTCCCTCCCCTTGCCCCCAACCCCCAACAGACCCCAGTGTGTGTTGTTCCCCTCCCTGTGCCCATGTGTTCTCAATATTCAACACCCACTTATAAGTGAGAACATACAGTGTTTGGTTTTCTGTTCATGTGTTAGTTTGCTGAGGATGATGGCTTCCAGCCTCATCCATATCCCTGCAAATGACATGATCTTATTCTTTTTCGTGGCTGCATAGGATTCCATGGTGTATATGTACCACATTTTCTTTATCTGGTCTATCATTGGTAGGCATTTGGGTTGGTTCCATGTCTTTGCTATTATAAATAGCGCTGCAATAAACATATGTGTGCATGTGTCTTTATAGTAGAATTATTTATATTCCTTTGAGTATATACCCAGAAATAGGATTGCTGGGTCAAATGATATATCTGGTTCTAGATCCTTGAGGAATCGCCACACTGTCTTCCACAATGGTTAAACTAATTTACATTTCCACCAACAGTGTTGTGCAATCTTTTTTCTAAGTTATTCTGGCCCATTGGCCTATGTGTCTGTTCTTGTACCAGTACCATTCTGTTTTGTTTACTGTAGCCTTGTAGTACACCTTAAAGTTACGTAGTGTGATGCCTCTAGCTTTGTTTCTTTTTGCTTAGGATTGTCTTGACTATTTGGGCTCTTTTTTGGTTCTGTATGAATTTAAAATAGTTTTTTCTAATTCTATGAAGAATGTCAATGGTAGTTTAATGGAATTAGCATTGAATCTACAAATTACTTTGGGCAATATGACCATTTTCACGATATTGATTCTTCCTATCCATGAGCATGGAAAGTTTCTCCATTTGTTTGTGTCCTCTCTGATTTCTTTGAAAAGTGGTTTGCAGGTCTTGAAGAGGTCCTTCATTTTCCTTGTTAGCTGTATTCCTAGGTATATTTTTATTTTTGTAGCAATTGTGAATGGGAGTTCATTCATAGTTTGGCTCTGCTTGCCTATTGTTAGTGTATAGGAATGCTATTGATTTTTGCACATTGATTTTGTATTCTAAGACTTTGATGAAGTTGCTTATCAGCTTAAGAAACTTTGGGGCTGAGACAATGGGGTTTTCTAGATATAGGATCATATCATCTGCAAAAAGATAATTTGATTTCCTCTCTTTCTGTTTGAATACACTTTCTTTCTTTCTCATGCCTAACGGCCCTAGCCAGAACTTCCAAAACTATGTTGAATAGGAGTGGTGAGAGAGGGCATCTTTGTATTGTGCTGCTTTTCAAGGAGAATGCGTCCAGCTATTGCCCATTCAGTATGGTATTGGCCATGGGTTTGTCATATATGGCTCTTATTATTTTGAGGTGTTTCTTCAATACCTAGTTTATTGAGAGTTTTTTAACATGAAAGAATGTTGAATTTTATCAAAGGTCTTTCTGCATGTGGTTTTGGTCTTTAGTTCTGTTTATGTGATAAATCACATTTGTTGATTTTTGTACATTGAACCAACCTTGCATCCCAGGGATGAAGCCTACTTGATCGTCATGGATAAGCTATTTGATATGCTGCTGAATTCAGTTTGCCAGTATTTTTTTTTT
>NW_016107338.1:2517926-2524167 GCF_001604975.1 Cebus imitator
GAGACAGAGTCTTACTCTGTCACCCAGGCTGGAGTACAGTGATGCAATCTCAGCTCACTGAAGCCTCTGCCTCCTGGGTTCAAGTGATTCTCCTGCCTCAGCCTCCTGAGTAACTGGGATGACTGGTGTGCACCACTGGACCCGACTAATTTTTTTGTTTTTTTAGTAGAGATGGGGTTTTGCCGTGGTGGCTAGGCTGGTCTGAAACTCCTGACCTCAAGTGACCTGCCTGCCTTGGCATCCCAAAGTGCTGGGATTACAGGCATGAGCCTCCATGCCTCGCCTAGCTTGCCAGGATTTTATTGAAGATTTTTGCATCGATGTTCATCAAGGATATCGGCCTTAAGTTTTCTTTTTCTGTTGTGTTTCTGCCAGGTTTTGGTATCAGTATGATGCTGGCCTCATAGAATGAGTAGGGAGAAGTCCCTCCTTTTCAGTTTTTTGGAATTGTTTCAGTAGAAATGGTACCAGCTCTTCTTTGTACCTCTGGTAGAATTCAGCTGCGAATCTGTCTGGTCCTGGGCTTTTTTGGGTTGGTAGGCTATTTATTACTGCCTTAATTTCAGAACTTATTATTGGTCTATTCAAGGATTCAGTTTCTTCCTGGTTCAGTCTTGGAAGGGTGTATGTGTCCAAGAATTTATCCATTCTATCTAGACTTTCTAGTGTATGTGCACAGAAGCATTTATAGGATTCTCTGATGGTTGTATTTCTGTGGGGTTGGTGATGATATCCCCCTTATCTCTGATTGTGTTTGATTCTTCTCTATGTTCTTTTTTATTAATCTAGACAGTGGTCTTATTATTTTTTTCAAAAAAAACAGCTCCTGGATTTATTGATATTTTTTTGGAAAGGGTGTTTTATGTCTCTATCTCCTTCAGTTCAGCTCTGATCTTGGTTATTTCTTGTCTTCTGCTAGCTTTGGGATTTCTTTGCTCTTGGCCCTCTAGTTCTTTTAGTTGAGATGTTAGATTGTTAACTTGAGATCTTTCTAGCTTTTTGATGTGGACATTTAGCACTAAACATTTCCTTCTTAACACTCCTTTAGCTGCATCCCAGAGATTCTGGTACGTTGTCTCTCTGTTCTCTTTAGTTTCAAAGAATTTATTGATTTCTGCCTAATTTTATTATTTACTCAAGAGTCATTCAGGAGCAGGTTGTTCAATTTCCATGTAGTTGTGTGGTGTGGAGTCAATTTCTTAATTTTGAATGCTAATTTGATTGTGTTATGGTCTGAGAGACCATTATGATTTCAGTTCTTTTGCATTTGCTCAGGAGAGTTTTACTTCCAATTATGCGATCAATTTTAGAGTAAGTGCCATGTGGCACCAAGAAGAACGTATAGTCTGTTGTTTTTAGGTAGAGATTTTTGTAGATATCTATCAGGTCCCCTAGATCCAGAGCTGAGTTCAAGTCCTGAATATCTTTGTTAATTTTCTGCCTCAATGATTTATGTAATATTGTCAGTGGGATATTAAAGTCTCCCATTACTATAGCATGGAGTTTAAGTCTCTTCATATGTCTCTAAGAACTTGCTTTATGAATCTGAGTGCTCCTGTGTTGGGTGCATATATATTTGGGATAGTTAGCTCTTCTTGTTGCATTGAACCCTTTACCATTATGTAATGGTGTTCTTTGTCTTTTTTGATATTTATTGGTTTAAAGTTTGTTTAGTCGGAAAGTAGGATTGTGACCCTTGCCTTTTTCTGTTTTCCATTTGCTTGGCAAATTTTCCCCCATCCCTTTATTTTGAGCCTATGTATGTCTTTGCACATAAGATGGATCTCTTGAAGAAAGCATACCAAAGGATCTTGGCTCTTTATACAGCTTGCCATTCTGTGTCTTTTAATTGGGGACATTTAGCCTATTTACATTTAAGGTTAGTATTGTTAAGTGTGAATTTGATCCTGTCATCATGATACTAGCTGGTTATTTAGCCAACTTGTTTATCTGGTTGCTTCACATTGTCACTGGTCTGTGTACTCCAGTGTGTTTTTGTAGTGGCTTGTAATGGTTTTTGATTTCCATATTTAGTGCTTCCTTCAGGAGCTCTTGCAAGGAAGACTTGATAGTGACAAATTCCCTCAGCATTTGCTTGTCTGAAAAGGATCTTATTTCTCCTTCACTTATGAGGCTTAGTTTGGCAGGAAATGAGATTCTGGGTTGGAAATTCTTTTCTTTAAGAATATTGAGTATTGGCGACCAATCTCTTCTGGCTTGTAGGGTTTCTGCTGAGAGGTCTGCTGTTAGTCTGTTAGTCTGGTCACCTTGGTAGGTGATCTGGCCTTTCTCCTAGCTGCTCTTAACATTTTTTCCTTCATTTCAACCTTGGAGAATCTGATGATATGTGTCTTGGGGTTGATGGTCTCATGGAGTATCTCACTGGGGTTCTCTGCATTTCCTGAATTTGAATTTTGATCTGTCTTGCTAGGTTGGAGAAGTTCTCCTGGATGACATCCTGAAGTATGTTTTCCACCTTGGTTCCATTCTTTCCATCTCTTTCAGGTACCACAGTCAGTTGCAGGTTTGGTCTCTTTACGTAATCCCGTATTTCTTGGAGGTTTTGTTCATTCCTTTTCATTCTTTTTTTCCCTATTATTGTTTGCCTGCCTTATTTCAGAAAGATAGTCTCCAAGCTCTGAGATTCTTTTCTCCCCTTGGTCTGTTCTGCTGTTGATACTTCTGATTGCGTTGTGAAGTTCTCATGTTGTGTTTTTCAGCTTTATCAGGTCTGTTATGATTCTCTCTAAACTGGCTATTCTGGCTATTAGCTTCTGTATTGTTTTATCATGAGTCTTGGTTTCTTTGCATTGGTTACAACATGCTCCTTTAGTTCAGCAAAGTTCGTTATTACCCACCTTCTGAAGCCACTTTTGTCAATATAGCTATCTTGGCCTCAGCCCAGTTCTGTGCCCTTGCTGGAGGGTGTTGTGGTCATTTGGAGAAGAGGCACTCTGGCTTTTTGAGTTTTCAGTGTTTTTGCATTGATTCTTTCTCATCTTTGTGGGCTTAACTGCTTTTGATCTTTGAAGTTGCTGACCTTTGAGTGGGGTTTTTGTGGAGTCTTTTCTGTTAATGATGTTGTTGTTTTATTTGTTTGTTCGTTTTGCTTTTAATAATCAAGCCACTCTACCATGGGGCTTCTGTGGTTTCCTGGGTTTTGCTCCAGACCCTAGTTGCCTCAGTTTTTCCCGTACTTGGAGTATCACCAGTAATGGCTGCAAAACAGCAAAGATGGCAACAAGCTCCTTCCTCTGGAAGCTCCATCCCAGGGGAGTACTGACCAGTTGCCTGCACCAACACACCTGTAGGAGGTGGATGGAGACCCCTGTTGAGAGGTCTCACCCAGTCAAGAGGAACAGGATCAGGGACCCACTTAAAGAAGTCTGGCTGCTTTTTGGTAGAGTAAGTGTGCTGTGTTGGGGGGACTCTTTCCTATCCAGATCATTTGTATCCTCCAAAGTCAGCAGGCTGGAACAGCTGAGTCAACCAAACCACAGAGATGGCAGCTGCCCCTCCACATAGGAGCTCCTTCCCAAGGAGAGATGAGAGCTCTATTTGTAGAATCCTGGCTGGAGTGTCTGAAGCCCCTGAGGGGAGATCCTGGGTAATAAGGAGGAATGGATCAGGGTCCTGCTTAAAGAAGCAGTCTAACCAGAATCTAGCAAGGCAGCTATGCTGTGTTGTGGAAGACTCTTCCTCGTCTGGATCATTTGTATTGTCCAAAGCCATTAGGCTACTACTAGTCTACTACTGAACTGCAGAGATGGTGGCCACCCCTCCCCCCACTAGCATGGCTATAATCAAAAAGATAGATAATAGCTAGTGTTGGCAAGTGTATAGACTGAATTGTATCCCCCTAAGATTCCTGTGGTGAAGCTCTGGCCCCCAATGTGATTGTATTTGAAAATAGGCCCTTTAGACAAGTACTTAAGGTTAAATGAGGTCATAAGGGTAAGATCCTAATCCAGTATGACTGATATCTTTATGAGAGAAGGAAGAGACACCACGGATATGTGCACAGAGAAAAGGCTATGTGAGGACACAATGAGAAGGCAGCCAAGGGAAGAGCAACCAAATTTTCTCATACCTTGATCTTGGACTTCTAGTTTCCAGAATTATGAACAAATACATTTCTGATGTTTAAGCCACCCAGTCTGTGGTATTTTGTTTGGCAGCCTTAGCAAACTAATACAGCAAGAATGTGGAGAGATTGGGACCCTTTTTTTTTTTTTTTTAAAAAAAAAAAAAAAAAAAAAAAAAAAAAAAAAAAAAAAAAAAAAAAAAAAAAAAAAGAATAAAGGAAAGGAAGAAAGAGGAAGAGGGAGAGAGAACAGGGGTGTTGCTTTATTGCCCGGGCTAGAATGCAGTCTAAAACTGGGTATGCCTGTAATTGTGTTTAATAATAGAGACATTAAAAAAAAAATGAGGGAAGAAAATAATTAACAAGCAGCCAACCAATATTTCATTTAAACCTGATTGGGACCCTTATATACTGTTGGTGGGATTGAAAAATGGTACAGCCACTTTGAAAAACATTCTGGTAGTTACTGAAACAGTTGAACATAGAGTTACATATGACCCAGCAATCTCTGGGATAATGAAATGTTGTAAAATTGTGGTGATAGTTGCACAACTCTGTGAATATATTAAAATTCATGGAATTGTACACTTTCAATGGAGGAATTATATTTAAATACATCTTGATAAAGTGTTAAAATCAATACTCAGATTTTACTGAACAAGGGTCAAAGTATATGTGTAGCTCAGATGTGGTGGCTCATGCCTGTAATCCCAGCACTTTGGGAAGACAAGGCAGGCAGATCACTTGAGGTCAAGAGTTCAGACCAGCCTGGCCAACATGGTGAAACCCCGTCTCTACTAAATACAAAAACTTAGCTGGGTGTGGTGGTGCATGCCTGTAATCTCAGCTACTTGGGAGACTGAGGCAGGAGAATCTCTTGAACCCGGGAGGCAGAGGTTGCAGCTGAGACTGTACCATTGCACTGCAGCCTGGGTGATAAGGGCAAAATTCTGTCTCACAAAACAAGTATGTGTATAAATAGTTCATTCATACATGAAGAAACTCAGAAAAGTTAATTTTGGGGAAATTATTAGCCTTGCTGCAGTGCTAATTGAAAATTACAAAAAAGAATATTGATGGAGTTAAATTGATACAATTATTTATTAGAACAACTGTTTTCAAGAGTGCTATAGCAAAGCACACGATCTATGAAATTATTTATTTTCAGCTAATAATCTACATTTGGGAATATAGTCAAAACTTTTCAAATACCCAATAATTGGGAAGATACGTAGATACAATAATTGGGATTAAAGTAGCAAACATGGGCTATATTATAATAATAAATGGAAAAGTATATATAAGATAATGAGAAAAGTAGAATACTAATTAGTTTGCAAGTGCTGATGACTGTACATAAGTAAGCCTACATTGTTGAATATAATGAAGATAAATTAGTAAGACATGGTACCAGAATTCCTCTTAGGGAGAAAAAAAAACCTATCTTCATTTGAGAAAATACCCTGATAAGCTGTTTCAGGTATAAAATGAGACTCTGAAATATGGGTATGAGCAGAAGCCCTGGCAACACAAGAAAAACTGCCCTGCCTAAACACTGAGAGAAATTAACTTTTGCTCCCGAGAGAGAGAAAAATATAAAGTGATAAGAGATGAGCCAAGCAAGGAGGAAAGGGGAGAGACAAGTCAAGGGGAAAAGTCTGGGTGGTACATAGAATTAAGGAATAATGGGGAAAGAGTTGAAAAATTGATTTTATAGAACAAGAGTGTTTAATACATAAATTTAAAGTTATTTTTCTAAATCTTAAAATCTCACGAAAGCTTTTTGTGAATGGGGTTTTGTGGAAACTGAGGGAAAGGCTGATATTGAGGTGGTTGGAACAGTGAAAAGACAATGCACATGGAAGTAGGGACTTGGGGGTAGAAGGGACAGATGAAAATAAGCCCCTCAGAAATTACTGGTAATCGGACAGGCGTAGCAGCTCATGCCTGTAATCCTAGCACTTTGGGAGGCTGAGGCGGGTGGCTTACTTGAATCCATTAGTTTGAGACCAGCCTGGACAGCATGTTGAAATCTCGTTTCTGGCCGGGCGCGGTGGCTCAAGCCTGTAATCCCAGCACTTTGGGAGGCTGAGGCGGGTGGATCACGAGGTCAAGAGATCAAGACCATCCTGGTCAACATGGTGAAACCCCGTCTCT
>NW_016107338.1:2524942-2535998 GCF_001604975.1 Cebus imitator
TGAGACAGGATCTTACTCTGTTGCCCAGTTTGGAGTGCAGTGGTGTACACACAGCTCCCCGTAGCTTTGACCTCCCAGGCTCACTTGATCCTCCCACCTCAGCCTCCTGAGTAGCTGGGACTATAGGTGTATGCCACAATGCTCAGCTAATTTTTATATTTTTTTTTATAGAGATGAGGTTTTGCCATGTTGCCCCGGCTGGACTTGAACTCCTGGGCTCAAGCAATGTGACCACCTTGGCCTCCCAAAGTGCTAGGATTACAAGCACAAGCCACCATGCCGCGCCAGGAAAATCATTCTAGTGTATTCTATGTTGAAGTGGTACTAGAGCAAAAATATGATCAAATGTTCAAGAAGGGTGGTATATAAGAAAAATTGAAAAGAATGAATGTGTAAATGACACTCTCAGGGAGCATTTAGAAGTTATTAATTGCCCAACTCCAGAATTCATGACTTCCATTGATTTGGCCAGAGGAGGATTACTAAACAGCCCTGATGGCAGGTCTGTGGCACAGGGCCCAGAACTGATTTTCCCAAGGTTATAGAGCAAGCCAAAGGGTGAGTTGAAAATAGAACTGTACCTCACATTCTCATGCGGCTATATGATAACTTGTGTACTGTCAGCAAAGAGTTGAGGAATGAATGTCCTGGAGAGGTTAGCATAGTTTTATGGCTAGAGGAGTCTTGCTCAATAATTGCAAACGTTACTTGACAAGAGCAAATGACCTACCTAATCTTATAAACAGTAACATTCTGGGCACTTAGGCAAAATCTTCAAAGAAAATAAAATGCCTGTTTGACAATTGAAAAAGAATTTTAAATGCACAGCTTTTAAATTTTAAATACACACTTTTGTAATGCTTAAGCCTATAGTCACCTTCAGCCTTCCCCACTAAAGACTAAACTTTCAAGTGGTGACTCCTCAACTCTGTAATATCAGCCAGCTTATAGGATCTTGCAGAGTGTCTAAATGTTTTCATAAGTGTGGATTTTCTAAAGACTAAGTTTCTAAAGACTAAGTTTCACTGGTAACTTTCTATAAGTTTCCTTACTGAATTAACAGAACTACAAAGGAAAATGGGAAAGTCTGATAGTTATGACTTTAACTGAATTAAGTGGCTCAGCCACTAAATTTAGGTCTCTAGGTAGCCAGGCTATGGAGAGATCGTTTACCTAGTTGTGATGCGTACACCTGGGGATGTTTTAGGAAACCAACAAAAGCTAGGTCCACTATTATGTGACTGTTCTCTAGGGTGGCTTCTTACACTATACTGATCTATTCAATAGAGAGCTTAAAATTTTATGTTTTCAGGAGTGTGTTCATCCCATTCCCACTTTTCAGAAAGAATTTTTAAAAGTGATTTCTCTATAAATGGGCTAATACTTTCGGTCCAGCCCTAAGTGAGACTATCACAATCACAGGAATTCTTGACTCCTGGTTTCCTCCCCTTCAAATACAGAGCTACACTGTTACTGCTTCTGATCTGTTCTTCAGAGTCATGGTCCTGACCAGAAAATAACATCTAAGTGTACAAGAGAAGAAAGAAAACTAGAGGTCCCACAACTATTTCTCAGCAAGCTGTCACTGACTGATAAACTGGTGATAGAAGTCAGCCCTTCCATAGCATAACATTATAACTGAAAGTATCTTAGAGGTCCCATAAAAAGCAGGAACTACAGAACTACTTGGACAAAATGTATGTCAAAAACATCCACCAATAAAACCTGATGTATTAGAAATGTTGCCTTTACAGGCAATATTTTTTTCATAAACAACCCAATTATGAGGTAAAGGAATAATCCAAACCAAATTTACATGTAATTTTCTGCTCCTTCTATCTTTTCTAGCATAAATATTTTGGCTGCTACATTTTCTTTCCCTCTAGCATCACAGTGACATAGGTTAAGACTTTCTGGGTTAAACACACATAAATATGTACATTAAACACATTTTGTTGGTCCGATGTAATGTCTCACTCCTGTAATCCTAGTGCTTTGGATGTCGTCAGTGCATTGAGATCCTCAAGGGAGGATTCTCAAGGAAGGATCTCTTGAGGCCAGGAGTTTGAGACCCCATCTCTGCAAAAATAAAAAATTAGCTGGGCATGGTGGCGTGCACCTCTGGTCCTAGCTACAGGAGAATAGCATGAGCCCAAGAGTTTGAGGCTGCAGTGAGCTCGGATTGTGCCATTGCACTCCAGCCTGGGAGACCAAATGAGATCCTGTCTCTAAAGTAAATCAATAAGTGCATTTTGGATGGGCATGGATATAGCTTTATTCAGAATGCCTTTTGAGTATTCTTTGTCATTCTACTGTTTGGATTCTGGCCACATACGGGATTCATCTCTGCCAACAAAAATAGAAAGGCCATATTTCACACAGAAGGAAAAAGAAATTTGAAGAACTGCATGGAGTCAATAGTTTATCTAGGTTGCCCATTTTCTCCCTTCTCTTAGTTTGATCTGTACTCTATTTTACTGTCCTGGCTTTTTAGTTAGAACCCTGGTTTAGTAATTTCTGTGTGTACAATTCCAATGTATGGACTAATAATATTTTAATTAATTCACGTATTCATCCATCAGTCTATTTACCAACATTTTTGTTACCATAGGGAGTACAAACTCCTCCTACCCTTAATAAGACTGCAGTTAAACAGGAGAAATTGTTTGCCTCAGTGACAAACACAGTGTAAAAATGTATGAAATGCTAGAGGTGTGCTTTGGGGTCAGAAAGACTTAAGTTCAAATCCAACCTCTGCCATTTATTAACTATCAAATTACTCAACTTCATTGAGTCTCAGTTTCACCATCAAGAAAATGAGTGTGACAATTATTTTTCAAGATGGCCCTAAATGATGCTGGAATTCATGTGCTTGTGTAATCCTCTTACCTTGAATGTGAGTGGAACTTAGTGACTTGCTTCTAAAAAATAGAATTCTGGAAAAGTGATGGGATGCCACTTCCATGATAGGGATACAAATGACTGGCTATCTTCTTACTAGATTTTTCTCCGTTACCTTTTTAGCTTATATACTTTGATGAATCAAGCTGTCATTTTGAGAGCCTCATGTGGGAAGGACTGAGAAAGTTGTCTAGCCAACAGTCATTGGGCAACTGAATCCTACTGACAATCATGTGAATGGGAAGCAAATCTTTCTCAGTCAAGGCTTGAGATGACCACAGCCCCAATCAGCACCTTCATTATAGCCTGTGAGTCCCTGAAGCAAAAGAACCAGTGAAGTCAGCCCAGATTCCCAACCCACAGAAACTCTTAGATAATAAATGTTTAAAGCCACTACGTTTTGGGGATAATTTGTTACACATCAATAGATAACTAACATAATAGGATTACATATTCCCTACAGAATTATTGTGGGATACATATCAGAATGTATATAAGAATTAGAATAATGATGATGGTGATGATGATGACGACCACAGGAGATCCCAGCTGAGCTTCAAATAAGGTTTGGAACTGGTAGAAGTGCTACTGTTGTGAAGAAAATATTTTCAGTGTGTGACCCCCTGAATAGTACAAGAAAGATGAAGATATAGGGAACAGGGTAATATTGCATTTCTCATTCAGGACCAAACTGACTGATAGAAAGGGGCTTGTGAGCAAAAACTAAAGTAGCAGTTTTATGATACTCAGTAAACAAGAAATGTTGCTTCGGGGCCCAGGTGACAAATTTTGACAAAGAATTTGGGAGAGGGCTCTTCTCCCACTTCTGCTCAGTTTGGAGGCTAGCTGCCACTATGTTTGTGGTTGGTGAATGGGAGTCCATGGTAAGAAGCATAAGCACATTGGATTTGGGGCAGCTTCTGAGAAGGTAAGCTGAGGACTTACATCATCTTAAGCCAATGAAACTGAGGAGGTAAGTGTCTTGTAGGATATGCAGAGTTTTGACAAAGAAAGGTAAATGGATATTCTAAACTGAGGGAAGAGCACACCAAAGATTCAGAGCTATGAACATAAATTATTTCTTTAGAGAAAAGCAAGCGATCTTGTGTGACCAGAGAAAGAAGTACAAACTAGTTAACACTTTTTGTTCTGATTCTGATTCAGTCTCTAGGGCAATGATTCTCAAAACTTTTAGGTGTTAGTCTCCCTTTCTAATAATTTTCTTATAAACTATTGATAGCTTCCAAGAGCTTTTGTTTTGTGGATATCTTTTGAATATTTGCCATATTTAGAAATGTAAATGGATAAATTTTTTAAATATTCAGTTTGCATTCATCTAATGAAAATAAACCCATTACAGTACATGTTAACATAAATAAGACATTTTTATGGAAAACATAGTTTCTAAACCACAACCAAAATAAATGAGAAGAATGACATTCTTTTACCTTTTTTGAAAATTACTTTTGTGTCTGGCCTAATAAAAGTCATCAGGATTTTCATATTTGTTTCTATATCAGTCTGTTGCAGTATCATGTAGCCTCTGGAAAACTGCAGTGTACACTTGTGAGAGGATGTGAGTGAAAATGGCAAATTGAGTCTTTGTATTATGAAAATAGTTTTGATCTCCCAGACCCCCTAAGAGAGCTACAGGGACCTGGATCACACTTTGAAAATCACTGTCCTAGAATAAGAGCAGTAGATATTATTGAGAGAAGAAGCCAGAGCTTACACATGTAGTAATGATAATGATAATAATTAATAATAATAATATTGAGAGCCAACATTTATTGGTTGCTTCTAAGCACTCACAGAAACCTAGGAAGTATTTACAATTATCCTTTACAGATGAGGAAACTGAGGACAAAGACATTAAGTAACTTGCCCAAGCTTATACAGCTAGTAAGTAGTGGTGAAACTTGACACAAACACGAGCAGCCTGGCTCCAAAGCCTGTCCTCTTAACCACTGCACCACCCTGCCTCTCTCACAGACAAAGGCCTGCAGTATAATTGACAAAGGCTTGAGTCATTCTGCTCACCCACTCCTTTTCCCTCCTCTCCCTGCCATTTTTGGTTTCAATGCCCCTTTCTCTTTTCCTGCCTGTTTAGGGAACTCATATTTCTCTTCACTCTTCACTAAGTCCTTGTCTGTTGCCTGTTGTTCATTATTCCCACCACTCCACAGAAACTGCTCTGCAAAGGCACCAGTGACCTTATAATTACCAGATTCAATGACCACTTATCAGTCCTTGCCATACTTGCTCTTTGAGATATGGGTTAACACTGACTACTTTTTTTTTTATTAATATTCTCTCCTGTCTTAGGTATTCTGACACCAGATGCTTTGGTTTCTTTTACTACCTATTTAATAATTTCAGAAAATCCTTTATTGAGGCCTCCTTCTTTGGCCAGTCCCTTAAACATCTTAATTCCCCAGTATTTGGTTCTAGGCCCATCTTCTCATTTTGTAACTTCTTCAACTGCCACACCATTCACTTCCATGGCCGTAATGACTAAATATACACTGTTAAGGACCAAAGATATTATTTATAGCCCAGGCCTCTGTCATATGTCCACATGATGTCTGGACATATGCTCAGACACCTCAGAATCAACACATCCAAATTTTAATCCATCATCTCCTCCTTCAAACTGGTCTCTCCTCCTGTGATCTCTGATCTGGGAAATTATACCGCTATCCTCCATGAGCCAGACACATGGGAGTCATTCCTGACTTCTACCTGTCTCACGGTTCTACTGGATCTACTTCTGAAACATTTCTGATATCTACCTTTTCTTCATTTTTCATGGTTACTACCCTAGCTCAGGCCCTCCTCTTTTATCCAGACTATTATATTAGTCTCATTAGTAGTTCACTTCTAGTTCTGGCTCTTGATAGTTCATCCACAGCGAGCAGGGTCACCAATCTGCACAACTCTAAGGACCATCTTTACCTTGTGTCCTACATTATTGTTACCCCTGGAGTTGCAGAGCCCTGAGGCTTTGTGCTATACTAGTGTCAAATCCCATGTCTGATTAGGTTACTCTATATCCAGAAACTGCTTCAATGATTCCCCATTTCCTCAGGAAGCCCAAACCCTGACATGGTTAGTGTTTAGTTATTATGCCTGGATAATAAACTACTCTAAGCTTAGTGCAGACATTTTATTAGATTCATGGATTGTGGGTGTCAGAGATTTGGAAAGGATATGGGAACAGAGTTTTTCTCTGTTTCTTGATGTTTTAGATGAGATATTTTCAGGGCCTTACCTGAAATCCTCATATTTTATATCAGGGATAACACAAAAATTCATTGATAGGGAACCAGTTAAATAATTATGACATGCATACAAATAATGGAATCCTATACATATATTAAAAATGATAGTCTAACTTTTCAAAAGAAGACATACACGCAGCAGGGCCTTACCTGAAAGTATCTCAGTAGATGGTGATTAGGATCATCTGAAGGATTATTTACTCACAAGTCTGGTCCCTGGGCCAGGTGGAGAAGATCAGGACTGCTGATGACAGCACCTATGTGTAGCCTCTCCTTGTGGCTTGGTTTCTTTGTAGCTTTATGGCTTCTGGGTAGAGTATTTCAGAGTTCCAGGTGCTAGTGCTCCAAAGAACAAGGTGGAAGCTACATTGTCATTTAACAGGCTCTGAATTTTCAGTGTCACTTCTGCCACATTTTATTGGTTATAAGCAAATTTGTCCAGCTGCAAGGGGAGGGACATAGACTTTACCTTTCAATTAAAAGAATATCAGGGCCGGGCGCGGTGACACATGCCTATAATCCCAGCTTTGGGAGGCTGAGGAAGGCAGGTCACTTGGAGGTCAGGCGTTCGAGACCACCTGGCCAAGTGGCAAAACCCTGTCTCTACTAAAACTACAAAAATTAGCTGGGCATGGTGGTGCACGCCTGTAATCCTAGCTACTAGAGAGGCTGAGGCAGGAGAATCGCTTGAACCTGGGAGGCCACGGTTGCAGTGAGTTGAGATCGTGCCACTGTACTCCAGCCTGGGTGACAGAGCAAGACTCTGTCTCAAGGAAAAAAAAAAAAAAAGAATCTTGTCACATTATAGATAAGCAAGTGGAGATGTTGTGGGCATCTATAAAAAATACAATCTGCCACACAAATCATACCACAACTGCTTGCAAGCCCTTTGGGAGGCCAAGGTGTGTGGATCACCTGAGGTGGGGAGTTTGAGACCAGCCTGACCAACATGCAGAAACCCCGTCTCTACTAAAAGTACAAAAAATTAGCCAGGCTTAGTGGCGTGTGCCTGTAATCCCAGCTACTCAGGAAGCTGAGCTAGGAGCATTGCTTGAACACGGAAGGCAGAGGTTGCTATGAGCCACGATCACACCATTGCACTCCAGCCTGGGCCACAAGAGCAAAACTCTTGTCTCAAAAAAAAAAGAACAGGTAAGTTTGCCCTACATAAGAATTTTTAGAACTTCTATGCAGACATTTATTAATACATACAGATGGGGTAAATTATAAAGAAAAACAAGAGAAGGATCAGCATAAAATTCTATATAATAGTTACATTTTGACCAGGTGCAATGGCAAACACCTGTAATCCCAACACTTTGAGAGGCCGAGGTGGGTGGAACATGAAGTCAGGAGTTTGAGACCAGCATGGCCAACATGGTGAAATCCTGTCTCCACTAAAAATACAAAAAAATTAGCTGGATGTGGTGGCACGTGCCTGCAGTCCCAGCTACTCGGGAGGCTGAGGCAGGAGAATCACTTGAACATGGGAGGTGGAGGTTTTGGTAAGCCCAGAACATGTCACTCCACACTCCAGCCTGGGCAACAGAGCAAAACTCCATCTCAAAAAAAAAAGTTAAATTTTGAGGAGGCAGTAACTCACCAATTTTACTTCTATAAATTATCCTATGGAATGAACTATGGAATCCTATGGAATACAAATACATACAAATGTATCCTATGGAAAATAAATATACCTTTCTAAAGATAACATTTGCAAGGGTATTAATCCTCATATTTTATATCAGGGATAACACAAAAATTCATTGATAGGGAACCAGTTAAATAATTATGACAGGCATACAAATAATGGAATCCTATACATATATTAAAAATGATAGTCTAACTTTTCAAAAGAAGACATACACGCAGCCAACGAGGGTGGAAATGTTCAACATCACTAATCCTTAGAGAAATACAAACCAAAACCACAATGAGATAACCATCTTACACCAGTGAGAATGGCCATTATTAAAAAGGGAAAAAATAACAGATGCTGGCAAGGTTGCAGAGAAAAAAAATACTTAAACACTGCTGGTGAAAACAAATTGGTTCAGCCATAATAGAAAGCAGTTTGGTGATTTCTCAAAGAACTCAAAGCAGAACTATTCAACCAAGCCATCCTATTATTGGATATATGCCCAAAGGAATATAAATCGCTCTACCATAAAGACATATGCATGTGTATGTTCATTGAAGCACTATTCATGATAGCAAAGGCATAGAATAAACCAAAATGCCCATCGAAGGTAGACTGGCTAAAGAAAATGTGGTACATATACCATGGAATACTACACAGCCACAAAAGAACAAGATCATGTCCTTTGTAACAATATGGATGGAGCTAGAGGCCATTATCCTAGATAAACAAATACAGGAACATGAAACCAAGTACCACATATTCTCATTTATAAGTGGGAGCTAAACAGTGAGTACACATGGACACAAGGGAACAATAGACACTGAGGCCTACCTGGGGATAGAGGGAGGGAAGAGGGTAAGGATCAAAAAACTACCTATCCTGTACTATGCTTATTACCTGAGTGGTAACATAATTTGTAAACCAAACCCCTGTGACATGCTATTTACATATAACAAACCTGTACATGTACCCCTGAACCTAAAATAAAAGTAAAAGAAAAATGATAGTCATGATATATTAACATGAAAAAAAATGCTTCACTTTTTTTTTCTTTTTCTTTTTTTTTTTTTTTTTTGAGACAGAGTCTCACTCTGTCACCCAGGCTGGAGTGCAGTGGCGCAATCTTGGCTCACTGCAACCTCCAACTCCCAGATTCAAGCAATTCTCCTGCCTCAGCCTCCCGAGTAACTGAGATTACAGGTGTGCGCCACCACACCCAGCTAATTTTTGTATTTTTAGTAGAGATGGGGTTTCACCATGTTAGCCAGGATGGTCTCAATATCTTGACCTCGTGATCCGCCCTCCTCAACCTCCCAAAATTCTAGGATTACAGGCATCAGCCGCCGTGCCCGGCCCATAATATTTTTTTTAAATGATAAAAGGAGACTAGAGAATATCATGTATATGACAATCCCATCTGTGCCTGTGTAGGGTGGGAGGTGGTTAAAGAGAGAGGTATATGAAAGGAAATGGGTTATCTCTGGATAATGATATTTCTGGATGAATTTACCATCCTTTTCATAGTTTTCTGGTTTGCCATCCTTTTCATATTTTTTTGCCTCATTAGCTTTGTTTGTTCATATAAACTATCATTTTGTCTGGAAAAATAGATACCCTTGCCTAGATAAAATGTATTCATTCTTCAGAGCTCTTGGTCATCAACTCAGGAGGGCATAAGGAGGGCAGGACAATTCTCTTCATTTTTCAGATGGAATATCTGAGAGCTAGAAGAGAGATGAGCGACCTTGCCAAATGGCCACACAGCAAGTTAATGTCAAAAGTATTCAAAAAGTATATTAGCTAACTATTATATAATTACCCATTATGTAAAAGTACAGGACACTTACCACAATCATTAGGAACATATCTCCAGATGCAAGATTTATACACATATGGTAACACCTAAATAGCTATGCACAAATAGCATGTGCCATAAAAATTTGAGGAATTTCAGGCTTGTGGTTAGATAATGGAAAACCTTAAAGAACCAGCTTGGAAAGAATTCACATGGTAAGTGCTTAGGAAATATGGCTCCTAAGAATAAAAGGGCAGGTGGAAACTGGAAACCCATAGTTTATTCCATTCCTGTTTGTAGGGGTTCCCCATGCCCCATAAAGTCTGAAACCCTTTGTAGCTCTCATTTATACTTTAGTTTTTTCCACTGTCTGTGTAGCCTTCAAGGACAAGAACCATATCACATTGACCAGTGAGTTCACAGCACCAAGCTCAGCAACCGATGTAGAAAAGATCGTCAGTAGATAGGTGCTGAATGAAGAGATGAATGGATGAGGCAGTATCACTATGTCCAAGACCTTGGAGACCCACAGACCATTCCTGTTCTTATCTACTTCCCACATTTTCTAATTTTCCTCTCCAGTATATAGATGAAATTACTACAAATTATCATTTTTCAGGATACAAGATGCAAATAAATAAGTGCTGGGGAAGTGACAAATTAGAGCCACTGCCCTACCTGTTTCCCCAGGCCCTCAACTCCTGGCTTTGCCAAGGGCTCCCTGCCCAGAAACAGATGCTGCTCTCTCTCTTGCCAGCTTGCTATGCTGACAGCTCTAATTGCTAAATGAACAGTCTGTGTGTCTAGTAGAGAGAGAGGTTTTCAAAAGAGTGTCTGGGCTCCTGCAGCCCTGGAAAGGGAACACAATATTGTGCAATCAGAAACTACCACCTCAGCAGGAGAGATTTTCCATTACAGGAGGGGTAAATTTGGAACCTGGAGGTATTCTTGGAATTTTGGTTCTAAGAGTATAGTGGAACGCTTCTGATATTGGGAATGTGGATGCACTTTGCTTTCAGCATGCAAGCTACTGGAGAAAAATAATGATTTGCAGAAGATAAATTGCATAATGGTAGTAAGGTTTATGAGCTCTGGAAATGTATTTAGGACATTAATCTTTAAAGTCCATTCATAAATAAGTATTTGTTGGGCAGGTACATGTGGGATAGAGAAATCAAGAATTCTGAAAAATGAGCCTTGAAGAAAAGGCAACTTTGCTGGGGAATAAACCAGACAGTCACAAAGCCGTAACTAAAAATGCTAGACAAAAATGATAAAGATCAGGCCGGGTGCGGTGGCTCAAGCCTGTAATCCCAGTACTGTGGGAGGCCGAGGCGGGTGGATCACGAGGTCAAGAGATCGAGACCATCCTGGTCAACATGGTGAAACCCCGTCTCTACTAAAACTACAAAAAATTAGCTGGGCATGGTGGCGCGT
>NW_016107338.1:2536073-2537623 GCF_001604975.1 Cebus imitator
AAAAAAAAAAAAAAAAATGATAAAGATCATATAACAGATACAAGTACTTGCCAAAAGAAATTATTACTCCCAATGCCCTTAAAATAGATGCATTTGCAAATGAATATTTAGATTACTGAAATCAGGAGAGACTTAAGAAACTTCTAGAGAAGTTTGGAAACTATTTTATCAGTCATCTCTAATCTCAGATTTGCTCTGCGAAGTTGCCTTATGATAAAGACCTTTGCCCAATGTTTCAGGTTAACATTGATAATTTATAACATTTTCACCCCTATAGTCTTGATTTTTCCTTAACATAATCATTTTATACCTAGCTGTATTTTAGTGTCTGGTGAATCTATTGATAAAAACTAATTTTTAGCTTCTATTTATAACTTTTTAAGAAAAATATTTAAACAAGAAAAACAATAGTACATTGAACTATTACCTGCATCCAAAACTAGTTAAATATTTGTCATATTTACTTCATCTATATATATAAGTATGTATTACTAAACCATTTCAAAGTTAATTTCAGTTATGACAGTTAATCTTTAAATATTTACTCAGAGCTCAAAAACATTAAAAATATTCTTATGATCTGCAATGCCACCATTACAACTGACAAAATAACAATAATTCTCTAATGCTAACATCTCCAGTACATATTTATATTTTCCCAACTATTCCAAATGTATCAAAGGTACTTTAAAGCTTATTATTTAAATAAATGGTCATTGATATCATCATTATCACTAAATAACTATCACCGTATCATGTGTATTCTTAGTCATGTAATGTTCCCTCCTAGCCTGTGCATTTAAGTTTGTTTGGCCAGCCTACTCAAGCACCTTGAGGTTGAAATGTAACAGAAAGGAGCTTTGGGTATTTTGGCCCTTTTTACAAGTTCTGGCTAGATCCTCCCCCCTCCCCCGCTTTTTGTTGTTGTTGTTGTTGTTGTTGTTGTTTTTATTCCTTACCTTCCTTTCATCTGGCTTCTAACCTAGCTTTATTTGCTTTTGTCACCTCTCAGACCTGATACCACTTTTCCTCTCCAATCTAGGCCTTGGCTCACTTTTGAACGGTTTTTGTACTATCCGTGTGGATTTCCTTCTGTCAGCTGTTCTATACTAATTGACCTAACCAATGCCAACATCAGCCAGATTATGCCTTTGAGGTCTGCTGGGGCCCCTATCTTGGGGATGGGACATTTTTTCATTTAGTCCATGAGGGTGAAGTGGAGGGGGATTTCAAGTACTATGGAGGATCTGTCATGAGTCAGGCACACCAGTCTTGCCTTGCCTCACTGTGGCTGACTACTCTTCCACAGCCCCATTCCTGACTTCCATGACTCTGCCTGGCATCTTCACATTGATGCTTTATTGAACTATCTGTTTGGTGCTGTGTTGCAGACCTCAACTACAAGAAGAGTTTTTCTGCATTCCAATGATACTGAGAATCTTCTTCTTAGGGCAGATAGTGAGGGCAGATCAGTACATGCAAGTACCCAAGAAAGCCAATGATTTGGTGTTCCATGAAATCAATGCTTAAAGAATGTTTGTTCAGTGTTT
>NW_016107338.1:2537743-2557520 GCF_001604975.1 Cebus imitator
CCTCCTGGGTCCAGGCAATTCTCCTGCCTCAGCCTCCTGAGTAGCTGGGATTACAGGCACGCACCACCATGCCCAGCTAATTTTTTGTATTTTTAGTAGAGACGGGGTTTCACTGTGTTGACCAGGATGGTCTCGATCTCTTGACCTCATGATCCACCCGCCTCGGCCTCCCAAAGTGCTGGGATTACAGGCTTGAGCCACCGTGCCCGGCCAGTTCAGTGTTTCTTAAAAGAAAAAGTTAAGCACTGGGTGGAGAAGGACTATAGGCCCTTGTGTATTTGCATACTTGACTCAGTGAAACGAAGCCTTCTGGTTGACTGGACCCACTTTCTGTAAAAAAAACATTTGGGAAGAAGAAAGAAAGCAATATTACTGAAGCTGAAAAGTTGGGGTAGGAGGGGCAGGCAGGGAGAGAGGACAGTGATGCAGAAGACCACATTAATCCAGCTGTTTGTGAAGACAGTATGTCCAGAGCCAGCTGCTATTAGTCACATGCTGCCCACACTGTGTGAGGGGCTTAACCTCTCCAAGCTGAAAGCCAATAACCAGAGCATTTCCTGAAGGACTCATGCCTGCCACCCACAAGCATTGCTTGGGCCCTGGAGCATCAGTTCCTCTGTCACATCAGTGCCAGAGGTTTCAGGCTAAGGGGCTTCCCTGTCATCACTCCCCTCCCTAGTACTAGTGTCCGCTTGAATTTGTGCCCAACCTGAGATCTAGCCAAGCAGCTGCCCTCCCTCGTCTGAAGCTGAAACTCTTTCCTTAGGCAGTCCCCAGTGACCTTTGTAAAGAGCTCTTACCAGGATTCCCAAGGCCTCAGTGTAGCTCATAGCCATATTCGGGGGCATTGGATGTTGCTAGTGGCTCATTCACTCTTTTCCTACCCTCACAGCACCACTAATTGATTCATTCAGAAGGCAAAGTGATTTGTTAGGTCCCAGGAAGCAGCTCTATAATCCAGAGACTGTAGGATTTGTTTGTCTCTGCTTTGACCTTGTCTGAGCTAGTATGGCATTTTATGGTCTCTAGGCTCTTAGCTTACATCAAAGTTATAGTGGTACCTGTAACTCAGAAGGACATCAGGTCTGTTAACTGCAACCCTGTGCCCATTTTGCATGGAGGCTGAGCCCAGTAGAGACCATATATTATCACAGGGCATGGAAATTTTAGCTTTTATGCATTGTTTCCTGAGGTCTCAGCATCTGAGAGTAGGCCATACATCTCATTATAGCCTATAGCAGCTGCCGTGTGCAGGGCAGTTCTGTTGATACAAGGCAAGATGCCTCTTTTTAATATTCTGAGTTTCCAATCTCGTATACTCTAGGCAGCCAAAACTGCCAGGTGGACACTGTTTCCCTAAAGCTCAGGGGGCATGTGTTCAGACTGATCCTCTGCAGCCATGATTCCTGACTACTTATACCTAGCCCTGAATATGGTCTCCAAAGCCCAGAAACAAAAATGGCATCCTGGCCAGGCGTGGTGGCTCACGCCAATCCTAGCACTTTGGGAGGCAAGGTGGGCGGATCACCTGAGGTTGGAAGTTTGAGTCCAGCCTGACTAACATGGAGAAACCCCATCTCTACTAAAAATACAAAATTAGCCAGGCATGGGTTGCATGCCTGTAATCGCAGCTACTCGGGAGGCTAAGGCAGGAGAATCACTTGAACCTGGGAGGCCGAGGTTGCGGTGAGCTGAGATTGCGGCATCACACTCCAGCCTGGACAACAAGAGCAAAACTCCATCTAAAAAAAAAGAAAAAAAAAGGCATCATCCATGTTACTGCTACAGACATCTACACACTGAAGGAACACCTGAGACACCTGAGAAATTAATGCATCCTCTCCAACACTCAGTGCTGCCTTGAATGTTCCTGACCCAACTTTCTAACAAGGACATTTTTTATATTAGCCCCAATCTGCTCCTCTGGAGCCAGCCTATTAATCAGATTTTCCTTTACAGAGGACTCAGTCATTTGATCTCTGACCTCACTTTCAGTTCATCTCCAAGCTTAGAAGTCTACAGCCTTATCCAGCTGAATACCGCCCACTACACACAGTGATGACCAAATGGAACATCTCATTCAGTGGCTCACAGGGAACCCATCATCACATCTGTGTGCCTCTACAGAGCTCCTCATGATCGCAGGATTTGCGTTCAACAGTTTGCTCCGTCTCTCTAATCAGAGCACTTGCACCATGTTCCTACATTCCCCTGTACTACCAACCTGAAGCTCCACAAACTGCATAGTACTGATGCTTCTACCTCCCTCATGTCCACTTGACTTTGAGCCTTCAAACCTACCAGACCAGCCTGTGGATCAGAGCTGAGCAAATAATAAAGACAAGTATGGCTCACTTTAATTCAGTTCCTTCCCTAGGAATTAACAAGCATCCTCTGAGTTCTACTTCCAACCTGTTCTCATACCAGTGCAGCTCTTCTCAGCTCTTGGCCCTTGACTTTGCCATCATTCAAGGTACTGCTCCTGTCCTTTGGATTCTCTGAGTGAACTTGGTTTTCTGGACTTGACCCATTGAGTTCTTAAGCCAAAGCCCTGGTCTTGCTCATTGAGTTGTTAAGGCAAAGTCACTGCCTTCGGAACAGTGACTGGTACTTTAGGACCTATATCCGTCATCATGAATTAGGTCAGGCTGTGGTGACAAACAGTCCTAAAGTCTGAGTTGTAATACAGCAAAAGTTTGTCACTCTTTCTCTGTGTCCATTGTAGGTCAACAGGGGCCTCTCCCATTGTAGTTACTCAAAGAGACCCAGGCTGATGGAGGCGCCATCTCAATGTCTGCTGCTTGATCACGGTGATATGAAGAAGATGTGGTATGGTATGATGTATTGCCTTTTATTTATTTATTTATTTATTTATTTGAGACAGAGTTTCGTTCTTGTTACCCAGGCTGGAGTGCAATGGCGCACTCACCGCAACCTCCGCCTCCTGGGTTCAGGCAATTCTCCTGCCTCAGCCTCCTGAGTAGCTGGGATTGTACTGGCTTTTAAAATACCTGTCCAGGCCGGGCATAGTGGCTCACACCTATAATCCCAGCACCTTGAGAGGCCAAGGTGGGTGGATCACTTGACGTCAAGAGTTTGAGACCAGCCTGACCAACATGTTGAAACCTGTTTCTACTAAAAATACAAAAATTAGCCAGGTGTGGTTCCGGGCACCTGTAATCCCAGATACTCTGGAGGCTGAGGCAGGAGAATCACTTGAACCTGGGAGGCAATGGTTGCAGTGAGCAGAGATTGCACCACTGCACTCCAGCCTGGGTGACACAGAGAGACTCCATCTCAAAAAAAAATAAATAAATAAATACCTGTCCAGAAATGTCACACATGCTTCACTGGCCAAAGAAAATCACATGTCTATCCCTAACTTCGAAAGGAACAGAGAAGTGCCATCTATAATGAATCTAGAAAAACTATTGGAGGATTTGTAATGACAGGCCCAGGACCCAAACCTTGGTATGGCCCATTTGCTGTCACCCCCTCTCAAGGACTATCCCAGTGCCTCAATCCCCCCAGTCACTCTTTGTTCTTGGAAGGCACTTCCATTCCTTCACTGCTGTTCACTCATCCCCCTACAACCTTGCTCCTGCTCTCTGTATTGCCCCTAAGATTAACTCCCTAGTGTGCGAGCTATACTTTTGCCTTTGATTCTGATGTTTGCCTTCAAAACATGGGAAAGAGATGCTTTGCCCACAGGCCATGCCTGGAACTCACCAAAGCCAGGTAAGTCGTTGTTTAGCCCTACTTCTGACAGCAGAGGTTTAGACACTGAGAGCCCCAGGACTTACAGTTGGAGGACAAATACCAAAGCTGTGTCCAAGGGAGGGTGCTAAGGCTGAGGTAAGTCAGCCAAACCCAGCTATCATGCAAAGAGCCAAACACAAGAAACAGGATCCTAAAACAAGGTCAGGGATCTGGGAAACATGACAGTAAATACTGGCAGGGAGGACACTGCAAACAGAAGCTCCTTAAACAGAGTCCAATATTAACTCCTTGAATTTTCTAACGAATTGTGTTTAATCAAAGAAATACCTACGCACGGCTTCTAAAATCAGTTGGTTTTTCACGGCTGATAACAAAAATCACCAGTTCCCCCTGCCACCCTTGAGGCAACACTTTTCTGCTTTTTTTTTTTTTTTTTTTTTTGAGACGGAGTTTCGCTCTTGTTACCCAGGCTGGAGTGCAATGGCGCGATCTCGGCTCACCGCAACCTCCGCCTCCTGGGTTCAGGCAATTCTCCTGCCTCAGCCTCCTGAGTAGCTGGGATTACAGGCACGCGCCACCATGCCCAGCTAATTTTTTGTAGTTTTAGTAGAGACGGGGTTTCACCATGTTGACCAGGATGGTCTCGATCTCTTGACCTTGTGATCCACCCGCCTCGGCCTCCCAAAGTGCTGGGATTACAGGCTTGAGCCACCGCGCCCGGCCACTTTTCTGCTTTTATCTGCTTCTTTTGAGATATATATTTCTCATATATTAACAAATGCTATATACTTATTCTTGGTTTTTTGTTTTGTTTTGTTTTAGACTATTTATCCATTGCTTTTCTGCTGTGAAATATGAAGAAATTAGCCTCTAATGCCACTTACTACATACTTCCCCTATCCTCCCAATGCAGTTATATCCCAAACTTTTTTATAGCCATCTTGGGTATTAAAATGACAATGACTATGTGAGTATTGTCATAAAGGCCCCAGAGCATAGTGATTAAGAGTAAGAACTCTGGAATTCTTACTTAATTACTTAGGTTTGAATCATGCCTCTACCCCTAGCTGTGTTTGACAGGCTGAATACTGTCTCCTCAAAAGTGCCCACACCCTGATACCCAGAACCCATATGTTAACATGGTAAAAATGACGTTGAGGATGTGACTAAATTAAGGATTCTGAGGTGGAGAGATTGTCCTGGATTACTAGGTGGGCCAAAGGTAATCACAAGAGTCCCTGTTAGAGGAAGGCAGAGGAATCAGAATCAGAGAGTGTGGTAAGGACAGAAGTAGAGTCAGAGGGCGAGAAGATGCTACACTGCCGGCTTTGAAGATGGAGGAAGAGGCCTCTGGAAGATGGAAATGATTAGGAAATGAGTTTCCCCTAGAGCTCCAGAAGGAATACAGGACTGCCAATACCCTGTTTTAGCTCATAGAAACCTCTCTTTGGCCTCCAGAACTGTAAGATAATGAATTTATATTGTTTAAACTATTAGGTTTGTGGTCATTTGTTTTAGCAGCAGGAGACTAATATACTGTATAATATTTGACAAGTTAAGTACCTTTACTTAACATCTTTGCCAAAGATTTCTCATCTGTAAAATGAGTTGCTGGGAGTAATGAGTTAATAAATGTAAGACATTTAGAACAGTGCCTACCACATACCAAATGCTATATGTGTATTTGTTATTGTTGTTTGTAGCTAAACCACAAAGTGGTAGTATGATTTTATGACTTTCCTTTTGTCTTTTCCTGAAATAGTAAGTCCATCTTAGTCTTCCATGCATTTATCATTAACTCATTCCCAGCTATAAAATCACCTGTCAGTATGGCTATGAATTTTTTTTAAATGGTAACATATCAGTTCCTGTTTTTCCGGAAGACATCATTGCTGGAGCACTCATTTCACTGCAGGCAGCCTGCACTCTATAACTGCAGGATGGGTCTTGGCCCTTCATTGTCATGCTGATAAATCTCCCCAATTCTTCTCTTTTCTTAGCTCTCCCCCCTTTCCTTGGTTATGTATCTTCCTCTTTCTTGCTTTCTAATTTTGATGATGGTTTTGTGTTTTTGTGACATGGTCTGTCAGGTGCAGCCACAAGAGAAGCACAGGAGAGGCTCATGAAAACAAAGCTTATTATACTTATAAGTCTTAGAGAGGGGATCACTGCATGCCACACAGGGTCGCAAGGGGAAACACCAGGTTTTGGCTTGGTGGCCCAAGACAGGAGCAAGGAAAAAGCCTAAGCTAGAACCTTAATTGGGATTTCATCGGGAAAGGCAGGGTTGGGTTTAGGAATGGCAAATTTGAATGATTTGGGTAGGCTCTAAGCCATAGGGTTGGTCTCTAGTTGCCTGGTCCCTGGCTCTGGGATGATTAAAGCAGATGAATATTGCTTCTAAGGTTCTGTGGGCCAGACAGAGAAAGTATGGCTCCCACTGAGTCCTTAGCCATCTCTAAGAATTAACCAACCCCAGGACAGGCAGTTTCTTCCCAGGGTTTTTGTTTTGCTTTGTTTTTTGGGTATTTGTTTTTGTTTTCTGAGACAGGGCCTCATTCTGTCATTCAGGCTAGAGTGCAGTGGAGCTCACTGCAGCCTCCACCTCACCAGGCTCAGGAGATCCTCCCGCCTCAGTCCACCCCACTCCCATCCCCAGTAGCCAGGACTACAGGCACCACACCGCTAAGTTTTGTATTTTTGGTAGAGACAGGGCTTTGCCATGTTGCCCAGGCTGGTCTCAATCTCCTGGGCTCAAGTGATTTATTTGCCTCAGCCTCCCAAAGTGCTAGAGTAACAGGCATGAGCTACTGAGCCCAGCCCCCAGCCAGATTTTTAAAGATGTCAAACATCATCATATACAGAAAATTGAAAATATACAATACAGTAGTGCATATCCTTCAGTAGCCCCTGATAAAGGGTAACAGAATTAGATTTCTTGAGACCTTGCTTTTCTGAAAATACCTTTATTCCACCCTCACACTGACTTGATAGTATGGCTGGGCATAGATTTCTAGCTTAGAAATCATTATACCTCTGAATTTTGAAGCTATTGCACCACTAGTTTCTATCTTCCTGTGTTAGCTGTGGAAAGTCTGATTTTCTTCTGATTCCTGATTTGTTTGTGTGTGACCTATTTCTTTCTGGAAACTTTTAGGATCTGTCCTTATCCCTACAGTCTTGCGAATGCTTTCACTTGAATCGCAGCTTTTAAAAAAGAGACTCTATTTTTAATATTTGACTGCTGACAGCTTTTATTTATTTATTTATTATTTAAGACAGAATCTGGCTCTGTCACCCAGGCTGGAGTGCAGTTGCGCAATCTTGGCTCACTGCAACCTCTGCCTCCCGAGTAACTGGAATTACAGGCACGTGCCACCACACCCAACTAATTTTTGTATTTTTAGTAGAGATGGGGTTTCACCATGTTGGCCAGGCTGATCTTGAACTCCTGACTTCACGTATCTGCCCACTTCACCCTCCCAAAGTATTGGGATTACAGGTATGAGCCACCACGCCTCGCTAGCTGACAGCTTTTAATCCCTACCCGCACTCTCACTTCTTGTCCTACATGTAGGCAAGCCAGTAAAAAAAAGTGCACCCTCTGGGAAGTTCAAACCTTGCAAGCCCTAACCCCAGCCCTACTGCTAGCCACAATTAAAGCCAAAACCAGTCACCCTTCCTGCCTCTCTTATTTGCTGACCTACTTGGAAGTCTGAAACATGGAAAACCTTATAATATGCACAATACATCTGTTCATGCCTTTTTGGTACTGGTACAGTGTCATCAGGTTAGACATTTGAATGCATTTTTCCTCTGCAGGAACACAGAAAACCACCACTTACTAGCTGAATGATCTGCCTCAGTTTATCCAATGGGAATAATACAGTATTCACACTGTTGTTTTGAAGATTAAATGAGATTAATACATGTTAAGTGCTTAAAGTGATACCTGGCACACAGTTAAAATTTAACAAGTGTTACTTTTTTTTTAGAGACGGGGTTTTGCCATGTTGGCCAGGCTGGTTTCAAACCCCTGACCTGAGGTGATCCACCCACCTTGGCCTCCCAAAGTGCTGGGATTACCGGTGTGAGCCACCACGCCTGGCAAACAAGTGTTACTTATTACTGGTGTGGGTCCTTTTTATTTAAAGTGTTGGGCACTTGATGAGTTCCTTCAATTAAGGGACTCAGGTTATTTCAGTTATGAGGCATAGTTGTGATATTTAATTTATATCCTCCTTTCTTGCAGACTACTTTCTCTTTAGAACATTTATCATACTTTCTCTTCTATTTTTCCTCTAACTTTATTTTTTATTTTGCTTTATGAGACATTATAAAATTTCATGTCTCATTCTTCCAACTTTTCTGTGATCTTTAGGTCCATTCTCTTCTTTTTACTTAATAGGAAAACGCATGTTTAACTAGTCACCTGATCACATAAGTCATTTCTCAGTCTCTTCTGCAAGCTAAGTTTGTCCCGATGACTACGTTCTATTCAGCTGGATGGAAATGGTGAGTGAAAGACTTCCTCGAAGTCTCTTGAGGGCAGAGACATATCCTTCTTTACTTCTTGCTCCTGCCTGCTGTGTGGAATGTGGAAGCCTCGGGGTTTCGTACTTCCAGGCTTCTTATATGTGAGAGCAAAATAAAGCTCTAAATTTTGAATTTGTATGTTTAACTTCCAATAATGCTTTTTCGTTCCTTGAATGTTTTTTTAAAAGCAGCATTTTATTCTTATTTGGTGATACAATATCTTATTTTTAAAGAATATTGAAGAGCTTTTTCCATTTTCCTCTGCTTCTTGCATTATTTCTGTTATCACTGAGTTAATTTTTTTCCGTATTTTTATTTTGATTTTTGTCATTTATGTTAGAGCTTTCCTCAATTTTCTGGTAATAATTAACTGTCTGTTCATATTTAAGAATGAGCCAATAGGCCAGGCGCAGTGGCTGACACCTGTAATCCCAGGGCTTTGGAAGGCCAAGGTGGCAGGATTGCTTGAGGTCGGGAGTTCAAGACCAGCCTGGGCAATATAACCAGACTATCTCTACAACAAATAAAAAATAGGTTGGGCGCGGTGGCTCACACCTGTAATCCCAGCACTTTGGGAGGCTGAAGTAGGCAGATCACAAGGTCAGGAGTTTGAGACCAGCGTGACCAAAATGGTGAAACCCCGTCTCACTAAAAATACAAGAATCAGCCGGGCACCTGTAATCTCCGCTACTAAGGAGGCTGAGGCAGAAGAATCGCTTGAACCCGGGAGCCAGAGGTTGCAGTGAGCTGAGATTGTGCCACTGCACTCCGGCCTGAGTGACAGAGTGAGACTCCTCAAAAATAAATAAATAATAAATAAATTATCAGGACGTGGTGTACATCTGTAGTCCCCATTACTTGGGAGACTGTGGAAGGAGGATCACTTGAGCCTAGGAGTTTGAGGCTGCAGTGAGCTATGATGGTGCTACTGTACTCCCACCTAGGCAAATAGAGTGAGAATCTATCTCAAAAGTGAAAGAAAAAAGAATGAGGTACTATAAAGATAACAGTGTATAATGGGGCTTGTTGACTAGTTGGTCTCTCCACAGGGAGTAAGGTGGGATCTAGAAATTTCTTGGTGACTGCCAAATGCCAGTATCTCTAGGTATTTTATCTTGGATCAGTCAATGTCCCCATAGAATGATTATTTGCCTCGCAGTATAAGCCTGGCTTTTTGGACTGATTAAGTCATAGATGAGTGGATGATGGTCCATATATAAAAGTGTTGAAGTGTTCAAGTAGAAATTCCCCAGGGTTAGTGATCCTCGGTTGCAGAAGTCCTCCTGATACTAGCATGAATGGATAAGACAACTCTCTTGAGGGAAGAGTCAAAGACCCCCTCCTCTGGAGCCCAGTGCTGAGCTACATAATTTTTACATTCCTCTTGGGTTCCCTAAAGATGTCTAGAAGAATCTTTTTGTTGGCTGTTGGTACATCCACTGATTTCTTTCTCTCTCCAGCTTATCTCTTTTTCTCCCGGGAACCTCTCTAGGTTGTAAGGGAAGACCAAAAACCAACTAGGTATCCCCTCCACTTTAAAGCTTTGTCTGGTTAAATAAGATGAACCTTATAAGAAATGTTTAGCTCTTTTGGGGAAGAAATGATCTGTTTTTGTAATAATCTCTCCATACCCAGCAGCACTTCTTTCCCTAAGGTGGCCTTCAGGTATATCGTAAGAGAGGGCTTATGAGATTTTATAGCTTTCAAAAATAGGCTCTCTATGACCAGATGGTATACTTGCTCAATCAGAATATAGTCCTCGAGTATTAAAAGACAGTATCAATATAGAAAGGGCAACTCACAGAATATTTGCAAATCATATATCTGATAAGGGATTAATGTCCAGAATATTCTTTAAATCCCTACAACTCAGAAAGAAAATAATCTGATTCCAAAATGGGCAAAGGTCTTGAATAGACATTTCTCCAAAACAGATGTACAAGTTGCCAATAAGCACAAAAAAGATGCTCAGCATGACTAATGATTAGGTAAATGCATACCAAGCTGGAAGTGATACCTCATGCATATAATCCCAGCAGTTTGGGAGGCTGAGTTGGGAGACTCACTTGAGTCCAGAAGTTCAAGACCACTCTAGGCAATATAGTGAGACCCCACATCTACAAAAAATTTAAAAATTAGCTGGGCATGGTGGCACATGCTTGTAGTCCCAGCTACTTGGCAGGCCAAGGTGGAAGGATTGCTTGAGTCCAGGGGTTAAGGCTATAGTGAGCTGTGATCACACCACTGCACTCCAGCCTAGGTGAAAGAACAAGACCCTGTCTTGAAAAATAAGTGAAATAAAATAAAATATCTTACTGCATTCTGAGTTATGGGAAAAATAAAATAAAATGCAAACCAAGACCATAATAAGATACCATTTCACACTCATTAGGATGGCTATATTTTTTTTTAATCAGAAAATAAACTAGTTTTAGCAAGAGTGAGTAGAAATTGGAACCTTTGTACACTGTTGGTGGGAATGTAAAATGGTGCAGCCACTGTAGAAAACAGTATGGTGGTTCCTCAAAAGATTAAACATAGAATTACCATATGGCCTAGCAATTCCACTTCTTTATATATACCCACAATAATCGAAAGCAGGCCCTTAAATAAATATTTGCATACCACCACTATTCACAATAGGCAAAAGATACAAACATACAAAAGATACAAGATGAATTGATAAACAAAATAAGACATATACCTATAATGATACTACTCAGCCTTAAAAAGAAGTGAAATTCTGATACATAAATGTGGGAGACATAAAGCCAAATACAACAGGATAAATATTATATAATTTCACTTATTTGTGATACTAGAACAGTCAAATTCATAGATACAGAAAACAGAATGGTGATTTCTAGGGGCTGGGGGATGGGGAGAATAGAGAGTTCGTGTTTAATGGGTACAGAATTCTCGTTAGGAATGATGAAAATGTTCTGTGAGTGGATTGTGGTGATGATTGCACAACAGTGAGAATGCACTTACTGTAACTGAACTGTACACTTAAATAGTTAACATGGTAAATTTTATATATATTTTTACCACAATTAAATTTTTTAAAATGAACATGTAAGGCCGGGCGCGGTGGCTCAAGCCTGTAATCCCAGCACTTTGGGAGGCCGAGGCGGGTGGATCACGAGGTCAAGAGATCGAGACCATCCTGGTCAACACGGTGAAACCCCGTCTCTACTAAAAATACAAAAAATCAGCTGGGCATGGTGGCGCGTGCCTGTAATCCCAGCTACTCAGGAGGCTAAGGCAGGAGAATTGCCTGAACCCAGGAGGCGGAGGTTGCGGTGAGCCGAGATCGCGCCACTGCACTCCAGCCTGGGTAACATGAGTGAAACTCCGCCTCAAAAAAAAAAAAAAAAAAAAATGAACATGTAATCTTCAAGGATGAAGATTTATTACCTGAAAAGCAATAGGATGTGGGGAAGGGTGATGGGCTTCTCTTGCCTCCCTCTCTCTCACTGACATAATCTCTTAGAATTGTATAACTGGTTTTTGTCTCCTATCTGTCCCTGCATACTACCACCAGATATCCACATTGCTACCTCACTCCTTCATTGTCTTTTGGCTTCTATAGTTTCTGATAAGAAATCTGCGGTAATTCTTATCTATTTTTTTTCCCCTCTGTGATTCCCAGCCCCTTCTTGCTCTTCATTTCTTCACATCTCTGTTCAATGGTCTTTCCTCAAACAGCTCTTAAACTAACCATTCTTCTTAAAATGGCCTTTTTTTTTCTACCTGCTTTTAAGACTTTTCTCTTTATCAGTGGTAATAGCCAGCCATGAATTTATAATAGATGGCACCTGTGGTAGGAAGTGAGACAAGAGAAGTTCATCAACCGCTCCTTACATCCCATTGCTATCCTGGCCATAAATGTTCATCCTCGAAGATATTTCTGACTGTACAAGGACACCATGTGGACCTGAAGAGGCTGTTCTTCAAAGCTATGAGATTATGTAAACTTTCTCACACCATACACCTGAAGGCCAACTCAGGGAAAGAAGCAGTGGAGGGTATGGGGATGCTATCTTAAAAATATATTATTTTTTCTAAAAGACATACATGTTTCTTGCAGGATTCATTTAAATTACATAATCAAATAAAGCTTTAAACCAGAGTAGGCAGCCCTAAATGGATCTATGCCTAATACACAACTTCAAAATACATGGAATAATGTGAATAGTGATCCTGGAATTGTGCAATGTAGTGGCCCTGCTTATTAGTCCCTTCCCACTCTTCACCTCTTCACATTATTCACATCTCTGTTCAATGCCATTTCCTCAAACAGCTTGTAAATTAACCATCCTACTTAAAACAGCCATTTCCCCAGCCATCCCATAACTCTGCTTTATTGCCCTTTGTAGCACTTATTCACAACATACTATTTTATTATTTATTGGTTACTTGTCTGTTGTCAGTCTCCTTCACTAGAGTACAAACACCATGGGTGCATCCTCAGTGTCATATTCATGTCATATACCCAGTTCTTTGATAAGAGCCTAGAACATTCATAGTAGATGCTCAACAATATTTGTTGAATGAATGTATTTATGTATTTACTTACTGTATTATTTAATACAAAGTATGTATTTGTCCATTCTCACATTGCTATAAAGAACTACCTGAGACTGGGAAATTTATTAAGAAAGGAGATGTGCTTGCCTCGGCAGCACATATTCTAAAATTGAAACAATACAGAGAAGATTAGCATGGCCCCTGCGCAAGGATGATACACAAACTCGTGAAGCGTTCCATATTTTTTCGGGAAAATTACAAAGATCAGCTTTTGAAGTGGAGCCTCAAAATTCCAAACCAAGTAAATAAATCTATGCAAATAATTAAAAAAAAATGAAACGAGGTTTAATTGATTCATGGTTCCACAGGCTGTACAGGAAGCATGACTGGGGAGGCCTCAGGAAACTTACATTCAGGGCAAAGGGCAAAGGAGAAGCAAGCATGTCTTCACATGGTAGCAAGAGAGAGAGAGAGCTGAGGGGGAGTGACACACACTTTTTTTTTTTTTTTTTTTGAGACGTAGTTTCACTCATGTTACCCGGGCTGGAGTGCAATGGCGCGATCTCGGCTCACCGCAACCTCTGCCTCCTGGGTTCAGGCAATTCTCCTGCCTCAGCCTCCTGAGTAGCTGGGATTACAGGCATGCGCCACCATGCCCAGCTAATTTTTTTTGTATTTTTAGTAGAGACGGGGTTTCACCATGCTGACCAAGATGGTCTCGATCTCTTGACCTCGTGATCCACCCGCCTCGGCCTCCCAAAGTGCTGGGATTACAGGCTTGAGCCACCGCGCCCGGCTTTTTTTTTTTTTTTTTTTTTTTTTTTTTTAAACATCAGATCTTGTGAGAACTCACCATCACGGAGCAGCAAGGGAGAAAACTGTTCCCATGTTCCAATCACCTCCCACCGGTCCCTCCCCCAACATTGGGAATTACAATTCAACATGAAATTTGGGTGGGGATGCAGAGCCAAACCATATCAAAGTATATAGGTAATATTTATAACTGTTACTTGAGTTTAATTGTCTTCTTCATTTTTATATTTTTTCCATTCATTCTGCAATCCCTTATTAACTTTATGTCATGTATACAGTCAGCTTGAGAGGTGGAGGGAGACAAAGACGTATAAAGTAGGAGCTCCACAAAGAAATCCCCACTTCCTGTGGAATAAAATTCGAAGTCCTTTGCAAGCAGATTGGACATACTACATCTAACGGGGGGAATAAAGTTTTATTTTTTAAAGCACTCAAGAAGTTATGTTTGTTTCTAGAAACGTGGAAGCATCCCTCTGCTTCCTTCCAGCGTCCCCTGCTTCCTTCTAGCCTCCCAAGAAGCCGAGCTTCTTAATTTTCCCTGCAGAGCATAGCACCAGGGCTGAAGCAGCCTGAATCAAAGCTCCTCCCTTGGTAATTGACAGCTGGGGGAAATCCTACCCAGGTCCGCCCCCACCCTCCTCCTTGCTGGGCTGACAGGCAAAACTCTGTGGCAGTGGCTTCCCGCTCAGCCAATAGACAAAGCGGGAGCAAGAACCCTGTGTAAACAAACCCAGAGCGCTGCGTCTTGGTATCCTCCCCAACCGGTGGGTCGGACGCATCCTTGGCCCAATGCCTATCCCAGGCTAGCGTAGCATCCTTTCAGCCAATCATAGCCGGCGTCTCCCACAAGGAGGCGGTCCATCCCAGGAAAAAAAAAAAAAATGAAGGAAGCGAAAAGACAGGCATTAAAACCAATCAGAAGCTGAAACTTGTGAGGGAGTGGGCGGGCCCTGCTTCACATTTAGACCAATAAAAACCATATATGCCATTCTAGGTGACTGAACGGCGTCTTCTTCGGCCCAATAGACCAATGGGGCGGTGCCCGGCAACCAATAGCTTGGGTCGGGGGCGGGGCAAGGAGGCAGTGTGCAGTAAGAGGTAACCTGGCAAGTGGTAGTGGCGCTTCTCGGGTGCTCTGCCTCAGGTTTAGGTACTAAAGGCCGAGACTGTCCTGGCGACGGCGACCTCTGCGGCGACGGCTTAAGCTCTCAGAGGAGTGGCAGAGTACGGTCTGAAGGAAGGGCTTCTGGTCAGCCCAGGTGGGCTTGGGCTGTCGGGGAAAGGACTCGCGGGAAGTGCCGTTCTCCCGGCTCTGGGGGCGCCCTGCGCCTCCGTTTCTGCCGTCGTCGGGGCTGTGAGGGGCGGCACGCGCCCGCAGGAGCTCCTGTGGGGCGGGAAAGCGTGCGGAGTCCCACGTCGCGGCCATCGGCGAGAAGGGTCGTCCGCTGGGGTCAACCCCTGCCCCTCCGGGGCGACAGAGGGTTTTCCTCCTTTTCCCCCGGGCACAGGTGCTCTGTTTTCCCCACCCAAGTTCCTGGCTCCCTTCAGCGTCCTCTTAACACTCGAACCGGATTCTCGGCCTGAATCCCATTGCTACCCAGGTGCAACAATGCTAGGCAAATTAACCCGCGCGGCATCCCCCGCCCCTCTCCCCGGGCTGGAGACGGAGGGATTGCTCGTCGTGCCCCTCCCCCATTCGCAGGCCCCTGCGCGTCCTTTGCCTTTTTATACTCTCTCCATCTCCCCCTTGACTCCAACCCTTATTCTTCATGCCTCATTTGCTTGGGAGACGTTGGCCACTTCTCTTGTGCCTTGCGGTCCGTGAGTGAGTCCATCACCCCCTAGCAGCCCCTAAATTCCATTCTCATCTCTCCTGAAAACTATCATTTTCCACTTGCGTCTTCCAGGCAGTTGGAAGGTGAACCGAGAGAGGCAGAATACGCTGAACAGGGAGTTTGGCAAGGTTGGGAACTTTAATCGGTTTTCTTCATGGTAAACTGTTTTTGTCTTCCTTAAGATGGCATTTGATCATTATACTCGCTCTAGAATCTATGTCCTCATGTAGTTCTTTTGGTGATAATCGCTGAAATGCAGTTGAAAAGGACTAACTAGAAGCAAGAAATTTAAATTTTATTATTTTAAGTAAATTGAATTGGATTATACTTTAAACAGCTTAACTGGGGTTTCTACGAGTTTGCACTGTAAGGGCCTGGCTACCCTACTTTGTCATAAAATATAGGACATACTTAGCTGTACAGTACAATGTGATTTGATCACATCCAACCTATGAATGCATAATAACAGCATTGGATCTGTTTAAAAACAGATTCCCTGTTCCCTTTTCACTTTCATAGTATATTCGTTTGGTTTCTAGTAATGTTGATTGTAGCCATATGTTCTTAGATAATAGTACAAACTATGTTGTGCCTAAGTAAAATTATACCTAGAATTGTATGGGGAAAAGCTAATGCACTGCTCTTAGTTTTGATTAAGATTTTAGACGTTTGAAAATATGACAGTGAGGGTTTTATTTTGGAGGTTGGAGGAAAGTGCAGTATTGGAGTAAGACTGATAGGCTCCTTTGGCTACTGTGTATGGGGGTGGGGAGAATATACAAGTTTACAAAATCTTGTAAATTCTCATAGTGTTTAGGTTCATGACTTCACAAAAACTGGAATTGTTTTTCCTAACTCTCAGTAGAGAAATGTAAGCTGTAAGTTTAACATATTTACTGTGTTTTGGCCAGGATTTTGCAAGCTTTTGTGGAAAAAATTATATTGCTTTTCGTATCCAGTTTGTAACATATATATCAGTATGCTTCCTTGTATTTTACTGTGGCAAAACTGTATCTTGCGTATACAGAAATAAGTTTATTAGAGTGAATTAAAGGAAATCTTTACTCTGAGGTGGCAGCCTTGTCTAATGGACCATATGTTTAAGCCTTATTAATAAATCACACTAGCGCCTAGCATGGTGGTATGCGTCTGTAATCCCAGCCACTTGGGAGGCTGAGGCAGGAGGATTGTTTGAACCTGGGAGTTTAAGACCAGCCTGGGCAACATAGTGAGACCCCATCTCAGTCAGTCAGCCAATCAATCAATGACACTAAAATGAGCAAGACCTTAAAACTGTTCTAACAAATGTCTGGGTGTCTAAAACAATGAGAAGAGTTTATGACAGAATTACAGCAGTCATCAGAAAAATCCTGGACAAATTGCAAATCTGTACCAGTTGTGAGTTGCTATGACTGCAGTTGAAAACCAAGGTTATTTTGGTACAGTCTTTTTTGGGGAGTATTTGTGTTTAATAATAATTTGTTTGCAAATTTAGAGAACTCTGGCTATGATTTCTTCTTAGAGACCTTGACCTTGAGGAGCTCACAATTGAAGAGAGAACTAGAAACCAATAATTAAATGCAGAGAGTGAGGTTATGCAGTACAGGGTGTGTACAGGGTGCAGAGAAGCACAATGGCACTGTATTCTGGCTTCATCTTCTGCTCTAGACTCTCCGAAGTGCCATTTCCTGAACCTGTCTGTTTTTTTCCACCATCTGGACCTCTCTCTGTAGGTGCCGTTCTCTCCTTGCAAGTCTTTTCCACACCGTATGTGCCTGGTGAAATTCTGTTTGTTTAAAATCTTGAAGCCTGCCTCTATTTCATCCAAATAATTGTTTTGTCTTCTTCTCTGTTATTTCTTTATAAATGATTACAGTCAATTCTCATTATTTGCAGTAGTTATATTCTATAAAGTTGCCTAGAACACTGAATTATCAAATATTCAACTTTTGTTTCCAGGGAAAATATATACATATATGTACATATATACATATCTCACATAAATTATAATCTTAATTCCTAAAAACAGCTCATCTTGGTAGATTCTTTGTTTACAAAAGAATAAAGGAACTACAGAAGTGTTAAGCAATTTGCCTAAGGCCCCTCCACTAACAGGTGCCAGAGTTATGATTCAGACTTGTCCAGTTGGCCCCAGAGCCAGAGCTTCTTGCACTACACTGCACTGCCCTCTACTGTCTCTCTCCTTTGGTCAACTTTGTATGAGAGATGAAACAAGAAGGCCAAGGGTCATCTTATTTGACCTTAGCTTAGGACGTGGGCAAGAGCGACATATTTTTCACTGTGTGTATATCCATGAGTCACCTTGAAAGCTCTGCAAGTATTAATTTGGGGATTACAAAGACGTTTTAGCAAGTAAGCAAATTTGCAAATATGGGATCCACAAATAATGAGGTTGAACTATATTTGTAAATGACTGCTAGGGTCTGTTTCATTGTAACCCCTTCCCCCAACAAGGTGGAATGTTTCTTTAGCTTGATAGTTCGTTCATTTATTCATGTAATTATTCATTTATCATATATTCATTCAGTTTGTTCATTTATCATATATTAAGCACTTATTTTAAGTCAGACTCTGCTTTTTTTTTTCAGATGGAATTTCACTTTTGTTGCCCAGGCTGGAGTGCAATGGCGCAATCTCAGCTCACTGCAATCTCTGCCTCCTGGGTTCAAGCAATTCTTCTGCCTCAGGCTCCCGAGTAGCAGGGATTACAGGCTCACATCACCACACCCAGCTAATTTTTGTATTTTTAGCAGAGATGGGGTTTTACCATGTTGACCAAGCTGGTCTCAAACTCATGACCTCAGGGGATCCACCTACCTTGGCCTCCCAAAATGCTGGGATTACAGGCATGAGCCACTGCACCCAGCTTCAAACTCTGCTTTAATCTTTGGTGAGCAAGCTAGAGATTAAGGTCCTGCCCTGTGGGTTTTATATTTGTATAAGAAAGACAGATAGCTAAATCTGGAGCTCCAGGGAAAGGCCCAGGTTTAACCAAGGTAAACCTGGTATGCCCACCCCTACTTCACATCCTCAGACATACTTCCAGAACATTTCTATTCTTGTGTATAAATGCTTCCTTTTGAGCCTCTTTCCATTGACGCATGTCAACCTCTACTTGTCTTTTGTTGATTTTGAGGCCACTTGCCCATATAAGTGGCAGGATATTATAGAAGAATCATGCTGATCTGGGTCTCTGAATTCTGGTCTGCCACCTACCAACTGAGTTCCTTTGGTCAAGTTCTTGGACTTCTGAGCCTGTTTTCTAATTTCAAAAGTGGTGATATGTTGTGTTAGTCCCTGGTGGGTTGCAACGAAGAGGTACACGCATATCAGCTTTGGTGATCAGGGCTGAATGTAAACTTGGATGGGACGTCATCCAAGGAGCCATATTGTCTCTTGGCCCTAGTACTTTCAGAACCTCACAGAACGTTAATTTAGCAGTATTTAGTATTTGAGCTCTGAAGACCTGCCCTCTTTTCCTTTGTTCACCCAACATTTGTATTTTCCAAGAGAAAATGTCTGATTGGATTAGTTTGTCACCTTCTAAAACAGAAGGCCTCTATTAGGGAGAATTTTGAGCCATGCCATGTCCTTGGCTCAAAATTCAAGCCTCTAAAGTTTGAATCCCTCTAAAGTTCAACCTATATGTTGTCCTTAGCTGAAGCACACTGTTCCCTGGTCCAGTCACTTGTGGCCAAAGAAGTAAGGTTGATTTTATACATTATCAGTTACACAGATATGCACTGTGCTACAGATATGCAATGTGCCTTTTGTGTATGCCACAGTTACACAATAGTTGTATGACTATAGCATATTCTAAAATAACCCTTTGGAGAGTTTCTTTAGAAGACAGTTGACAGTATAGCAGTCCTATAGTTTCATGCCCTCTGTCCAATTCAAATATTTATCTAATATGATCATAGATAATTGTTAATGCATCTAACAAGGTAATTGACACTTGTCAAATATTCACATCATCTCCCTTTTGGTGTTGCATTTAGTATAATAGTGTGGTTATTTGTACATATGGCTGTTTTTCATACTAGACCATGAGCTCCATGAGGGCAGGGTCTACAGTTTCAACTGTAGGAATTCTCAACTCTTACTGAAAGAATGGGAGGGCCAGGCGCAGTGGCTCAAGCCTGTAATCCCAGCACTTTGGGAGGCCGAGGCGGGTGGATCACGAGGTCAAGAGATCGAGACCATCTTGGTCAACACAGTGAAACCCCGTCTCTACTAAAAATACAAAAAAATTAGCTGGGCATGGTGGTGCATGCCTGTAATCCCAGCTACTCAGGAGGCTGAGGCAGGAGAATTGCCTG
>NW_016107338.1:2558325-2563726 GCF_001604975.1 Cebus imitator
GGGGTTTCACCATGTTGACCAGGATGGTCTCGATCTCTTGACCTCGTGATCCACCCGCCTCGGCCTCCCAAAGTGCTGGGATTACAGGCTTGAGCCACCGCGCCCGGCCTGAGACTCCTTCTTAAGGAGCGCATGAGCAGTCAAGGGAGACAGATAAGTGAGCAGCTGATTATCATGTGACAAGTGAGGTAATAGAGATATAACAAAAATGCTATCTAAGCAAGAAGAAAGGAACAATTAGTAATATATGGAATGCTGGGGAAGGAATTCTCAAATGAAGTCGGCCGGGTGTGATGATGGCTCACGCCTGTAATACCAGCACTTTGGGAGGCAGAGGTGGGAGGATCCAGGAGCTCAAGACCAAACAGAGCAAGACCCTGTCTGTATATTTGAAAAAAATAAATTTTTTTTAAAAAATGAAGTGCTATTTGAGCACTCTGCACCACTATACAAATACAAGACAGACTGAAGGAATGAATCCACCTTAATTTGAGTTAACATTTTAAAAAATTATATATTGCAGAAATAGTACATATTCACTGTTGTGAAATTAGAATTGATAGGCAAGGAGCAGGGGACTACAAAACACTCCATAGATCGGCCATACTGAGACAGTGGTTAAAGCTCTGATGGATTTATTTTATAGTTCCTATGCATATGTATGCATATGTATTGTATACATACATATGCGTTGTTAAATAGAAATGATTCATCCTAGGTGTTCTGTTTATCCATTTATTTTTATTAAATAAATCCCCAAAGAGTACATTTGCTTTGGCCAAGGGATTCTTTTGTTACATGCTGCTGTGTATAATGAAAACTAAAAAAGGGGCTGACTTTTCAGCCTAGTGACTATGTGACCTTGTGGTGATTTAAAGTGACGCTTCATGAAAGGTACCATCAGAAATGAATTTGGTATGTGTAGGTGGTTCTGCATGGCATTATTGTTTGTAATAGTATGATAGGGATGACTTCAGTGCCTGCCATCAGGGAACTGGTTAAGTTAACTGTGCTATATCCTAATGATGGAATACTGCGTCGTTGTAAAGAATGAGAAAGACCTGTGTACTCATGTGAAGAACTCAGATATCGTGTGTTTTTAAAAAGGAACAAGGAATGGTATCATGTATATGGTATGCTCCTTTTGTGTTGAGAAGAGAGAATAAGAATATACATGTGTGTTTGCAAAGATAACTTCCAAAATGATGTATAAGAAACCAATTAAAAGTGTTTGGCTGTGGAGGGAGAATAGGACTATTAATGGGATTTTGCCACATACCTTTATAGATAGTTATATTTAAAATTTTTTTGAACTATGTATTTGTACACATTGCCCTTTTAAAAATAAGTGAATGAAGGAATGAAAGGGGATTATGAGAATGAGATAAGAAAAAAGGATCTACGGGGCTGCCCATCTTCTTAGTACCCAGCAAATATTAATATATAGCAATTGCAGCAAAAATTGGAAGAGTAGCCCCAGGAAGGTGGGGAGTCAGCCTTTCCTTTGTCTTTTCCTCAGTTTCATATATTTTTAAAAAATACTCTGAGAACAGTAAAACAATTTAAAACAAAAATTTTTCAGACCTTACGAAATAAAAGAAAGACGGGGCAGCTTTGTATAGTGCAAATCCTGAAAATGGGCTGATTTACCTAAAGAGGCCGGGAGTCAAGTCCTCTACCCTACATGTGATACATGCATGAGAAAAAAATAAGAAAAAGAAAAGAAATGTGAATATAAATAAATGAAAATAACATTTATTCCTGATTATAAAGGAAATTACATTCTTTTTATAATTTGGATGACAAAATATAAAGAAAAATCTTTAATTCTGCCACTCCAAACATTCTGGTTTGCTGCTTTTTAATATTGGTTATGCATATAAACATTTTAAAAAGTAGAATCATACTATATAGTCTTTGTCACTTACTATATTTTGGGCATGTTTCTGTGACAGAAATATATTGTGGCGTCATCATTTTTAATAGCCGGATGTATATTGAGTGAATCATTGCCAGCCCAGAGGTGAATTTCCTTATATACATATTTTTAATAGATTTGAGCAAGTATTTTTGAACTGAATTCATAGAAGTAGAATTTCTGGAGGAAAATAACAAAAAGGTTTTAGGGTTTTTATGAGAAATTTTCAAATTATCCTGCAGGAAAATTGGTTCAGTATATACTTCTACCAATAGTGACAGAGCTCCAGTTTCCCCCTTCCATTTGTCATCTTTGCTGGTCTTTAAGCAGAAAATCTTATTATTTTAATTACATTTTCTTTAACTTTTAGTGCTTTGGAAAGCACTAAAGAAAATGTAATTAAAATAATATTTTAATTTTAAGCAAATAATCTTTTATTTGCTTATGGGCCATTTTTATTCTTGTGAGAATTGCCTATTTCTTCATTGCCCATTTTCTGTTGGAAATTGTTTTGTTTTTTTCTGAGTAATTTTATAAAATTATAAAATAACTTTTTATCATTTGTCTTTTTCTGAGTAATTTTAAAGATTTCCTTATAGGCTAAGGATACAAACCTTTTATCTGTCATTGAAGTTACCAAAACTGTCTCCCATAAAATAATTTGTCATTTTGCTTTATTTTTTTTCTTTTTTTACTAGGCAAGCTCCAAAGTCACATTTCACTTTATTTTTATTGTGCTGAATGAAAGCATTTTAACTAAGTGATTTTAGTGTAAACCGGAGAAGGACAGAATGTAATTATCTAGGTCTCACTCTGTCACCCAGGCTCCTCCATAGCTCCTGCAGCCTCCAACTCCTAGGCTCAAGTGATTTTCCCACCTTAGCCTCCCAGGTAGCTAGGACTATAGGTGTATGCCACTACGCCCAACTGATTTTTAAAATTTTTTGTAGAAATATGAATTCTCTATGCTGCCCAGGCTGGTCTTGAATTCTCAACTTCAAGTAGTCCTTCTACCTTTGCTTGCTAAAGTGCTGGGATTGTAGGCGTGAACTCCCAACCAAGAGCTTGCTTTTGTTTGCTAGTGGTGTTCTTGGTATCTTTTCATATTTAAGGCTTTGTTGTTAGTGCTGAGGTATTACACTCACCATCTGAAGTTTACAGGACTTTTTTTTTTTTTTTTAATGTTGAACAGATGGAACTGTTTAGTTCTGCATCTTTGCAGGTAATACAGTGTGCCTACCAAGACTCTGCTTCATATCCATTGAAAGCAAGAAGTAATACAGTAAAACTTTGCCTGGCTAGAAGGCTTTGAAGGAACCAAGCATTCTGGTTTAATTCTATTAATTTGGAAATATGAAGATGAAAAAAATTCAAAACTTTAATTTCCTTTTGAATGCAGTTCAAAAATTTAGGCTGGACACAGTGGCTCACACCTGTAACCCCAGCACTTTGAGAGGTACAGGTGGGTGGATCACCTGAGGTCAGCAGTTTGAGACCAGCCTGAACAACATGGTGAAACCTCATCACTACTAAAAATACAAAAAATTGGTTAGACATGGTAATGGACATCTGTAATCCCAGCTACTCAGGAGGCTGAGGTAGCAGAATCACTTGAATCTGGCAAGCAGAGGTTGCAAGTAAGCTGAGATTGTGCCACCGCACTCCAGCCTAGACAACACAGTAAGACTCTGTCTCAAATAAATAAATTAAAAAAAAATACATATATATATATGTGTATGTATGTGTGTATATATATATATGTATGTGTGTGTGTGTGTATATACATATATATATATATATATATATATATATATATTTAGCCAATGAGTCCACTTCTCTTAGTAAGTTTAGACATTCAGATCTACTTGGTCTTTTATTATAGAACTCCTAGTGTGCCTGAGTCTTAGATCCTTTTCCAAAGCTTTAGATATAAGAGGATGTAAATGGTATTATATGAGATCAGGCTAGATGAAAACTTGACACCTGTAAATATACTTTTTTTTTTTTTTTTTTTTTTTGAAACGGAGTTTCGCTCTTGTTACCCAGGCTGGAGTGCAATGGCGCGATCTCGGCTCACCGCAACCTCCGCCTCCTGGATTCAGGCAATTCTCCTGCCTCAGCCTCCTGAGTAGCTGGGATTACAGGCACGCACCACCATGCCCAGCTAATGTTTTGTATTTTTAGTAGAGACGGGGTTTCACCATGTTGACCAGGATGGTCTCGATCTCTTGACCTCGTGATCCACCCGCCTCGGCCTCCCAAAGTGCTGGGATTACAGGCGTGAGCCACCGCGCCTGGCCTGTAAATATACTTTTTAGCTAAGTCTCTGATTGCCACTTGTTTTCTTATTTAACTCACAAAAATAAAACACATTGGATGGAGGGTGGGAGTAGGAAGGAGATTTATGTCTTTTAATTGGATGCCATTATTTCATACCAAGACAGAACATGCAGTATCCCTGGCTTTGGGCCTACAGAAAGAAACACTTTTCTACCTGCTACATGCCAGAGGTTCTTGAACACCTGGAGGGCTTATTGCAACACAGATTGCTGGGCCCTACTCCAGAGTTTCCAATTCGGTCTAGGGTGGGGCCTGAGAATTCGCATTTATAACAAGTTCTCAGGTGATTCCAATGCTGTTGATCCAGAGACTACATTTTTGAGAACCACTTTTGTATACTAACTGTAAATTGTAGAATTCTAGAAGAAAGCTGTTTGGTCTCGGATAAGAAGCACACAGGTTATGAAGCAAATCATGACAAATTCAACCCTTGATCCCAGCCTAGAACTAGAAACCACAGACTAAACCAGTGGCTCTGAAGTATGGAGTTCAGGTAACAAGCAATACACAGTGACATAACATAATTCTTGGTTTTCATGATTGGAAGTCATAGCCAAGTATTTAGTGAGAAGTTCTGTTTCATTTGCAAGGCTTAGAGAGGCTGGGAGATTCTAGTCAAATAGGATTTAGTGATTAACCCCCTGAGAGTAGGAGTTATTTAGGTCTTTTTTCTGTCTCCCATCACTTAGCATTTAGCCTTATTTTAGAAGGGCCTTGTATTTTTTAATACTGGTAAAGAGCTTTGAGTGCTTATTAAATTGAAAAGTTTGTGCGTTTTTAAAGATATTAGACATGTTTCTTAAGATTATTTTAAGCAGTAATGTAGGAGAATAAAAGAAACTTTTTCCAAAAAAGAGAAATCATTGTGATTATTTTATCTTATTGGAATGTTGGATAATATACTCTGCTTCATTAATCATCAAGCATTCTATACATTTTCCATTTTTATAGAATTTGTACCTCAATTGAGGTTAATACTGGTAATTCTTGTACTTTATTTGAAGTTGAAAAATAAAGGCCAATATCATTGACCTGGTGTAGAAGCTAGATAATGAGGACAGCTTCAGAGGAACACATAGGTACACACACATTGACACACATATATATAAAGTACACACACTTTTTTTTTTTTTTTTTTTTTTT
>NW_016107338.1:2565121-2573520 GCF_001604975.1 Cebus imitator
GATGGTCTCGATCTCTTGACCTCATGATCCACCCGCCTTGGCCTCCCAAAGTGCTGGGATTACAGGCTTGAGCCACCGCGCCCGGCCTGTTCTCAGTATTTTTTAAAATGTCCTAGTTTATGAAATCCTAAACACTGAATGCCTCTGATCCAATCATCCTTAGAATTTGTTTTTTAAATACTTTGGAATACAGGTCCATAGAGGGTTCAAAGCCCTTGGAACTAGACAACTCTCAGAATTCAGAATATTTTAGGTTTTAGAAAGATGCTTTCTCTATATTATGAATGCCTCGATGTGTCTGGTGCAACATCGTTAGTCACATACATTAATATTTCTTAGTATTCACACTAAGTGGGTAGATAAAGGCTGTCTAGAGCTTCATACCAGTTCAGGCCAAATTTTACTGTCCTGCAAGTGTTGACATAACACGTATGAAAAATTCTTGGTTTTTAGAGCTGTTTGGATATTGGAATTGTGCATAACAGATTGTAGACCTACTTGGAGGTTTGCTTTCTCCTCCTGAAAGTATTAGCAAGCTTCAAATTAAATGGAGCTTCATATGTTTATGGTAAGAAATATAATTTATTTTGATGATTTAAATAAACTACCATGTGCTGTGATTGGTTTGTATTTTCCTTTTAAAGACCTCAGTACTGTTGTTGAATAGCATTTTTCTTCAGCATGGTTCCCTGAACCCCATTTGTGATATTTGAGATCAAGTATAGTAGAGTTTTCTATTATAGCCTTTCTGGACCTAAAGTGGGAAGTGTGAGAGTATAGGGTAGTGACTACATGGAAGTGGTTAAGAGCATGGGCTTTGGGACCAGAAAGACCTAAGCTTAAGCACCAATTCTAGTACTACTAGGTCATACTGAGGCAAGCTATTTAATGAATCTCTGGTGGCTCATACCCGTAATACCAGCTACTTGAGAGGATGAAGTGGGAGGATCACTTGAGCCTAGGAGTTCAAGTCCAGTCTGGACAGCACAGTGAGACCCCCATCTCTAAAAAAAAAAAATGTTTTCTAATAAATAAAGGCAGAGTATTTAGATGAAAAAAAATTGAGAAACTAACAGTCCCTGCCTCGTGGAATTGTTATGAAGATTAAAAGAGAGACTGTTACTGAAGTACTTAGAAAAGCTGTTATCTTATTGCTGTCCTTTCCCCCTTGTATTTGGATAGAGTGCCATACAGTACTTGTTTCTTCTACGTAATTGTTCATTGGGGTTCTCGTTCCCTTAGAGGCCTGGAGAAACTTCTCTTATATGCTTTCCCAGTTCATGAATTGGGACATAATTCCCAATTTATACTTAAGTCTCGCCCTTGCAATTAAGACATAAAATCTGCCTCTTCAGTGGTTTCCACACCAAAAAATCTAGACTCCTGAATTTTATATATGCCTAATAGTCTGACTGAAAATTGCAAGTCTTAAGGTATAGTCTGTTTTACTCAGTGTGGGGCCTTTCATGCTCTGAAATGTACCATTCTTGACTTTTTCTTCTTCACTCTGTCCAGCACTGTGCCTTCATTAGCCAGATAAATGTTCTCCTTTCTCCCAGGAAATGTTCTGACCTTACCCTGGTCCCTCAAGGGCCCTCCTCCCCCAAATTAACTTTCAAAGAGCTTCTCCAACCAAAAATGGCACCCTTCCTGAAAAGATTTCTAGTGGATACTGTTTTCTCTACCTCATTACAGATGTATTATGCTGCTTGGCTTTCCTCTCCCCACTTTGCTGTGGCAAACCTTTTTTTCCAGAAATATATCAAATAAAATGAACATGTGATCCCTTTTCGTGAATTTTGTTGGGATTCATGGTATGGATTTCTTCTAGTTTAGATGATTCCACTGTTGCAAGCTTTTATTCTTAGCATACAGCTCATAAGGAGAATGTTATAGTCACTTGGTGTTATTAATGCTAAAATACTAAACAAGAACACAAAATTTTCTAGATTAGAAGTGGTTTTTTTTGTTGTTTTTTACAGGCTCACACCTGTAATTGAACACTTCGGGATGCTGAGGCAGGAGGATTGCTTGAAGCCAGGAGTTTGAAACCAGCCTGGGCAACATATAGCAAGACCCCATCTCTTAAAAAAAAAAAAAAAATTAGCCATGCCTGCTGGTGCGCACTTGTAGTCCTAGCCACTTGGGAGGCTGAGGTGGGAGGATTTCCTTAGCCCGGAGTTCAGTGCTGCAGTCAGCTATGATTGTACCACCGTGCTTTAACCTGGTCTACAGAATGAAACCCCCTCTCTATCAAAAATTAAAAAATAGATTGGTCATAGTGGTTCATGTGGGTTATCCCAGCACTTTGGGAAGCTGAGGCGGGAGGATCACATGAGTCCAGGAGTTGAAGACCAGCCTGGGCAACATAGATCCTATCTCTACTAAAAAAAAAATAAAAATAAATGTTTTTTTTAATTCCCCTTGAGCAACTTAGTCTGTCAAAAACAGATTCCAGAGTAGTACTGTTACTGACTATGGGGAATAACTGTTCATACTCAATGAAGAGTGCTCACTTACAGATCCTAACCTCTAAGGGCATGGGCTTCCTGCCTAGGAAATGAGATTTAGAATACAGCATTCTAAAAATGGCAGTTAATCAACAAATTATTCAGTGAGGACCTGGTGGGTGCACAGAGGCATGCTGGAAGCTATAAAGGACTTGATTCTTGCCTTCAAGAAACTTCCAAGGTTATAGACTACTCCCAAAACAAATAATGAGTGATGTTCTCTCTCAAATATATATATAATCAAATGGGAGGTGAAGATGGGGAAGACCTTAGGCTCGGAGATTGTATTCAGGCTTTTATAGTGGCATTTCTTTGATATAATTATGCATCTAAAAAATAAATTGTCATCAGATCAGCCTGAAATGTATAGAGGCACTTGTTGGTGAGAAAAGTTAAACATATATATATAATAATTTATTATAGGAATGTTTTTGATTAATGTTATCTGTTAAAGACTTCAGTTCACAATATTTCCCCTGTTAATAATCTATACCTTTTTGGAGCTGATCTGGAGAAGTCAAGGACCATCTGCTAATTGCTATTTGATGTTATTCTGGGAGGACAATTGATTGACTTTGGGGCAGGGAGTTAGAATTTGAGGACTTGAAGGTGGGTCTGCATCTAGAGATCTTGCCACTGACTTGGCAAGTCCGTTGATTCTACCTTTGAAAAAGTGCCTTTAAATGCCTTATGGAGTACATTTTATGACTGTTCTGAACATTACCAGTAGAATGATAGTAACATCACAGAACATCCTTGGGGCATTGTTTCTAAAAGTTTGGGGTTGTTAATAGCTACCAGTTTAAAAAATGTAATAAATATATGTAATAAAGGCAACAAATTAATAAATAAATTTGGGAAATGCTTGGTAAATTAAACAGGGCTTCTGAAAACAATAAATTTACATGGCTATGATTTTGTTTTTCAAAGAGCATCGACAAAACTGTTGTTTGTAGAACACTAGTCTGGGAACTGTTGGTGTGGGAATTAGGGTAATTAGGATTTGGACTATTCTACCTAGAGGTTGTCACTATATTCAAGGAATTATTCTTAGTTGTTAGCTTTCTATATATCAGAATTACCTGTAGCAGATTAACAAGCAGAAATACAAAAATTGGGCCTTGGCCGGGCGCGGTGGCTCACGCCTGTAATCCCAGCACTTTGGGAGGCCGAGGCGGGTGGATCACAAGGTCAAGAGATCGAGACCATCCTGGTCAACACGGTGAAACCCCGTCTCTACTAAAAATACAAAAAATCAGCTGGGCATGGTGGTGCATGCCTGTAATCCCAGCTACTCAGGAGGCTGAGGCAGGAGAATTGCCCGAACCCAGGAGGCGGAGGTTGCGGTGAGCCGAGATCGTGCCGTTGCACTCCAGCCTGGGTAACAAGAGCGAAACTCCGTCTCAAAAAAAAAAAAAAAAAAAAAAAATTGGGCCTTGGCTCAGGCCTAACAAATGAGAATATCTGCAAAGCATGGGTGTGGAAAAACTTCCAGGTGATTCTGTATACTCCTAAGACTGAAAACCACTCAATTAGAATAGGCCTTTTCGCCACTTGCTAAATGCATTCTTTTTTTTTTTTTTTTAGCATTTAGCACCCGGCAGTGCTAAATGCATTCTTAATCCTATTTGAGTATACTTCTGTTTTGTTTTCTTGGATCTGGTCCAGGGATAGACTGTTGCTGTAATTAAGTTCAGTTTTATTATTCTTCCCAGAGTATCTGTATCTCAATTTTTAGATTCCATTTCATCAGTGGGGCAAATTTATAGGCCAGTATAGGACAAGTTTTAAACATTAATGGAAAAGAGATTGTATTATATTTATATTGTCTTTCTCATCTGGCAGCCTTGAGTTTAATTTAGAAAATGCCTCTATTTGTAATTTACCTTTGTTTTGATATGTTTTTACAAATATAGGGATCACATAAGCGATTTTCCTTTTTCTTGACTTCCTTGTCAACTAATATGTTTTTGAAAGCTTCTTAACTTCTAATTGCAGGTAAGTTCCGTTTTCTCTTTGCTTACAAGTTCACTGACATTATATTTGCAAGCACTGTTCTTGCATCAGATGGAAGATAATCAATGGAATATTTGTGCATTTAGGTCAATATAGGAAAGCTTAGCAAAATGATTACTTATTCGTTTTCTGTTAATGTCCATGCAGCTGCTCTGGGAATAAACGAAATGGAAGTACAGGGGACAAAATCATTCTAATTGGAGATTTACCTGGAACCTTTTCAAAAAAATTCTATATACACGTCCTACGTCTCCTCACTCCGCCAAAAGCTGAACTACTTCCCCACCTCTTTTTTTCCTTGATCCTTAAACGATGGGGAAAATCTGTTGAGTTTATTTACTTAGGAAAAGAAAGTCTTGTAAAACGAGACAGAGAAATTATTTTAGTGCAAAGACATGGTATATAAAAGTATGTTCTGGCTGGGCATGGTGGCTCACACCTGTAATCCCAGCACTTTGGGAGGCCAAGGTAGGCAGATAAGGTCAGGAGATCAAGATAAGACCATCCTGGCTAACACGGTGAAACCCTGTCTGTACTAAAAATACAAAAAATTAGCCAGGCATGTTGGCACACACCTTTAGTCCCAGCTACTTGGGAGGCTGAGGCAGAAGAATCACTTGAACCCAGGAGGCAGAGGTTGCAGTGAGCTGAGATCACACCTCTGCACTCCAGGCTGGGCGACAGAGCGAGACTCCATCTAAAAAAAAAAAAAAAAAAAAGTTCTAAGTGATTTTAAAAGGCTTTATAAAATTATTTCTTTTATTGCTTATGTAGCTTTAAAATGATTATGTGTGTTTGTATATGTGTGTGACCCTGTGAAAAATTAGAAGAATAAACAAAAAGGAAGTTAGAAAGTTGGAGTTTGATGCACTAATCCAGCAGCTGTCTGGGCAGGCTGACTTAGATTTGGGGGATATAAGCATTCCTGCCACAAAGAAAGTAAAATTTCCCACCCTGGAGTAAAGATATTTCATGTGGCTTTGTAATAGATAAAATCTTTCTCCTGATGCTCTTCCCACTGCTCATATTTCATGCTCACCATGCAACCATCTATTACTAATTAGCATCCCAGGCATTTGGATTTTGAATGGTGGGAATATATTAGCTATTTGAAAATAAACAAATATTCCCTTCTGACTTCCCAGAACCTACACTATCAACTATACCTTCTCCCTCCTATATGTATAACCTGTCTCTCTCCACTAAACCCTTTCTATGAACATTTAAACATGAACTAGCCTTTCTAATCTTTAAAGATCAGTCATTTCTATGGACTTCATAAGTTTCTCTGTCCATTCCTGCCTCTTCCTTTGGCAGCTGGACTCTGAGTTATCTCATACTTGGTATCACCTCCAATTCATCCTACCTCCATTTGGCATTCATTCTCATTTTTCTCCATAGAAACTGCTCTCACTACAGTCATCAGAGACTCCATGGTCCTGAATTCTATGGACACTTCTAAGCCTTCCTCCCGTTTAACCTTTCAGCAATCTTCTGCATTCCGACTTTACTGGAATTTGATTCATTCGCTGTGGCTGGTGTAACAGATTACCAACTGGTATCTTAAAACAGCAGGATTTATTGTCTCAGTTCTGGAGTCCAGAAGTCCAAAGTCAAAGCATCAGGAGGGCTACCATCCCTCTGGAGGCTCTAGGGGATAATTTGTTCTTTGCTTCTTCCAAATTCTGATGGCTGTGAGCATTCCTTGATTTGTGGCCACACCACTCCAGTCTCTGCCTCCATGGCCACATTGCCTCCTCCTCTCCCTCCTCCTCTGTGTGTGTGTTAAATCTCCGTCTGCTTTTCTCTTATATACCTGTCATTGAATTGAGAGCCCACCTGAATAATTCAGGATGATCTCATCTCAAGATCCTTAATTTAACTACACATACAAACACCCTTTTTTCCAAATAAGGTAGCCCTCACAGATTCCATGGATTTGGACATGGAAATATTTTTCGGGGGAGGGGGGTTACCATTTAATCCAAATCAAGAAAATACAAAGCCCAAGAATACAAGGAAGAGAGATGAGGTTGGAGAGGCAAGTGGGGCCAGATCATTCAGGACCTTAAGAGACCACATTAAGGATTTTGGATTTTTATCATAAGCATTAGAAGCCATGTTAAGGAGTTCTCAAATTCCTTATAATGCATTGTAGCATGATGCAACATATTTTGAGATCACTCAGGCTGCCACGTGTAAAATGGGTTAGAGAGACTGAGTAAATAATGAGAGACTAGTAAGGTAACTATTGCTCCAATCCAGATGAAAAAAGGATAGCTGTTTAAACTAAGATGGCAGTAAGAAGAAAGGAGTTAGACTTCAAAACTATTTTAGGAGGTTTTTGGTGATGAACTAGATGTGGGGAGTCAGAGTGGGGGAAATATCAAGGATAATTTTGGTACAAGCAGCTGGGTGGATGGTAATGTCATTCACTGAGCTAAGGAACTCTGTGGGAAGGGCAAACTTTTCTTGGGTGGTGATAGGGGCGTGGGGGTAAAAAAGGTGATAAGTTCTATTTTGGACATGTTAAATTTGCAGTGCCTCTGAAACACTCAAATGGTGATGTTAAGTAGGTTGGCTGTATGCACCAAGAATAGGAGAAGTCTGCCTAAGTATAGAAAGTTGGAGTAGTCGTTTATATAAATGGTAACTGAAGTCATAGGAATAGAAGTTACTGCCTATGGAGAAAATGCAAAGTGAGTTGAGAAGAGGGTCCATGACCCAGCACTGATGTGTGTGAACATTTTAAAAACTCAGTCTCTCTAATCCATTTTCCACATGACAGCCTGAGTGATCTCAAAACATGTTGAATAATGCTACAGTGCGTTATAAGGAGTTTGAGAACTCCTTATAACAGCTTCTAATGTTTATGATAAAATCCAACCTACCTTCTTATAGTTCCTGAAAGTTCCCTCCTGCCTTCGATTCATTATGCATGCTTTTCTCTCTCCTCCCTATTGCTGGTGAACTACAGTCTTTAGGTGTCAATGAAAATGTTTCTTGCTCAGGGAAGCCTTTCTGAACCATCCCCTACTCCTGGACTAGATTGGGCCCCCTGTTGTTTTCTAATAGTGCCTTTTATTTCTCCTTTCATGGCATGGATCATAATTATTTTTAACTATTTTCTTGTCTCTCACCCGAGAGAATGTAAATATCACCAGGGCAAGAACTGTGTACCCTATCAAAGCAAGAGTCAAGCATAGTGCCTCAGCACTGAGTGTCAGTAAGCACTCATATTAATGAGTGAGTAGATTTAATGTCCTGAGTTGCTAAGATGTAGCTGAAGGCATAACCTGAATCCAGTGACCGAATATTTGAAATAAAATTTAAAGCTGTCATCCACAGTATTTAATTTTTAAAATGGTATTAACCAGACTGAAAGAAGTAATGAAACTGTAGGAAACAACATGGGAGGAACTAGTTTTTATATCAGTTGTTCAGTAGACTTTTTCCAGGTAATTCAGTCAAAAGTCCCAAGTAATCTTAGCAGTCAAACTGTTATCATAGGCACATTGCAGGTTTCTAACTTCTGAAAAATATTAAGTGAAAAGAATAGCTGGGTTTTGGTATGAGCATGTTGGATCTGAAAGTTGTGGGTGTTCAAAGTGTTAAACTGATGAAGCATGTATCCTTGAAATATCCTAGATACATTAAAAGTCCTGAAATTCTGCATGACTTAGAACGATAGTCCCTATTTCAAGCCACATATTTTAGACACAAATATGTCTTGACCCTTGACCATGACAGTGCCAACTCAAATGCTTGGCAGGCCTTAGCACCCCTGTATTGACTATCAACAGGGTTGCATGCTTTCCCATTTTCATCCAAAGTGACAACTGTTATTTCTTATTTTCAGCATGTTTGACATGT
>NW_016107338.1:2573765-2575283 GCF_001604975.1 Cebus imitator
CCATGTTGACCAGGATGGTCTCGATCTCTTGACCTCGTGATCCACCCGCCTCGGCCTCCCAAAGTGCTGGGATTACAGGCTTGAGCCACCGCGCCCGGCTGAGATCTAATTCTTAAAGAACTGCTTCTCAAGCAGTAACCTATTTCAAATTGCACATTTGTCTTCTTGATATATAAAAAATGTTGTGACAGATAGTGGTTTGTGTGGCAGAGTTAATTACCAGTGTTTATTGAATACCTATATAAGCTATTGCTAGGTAACAACTTACCCCAAAACTTAGCAGAATAAAACAACAAACATTTATTATTTCATAATTTCTGTGCATCAGGAATCTAGGAGTAGCTTAGCAGGTTGCCTGTGTTTGAGACTTTTACAAAGTTGTATTCAAGCTGTCAATCTGGGGCTGCTGTCTCATCTGCAGGCTTGCCTGGGAGGAAAATGCATTTTTCTAAGCTCACTTACCACAGTGATTCATTTCCTTGTTGAATGAGCCGCTCTGTAGTGTAACTCACAACATGTCAGCCATTCAGCCTCTTAACCTGATTTATGTAACCAAGCATTCCTCCCATCTCTGGAAGCTATGGGCATATTTTCTTTGTCCTCACTACACTAGACTTTCATCCTTGATGTGGATGAGGATCAAGTGAAATAATGTGAAATGGTGAAAAGGAATGGCTAGAGAAACAGTGCTCAAGCATGGAAAGTGAGCTGGGGAAGAGCTGGAAACAGAAAGAATGTTACATGAAACTGGGAGCAGGAACTTCAGGGAAGTTAAGGGCGATGATCCTGTTTTCCCTCATGTCTTCCCCAAGTTGGAAACATCCAAATGCCTTCCCTAGGAATTAACAATCTCCAGCAAAATCTCCCTATTGCCACCTACTAAATGTGCTACTAAAGTCAGGGCACATTAAGCACCAGTTTACTCACACCCAGTAGGCCCACAAAACAATGTTGTTCTTGAACTATGTGCCTTAAAGTGTAGGTATGGAAGTACTTTCTTAATTTTTAAACAGTATAAAAATTAAGTTATTGGAATGCTGCTGTTTAGAAAAACCAAACTTTCTAATTGTGTGGAAAACACAGGTTGAATAAGATAAAAATGCAAATCAACACTGTATAAATCTATTGTAAGAGAATCACTTTCCTAGTATTGACAATACCATATCAGTGTTTTCAGCTTCTTTATTTGCATTAATTCAGTAATAGTTTTTATTGAGTTTATGGTAATTTTCCATTCCCTTTCTCATAAACAAGTACATCCTATAATTTGCTGTCTGTGTTCCACCTTGCTCTTTAATTAGAAGGGTTTTTTTTTTCTTTCTTCCTTTGCCTTCCCTTTTTCCTTACAGTCATGTGCACTCAGGACTTATATTTTGGGCAAAGGAAGATATTTTTAAAAACTAAACTCTGGGCCGGGCGCGGTGGCTCAAGCCTGTAATCCCAGCACTTTGGGAGGCCGAGGCGGGTGGATCACGACCTCAAGAGATCGAGACCATCCTGGTCAACATGGTGAAACCC
>NW_016107338.1:2575403-2585184 GCF_001604975.1 Cebus imitator
AAAAAAAAAAAAAAAAAAAACTAAACTCTGATTTCTGATTCTCTGTGGATAATTTCCATATTGATGGTGACAAATCAGTGTGCTGGTTGCAAACAACTGCCAAATAAATCTCTGGAAATAATAGTGCAGTATATCTTGCTACCCAGCAAGGTTCAGGACCTTTAAGAGTGTGTGTGCTTAGGAATGCCCAACCTACTTATACAGTTGCCCTGGCATTTAGAACAGTCTTGCTTCTGTCATTGTTATGCTACAGATGGAAGTGGTAAAAGTAAAGAACTGCTTTCTTCCCCTCTATAGCTTATGAAATTATTATAGATCTGTGTTTGGAATATACATTGATTTCTTTTGTTTCTATTTAAAATATGTTAAATAGATATATTTCATACTAGTAGCCTTATTTAAACCTGCAGTGATTTAAATGGTTTCTATTTTAAATGAATTATTTTAGAACTATGTACCAGTGAGTTATTTTTCCATCTGTTCTTTACTCTTCACAATTTTACCTTGTCTTTTTAGAATATTACATTTCTAATGTCCATAACAGGTTAGGAAATTCCAAAACAAAAAATAAAAATAAAAAAAAACCTTTAAAGAGAACCAAGAAAGAATATTTTACTCTATCCAGAAGCAGAGAATAACTTACTCATGAGAGTAGCCAAGATGGAAACAGGCCGGGGGAAATAATTTGTTAAAGAACTTAAAGAGGCCCCAAGGAAGGTGGGGTTCAGGGTAAAGATGGAGTCAAGGTTGAAGGGACATGGGTTAGAGAAGGAAAGTTGCCTAAATACAATTAAGCCTCAGGTATTTGTGGAACTCTTAATATTGTGGTGAGTTACAAAATCTATAAAACTCAGTCTCACTTGTCAGGAATTGAGAATCTAATTGGAAGGAGAAAAATTATGCATATGAAACAACAATTAAGTAGTGTTAATGCTGTACTAAGTACAGAAGGGAAGCAGTGAATAAGTAGAAGCAAAGTAGTGAATAAAGAGTGGAATGATTTTTGAGGAATTATTAAGATATAGATTAATAACAGAAAAAAATTTTTCTAAATGATAGCAAAAACATCAAAATGGGTTTAGAAGCCAAAATAAACAATTTTGTTTACATACAATTTTACAAAACTGTAGACAGAAACATATACATGAGCTAGAAAAAAATTAAGGCCAGCAAAAATTACCATTAAAAATTAAGTAAATATAATGAATAACATTTATTTTAGGTATAAACTTTATTTTATAAAGAATAAAAATTATAGCAAATAGAATAAATGTTTTTACAAAAGACAAGGAAAAGATATATACCCCAGTAGAAAAATGGGCAAAGTACTTTAGCAGTAAAATTACAGAATAGAAATATAAATGGCCAATAAACACATCTCAAAATAATCAGCCTCAGTAAAAATTAAAGAAATGTAAAAAAAAATGCAAGTTTTACTTTATGAGATTGGCAGTGGTTTAAAAACTGATAATACTCATGAATGTTGGGCAACAGGCACTTCCACACTACTGATGGGAATTTAAATTCTTATGGCAGTGTGGCAATGCAAAGAGCCTTAAAAAAGGGAACATACTCTCTAGTGTAACATTTCTATTTCTAGGAGATATCCTAAAGAAATCATTAGAAAAGAAGACCTTTACAAAATAGAACCTTTATAAAACAAACATTGGAAACACCCCTAAAAGACGGTATGGCTGCCGGGCGCGGTGGCTCACGCCTGTAATCCCAGCACTTTGGGAGGCCGAGGCGGGTGGATCACGAGGTCAAGAAATCGAGACCATCCTGGTCAACATGGTGAAACCCCGTCTCTACTAAAAATACAGAAAATTAGCTGGGCATGGTGGCACGTGCCTGTAATCCCAGCTGCTCAGGAGGCTGAGGCAGGAGAATTACCTGAACCCAGGAGGCGGAGGTTGCGGTGAGCCGAGATCGCGCCATTGCACTCCAGCCTGGGTAACAAGAGCGAAACTCCGTCTCAAAAAAAAAAAAAAGACGGTATGGCTATATTATTAAATAACATAGGACTGAGAAAAAGCAAATGATAGGGCATCTTGTATCACATGATCCTATTACTCTTGAGAATGGATACTTGGGAAATGTGTATGTTTGTATCTGCGAACACATATGGGAATTCAGGAAGGTTATATGCACCACATCGTTAATTGTTCTTAACTCTGGATGGCTGGACAATGAATGGCTTTTTTTTCCTTTTTGCTTATCAATTTGATAAACATGTATTTTTTAATACATTTTAAAGAAAAGCAGCTTGAGAATTAGAATAATATGTAGGTGCTTACAATGTTCGTTAAGAATGCATTTTCTCTATCTTTTTAAATGTTAAGAAAGTGGTAATGATCTTGACTAGGTTCCAGTACCTACAGAAATTTGGCATGGGAAGATTCCCACCCCTCCCACCCTGGTCCCACTTGCCTAGAAAGACTAAGTGAACCTAGGTGTTGATAGACATCTTTTCTTTAAACTCTTAAATAATTGCACATCTGTATAGTTAATAACTGCAGGATATTAATGGTCTTATAAGAGTTACAGGCTAACAGTTTCTGTTTGTAGTTAAAATCTTTGACGTAGAATTTCAGAAGCTTCCGACAATCTGCATGTTTTAGATCTACATTTTCTTTATCTTTACATTCATTTTATCTTTTCTTTTGCTCCTCTTTAGGTTCTGTCATAATGAATGGATCCAGTGTGGCAAATACATCACCCAGTGTAAAATCCAAAGAGGACCAAGGGTTAAATGGGCATGATGAAAAGGAAAACCCATTTGCGGAGTACATGTGGATGGAGAATGAAGAGGATTTCAACAGGCAGGTAAAGAAAGAAGTGGAAAAGTGGAAAATTGATGATACATGTAACTCAAGGGCTATAGTATTTTATTGCCAGTTTGTTACAAAATAAATGGATACAATTAGCTTTAGGATAACTTAAAAATTCATGGAGGGGGTGCTCATGTGGAATGACTAAGAAATATCTTCATCTGGTAAGAGACCAGAGTGATAGTACCTTGGAGGAAGATATTTATATTTTTCTTACCATGTTGATACAAAGAGAACACAAGTATCAGACTAATTAGTTGATATCTGAAAATCCACACGTGATGAGCCCGTGTATAACCAAATAGATTTGCATATACTCCACACTATGATATGCCTTCTAAGTGCAGTTCACATTACACAGTAGCTACTGCAGAGTGGCCCTGCCCTTAGCCTCATTCTGGCTAATTTGTTTATGTTATTTCTCTCAGCAACCATAGACCATTCTAGAATATTCCCATAATTTAAATCAAACAGGACTCTTCTCAATGTTAGAGGATTGACATAAAACCCTTGTACCAAACCAAGGGAGCTGAGGTCCTTTATCCTACCCTGATTGTAGCTTTAATCCTAGGAAGCACTCTGGTTCTATAATTCTCTGTAATGATCAATGTGAAGCTAATTGCTTGAACAGTGGAGCACTAAAAAACAGAATGGTAATGAGGTTGTTTTTCTATACTTTGTAGTTTGTTGCTTTCACTTGCTTATAGGAAATGTGATACTCTGCATTTCATTTTGAAAATAAATGAAGACATGAAAGAAGTTTAAGGCCAGGCATGGTGGCTCATGCCTGTAATTCCAGCACTTTGGGAGGCCAAGGTGGGCAGATCACTTCAAGTCAGGAGTTTGAGACCCACCTGGCCAACATGGTAAAACCTCATCTCTACTAAAAATCTAAAAATTGGCTGGGCATGATGGTGTCCTTCCTATAATCCCAGCTACTTGGGAGGCTGAGGCATGGGAATCGCTTAAACTGGTAGGCAGAGGTTGCAGTGAGCCAATCATACCACTGCACTGAGCTCTGTCTCAGAAAAAAAAAAAAAAAAAGGACGATTCACAACTCTCACTAAAGGTAAATAAGTTTTCCATAGGATTTTAGAATGTCGTGTTTGGCTTTTTTGTTGACCTAACAGTTTCACTCTGCCTTTATCCAGCCTCTGAATGAAATAGATGTTGTTGAAAACATAAAACAATTTTCACTAGCTTTCTTAACACTCACCGACATGCTTTTAACTCCAGTGATCTCTGCACCAGGACTATTAGAAGCCAGATGTCTGAACTGTGGGTCAGCTCTGCGCTCCTACATGGATGAGTTTAGCAAACTCAGAGGCAGGGTGCATGGAAAAGTGCTGGAAAGCCAGGGGCTTGCAGATACACACATGCACTTACACACGTGCACACACACATGCACACACCCCCCACAAAGAGATTGAGGAAAGACAATTCAGGAGCTTTAAAAATTATAATAACTTCAGCTTTGCACAGTGGCAGCATCATAGCCAATGAGGTTTATCTAAGGCACGATTATTGCTAATTGAAAACTTTTCCCAATACCCCACTATGATGACTTGAAATATAGTCGGCATTGGCAATTTTTGACAGTCTCTATGAAGACTAAATTTTTTTTTTTTAATTGTAACTTTTTTCTGGAGATGTAGGAAAGCAGTGACAACAATATCCATGGCAGCCAGCTTCCAGTGTTGCAGTAAATACCAGGCCCTAAGAAGGGCTAAGCAGATAAACAGCTGTTTGCTCTAATTCCCCCAACCCTAATGTTTTACAGGTAATACTTAGCTTGGCAACATAATTCTGGTTGTTTTGTTTTGTGTTTTGTTTGTGTTTGGAGATGGAGTCTCACTCTGTTGCCCAGGCTGGAGTGCAGTGGCTCAGTTTCAGCTCACTGCAACCTCTGCAGCCTGGACTCAAACCATTGTTATGCCTTGGCCTCCTGAGTAGCTGGGACTACAGGCATGTGCCACCCAGACTCAGCAGATTTTTGCATTTTTAGTAGAGATGAGGTTTCGCCATGTTGGCCAGGCTGGTCTTAAACTTCTGGCCTCAAGTGATCTGCCTGCCTCAGCCTCCCAAAGTGCTGGGATTGCAGACGTGACCCATTGCGCCTCACCTGGCAACATAAAGTTGTTTTGGTCTAATGCCATGTGTTATCGAGAAACAGCAGCTGTGTGCAGACAGGGCAGCATGGCATGCCTCAGACAGGAACTCGGGGATGGCAGGATGCAAGTCTGAAATAGAGAAGTGCATTAGGTAGGGGCTAGCTAGACTACTTGAACAAAGATTCAGCAGTAATGCATTGTTTCATGTCTCTGTAAAGTTAACCCAAGGTAAGCATTCTGGTTAGACAAGTGATCTGGTGCCCACTTGGTCCCTTCCATGGTATTGCTCTCCCAACCCCAAGGCATTTATCAGCTGAGTGGCTGAGGGAAAACCAGAAAGTTCAGCAGCCGGGAAAGGGGGAGGGAGCCAAAGGCCACGGCAAAGGGTCTCCTTTTAACCAAGGGATGCCAAAGTGTTCACGTCCCTTGTGGGAACATTCTGTGATGAATAGTCACTTGGCCATATGCAGCATGTGAGGTGACAAATGTGATTTTAACTGAACAGCCTGGTGCTCCAAGAAGGAAACAGTTTAAAGGTGATAGCCAGCAGCTTCCATCTAATGTGGCTATATTGGAATCTGTGTGAATTGCACGTAGCCCATGCTTCTATTAAACCCATGCCCAGCAACCATTTTCATTGGTTGTGCCAGTGAACACGGGTAAATTTAGTAAGAGCGCACATACTGTTATGCTCTTGTAGAGTCAGGGTAGCTCTTAGGTAGTCATATTACATCTTGTGGCATGAAAATATTAAGTACTTCATAACTGTCTAGTTTTTACATGTGGCTAATTGTAAGTGGTAAATAGTTGAAATACTGTTCTTTAAGTCTCACTACCAGTGACTTTTCCTCTGAATTCATTAGGTAACTGTATGCTAATTTGGGTGATTATTTTTTGCTTGGCCTCACTCCTGATGGTGGTGCTAGTGAGCTGTGAATCTGTCACCAGGCAGCCTGCAGGAAAAGGATGCCAAACATGAAACAAGAGGCCTATCAAAGACACTGAAATCTGCAGAGTGAACCATACTCTTTAGTAAGAGTTAGCAATGTCTGCAAAGAAGTGTAAGATATCCTAGATGCATACTGCTTTAGTTTAGGGCAGTGTTTTAAGAAATGCAGAGTTGCTTGAATGTTCATATATTTCATCTTCTTTTGAAACAACACTACATTGATTATATAATTTTCTAGTGGTAGACTAAAAAGTGTTCTTTATGACTTCCTAATGTTCTGAAAGTATTTTTCTCCCTTGAGGATTTCCTTACCCAAAAAGTGTCTAGAAGCTAGAGCACTGGTTTTGATTTTATCTCCACTAGCCAGGTCATGACCTAGTTATATACTTGCTATATCTTTTTCATATTTCTTGTAAAATGGAAAATTTAAGAAGGGTTACTTCTTAACAAAACTGAGAAAAGAATTTCAGGCTCTAAAATGATTTTCCGTGATATCTGTATCACCTATTAGAGATCTTAGAACATCTGTGGAGATCTTGAATTTCTATTATTGTGAATAACTATTTTCTTAGTCTTATTGTTAGAATTTGTTTGAGAAGAAATAAAGTTATGTTATCTCTAGCCTGTCATTAGATGCATTGGGTCCTTAGATCCCTTAGATCTCATGTAAGATCATAATTTTTTTTTTCAAGGAATCAGCGTCTCATTCTGTTGCCCAGGCTGGAGTGCAGTGGCACAGTCTTGGCTCACTAAAGCCTTGACCTCCTGGATTCAAGTGATCCACCAGCCTCAGCTTCACAAGTAGCTGAGACTACAAGCACACATCACCATGCCTGGCTAATTTTTAATTTTTTTTTGTAGAGACAAGGTCATGCTATGTTGCTCAGATGGGTCTCAAACTCCTGACCTCAAGCAGTCCTCCTGCCACACCCTTCCAAGTTGCTGGGACTACAGTTGTGAGCCACTGCATCCAGCACAAGATCAATCTTAATTGCAGTGTAATAACCTCTAAAGGAAAGAAGTGGAGGAAAAACTGGAAGGATAAGTACTGCTGTGACAGTAAGTCTGAGCTGCTCCCCTTTGTTTGCTAGGTGGAGGAGGAGCTGCAGGAGCAAGACTTCTTGGACCGCTGCTTCCAAGAGATGCTGGATGAAGAAGACCAGGACTGGTTTATTCCATCACGAGACCTGCCTCAGGCCATGGGACAGTTGCAGCAGCAGTTAAATGGACTGTCGGTCAGTGATGGTCATGATTCTGAAGACATTTTGGTAAGAGCCATATGTAGTTTCCCATGTTATATAGTGAAAAGGATATAGGATTTGGAATGACAGACTTACTTTCTGGCCCTGCAACCCTCAGCAAGTCTCTGGAGCCCTGTGAGCTGCTGTTTCTTTGCTCGTAATATGGGCATTATTAATAAGGGGTGCATTGAAGGTGCATTGCTCCTCATAAAGCACTATAAAACATTACTGTTGCTAGCATCACCACCTTTTTTTTTTTTCTTGCCAGGATTGGATGCCACCAACTTTTATTTTCTAATGGGCTCTTCAAAGTAGAATTGGGATTAAGAATAACAATTTGAATACTGAAGAAGTTTCTTCTCAAATTATCATTTGCTGCTATTCTCTTTTACTGTCCCCCAAATCTGTATTTAATATATTTTTAAATGATTCTGTTATAAAAATTGGCTGTTCATTTTGGAAGAAATGTACTCCTCTGAGGTCATTTTCTTCACTTATAAAACCAGATAAATTAATTTCCTGCCTTTCCTATTTATGTAACATCAGTAGTCTGTGAGCAGGCTGGGCATGGTCACTTACGCCTATAATCCCAACAGTTTGGGAGGCCAAAAAGGGTGGATCACCTGAAGTCTGGAGTTCGAGACCAGCCTGGCCAACATGGTGAAACCCCACCTCTACTAAAAAAACAGACATTAACCAGGCATGGTGGTGCATGCCTGTAGTCCCAGCTTGGGAGGCTGAGGGAGGAGATTGCTTGAACCTGGGAGGCAGAGGTTGCAGTGAGCCGAGATTGCACCACTATACTTCATCCTGGGTGACAGAGCATGACTCTGTCTCAAAAAAAAGTCTGTGAGTAATATAGTTTTCACACAACTCATATTCTGAACAGTCTTCCTTGTGGTTTGCTAAGGTTTGAGATATTCACAAGAGAGTAGAGAACCAAAGAGAATAAAGAAAGATGAAGAAAAATAGAGATTATAGTATCCAGACTGGTCTGATGGAGTACCCTGGTTTTCAACAAGTTAAGTTACTCAATGAATTGAAAAATTCTTCTTGGAGTTGAAATTACAGGCCTCTGATGACATTTTGGAAAGCATCAGGAAGGAAACAAGAGTCTAAAGAAGGAAGAAGATGATGAGCTTGCTCAGGGCTATATAAGGAGCAGTTGAGAACAACCTAGCAATAACAGCATGAGTTACAAGGAATTTTCTTTCTTTCTCTCCCTGAAGCCTAAATGGGAAGGTACTGATAATGATGGACTGGGGAAGTTTTAAAGTGCAGCTTGCCTTGGGATTTATTATCTCTTGGTTCTTATTTCAGAGCAAAAGTAACCTGAACCCAGATGCCAAGGAGTTTATTCCAGGAGTGAAGTACTGAGCCAACAAATCTTTGAGGAGGACTTGTCTGTCCCCACATCTGGGGATAGTAATGCACAAAATGGAGGAGCTGAAGACGGGGGTGGGGTGGGCAAGGGGTGCACAGTGGGAAGGGGAGTGGTGGTCTCTCGATACTGTGACTCTGAGTAACTAATGTGCTCAGTCTTATTCTACAAGCCTCTGAGTATTTCTGTTTTCTTCTGCTGACTTTTGTTTGGAGCAGTTTCCTGTTTTGTTTTTTTAAATAGCTCTTTCGAGTTAACGAAATTGCATTTTCCCCCCTTCATCAGGAGTTTTCTGCGGTGTTTAAAACAAAATAAGCTGACCAAGAAAAACTGAGTATTTAGGAAATGCCCCTCTCACCCTGCTGTATGCTTACCAGAGACAGTGAGACCTGGAGAACTTCTTGTGGAATCTATTGAGCTAGATGGGAAAAGGGACAAGCAGAAAGAGCAGGTGGTGCAAACCGGAATTTGAGGCTCAGCTCCCCCACCCCTGGGGTCTCCTGCAATTAACTGGGATAACCAATGGCCTGCCGAGCCCTTGCCTCTTTGTCCTGAACCCCATTCGAGAAAACACTGACTTAAAGTACTTAGTTTACAGTAACTTTTGATGATGGTTGAAAGTTGTAAATCAGAAGGTGGGGCTGTGATGGCGGTTGTCACTTGAGTCATTTAATTACTGTTGTCCTGTTCATAAGCCTCTGTTCACCACCACCTCAGACTCACCATTTATCAGTAAAAGAGCACGAGGGTTGATCTGCCACCTCATCTTTTATGGAGTCTATTCCCCGGCCTCCTTTACACTCTATCCTACTCTGTTTTTAAGAAAAGATACTGCTACCAAAGGCATAGGAGAGGCCTGCTAAGCTGGCCATTAGCCTGAGCCTGCAGAAGTCATTCTTGAATCTGTTGTGTCTTAATTTTATTTGGACAGTTTTTTCCAGCCTCATCAACACTTCGTCTTCCTGGTGTCTTAATTCCCTCAGACAAGTTTATGCACTTTTTTAAGGAAATATTTTTCAGGACACTAGTAAGAAGCTCAATTCATAGTTTGGATATTTCTCCCCACCTTACAGAATTATGGAAAGGAACTCAAAACCAGCCTAGGAGAGTGAGTCCTGCTTGACCCATGTGACTGTATACCTGACCGTCTGGGATCTTTTCAGCTATTAAAACATTTTATTATTCCTACATACCAAGTTTTACAAGTTTCCTAAATTGACCTCTTAGAGTATGTTTCTTTGTCTTTCCTGCCTTTTTTTTTTTTTTTT
>NW_016107338.1:2585406-2617381 GCF_001604975.1 Cebus imitator
TTTTAGTAGAGACAGGGTTTCACCATGTTGACCAGGATGGTCTCAATCTCTTGACCTCGTGATCCACCCGCCTTGGCCTCCCAAAGTGCTGGGATTACAGGCGTGAGCCACCGCGCCTGGCCATGTCTTTCCTGCCTTTAACTTGATGGGGTCTTTTGTTGCAACCCTTAGGAAACTAAACTGGGTGCTAGGAGCTGCCTTTGTGTATAGAGATGTAGATGGCAGTGTGGTGTTTAAGAGAGCTACCAGGCCATTCTCCCAGGGATGAGGATTTGCAGAGCCCTGAAGATAATAGAGGCTTTTCTCTGATTGCTGTTGTGCTGATAGGCCTACAGGGAAAAAGATATGTAACTTGAAATAAAGTTGGTGTAAATTCAGTATGTGGATGTGGGACAGAGGTTGGAAGGAAAGGACCAGGGTATGGAAAGCTGAAGACATTCTCCTTATGAGCTCTCGTTGACTTTTTGAACAGTGACAAGTTAATGTTAAAATACAAACTCACATTTTTTTTTTCCTATTTGAGTCTGTAGGATTATATCATTTGAAAAAAATTGCCTGCCTTGTTACGTCACATGTCATAGAAGAGTAGCTTAGAGAACTTGTGTTACCAAACATACACATTAATTCCCAAGGCCTGTATGTTGAGAGAATGAAACTGTTAACTCTTTTTCAGAGAGGACTATGAATAAAGAAGCTTCAGCTTTCAGCTGGGTTGTTCCCTCTAAAAAGGAAAGGGCATTGCAAGTGCATATAGGAAATCTCTCTCTTCTGGGACTGCTTTTCCTCCTTCATCTTCCGTGAGCCTGTCCAAGCTCAGAATTCTGAAGGCTGTTAGAAATGTTTTGGGATTGCAGAGAGAAAGGGGCTTGACTTTTCTTCTGCTGTGTTGGTCTGTTTTGGATGTCAGTCTTCAGCATGATTTCACAAGGCGTATTTGGTCAGGACTATGAAAACTTCCTGCCAGTTTAGCATGGAAAGTGAGGGCTCTGGCATTTGTAGTCCTCTTGAGACACTGCATGTGCTGACTCCAGGTACAGGAGGCAACTAGCAAAGTGATTCTTTTTTAAATGCATAGGACCCTGCTTCCAGCAGTTCCTCGTGTAGTCCAGCTCTTTTTGCCATCTACTTTATGTTGGGAGGTGGGGGCACAATTGTCACTCACAACACAGGCTCCACTAGTTAGAATTTGCTACCTTCTTAACAGAAAATGCATGCATGTCTTGTTGGACCTTCACTGGGGAAAGGCTGGGAGCCTCTGGATGTCTCAGACTTCTCTCACAAGAGAAGAACCAGCAAGCCAGCCTGGACAGCTTAACTTTTTAATGGTGAGACTTGTATTTCTAAGGGATAATTTTGATGTTGGATTTAAGCCACTATTCTTTAAACTTTTTTTTTGAGAAGGAGTTTCACTCTTGTTACCCAGGCTGGAGTGCAATGGCGTGATCTCAGCTCATCACAACCTCCGCCTCCTGGGTTCAGGCAATTCTCCTGCCTCAGTCTCCTGAGTAGCTGGGACTACAGGCACGTGCCACCATGCCCAGCTAATTTTTTGTATTTTTAGTAGAGACGAGGTTTCACCATGTTAACCAGGATGGTCTCGATCTTTTGACCTCGTGATCCACCTGCCTCGGCCTCCCAAAGTGCTGGGATTACAGGCGTGAGCCACCACGCCCAGCCTAGACTTTTTTTTTTAATTGGCAACTAGAAGTTTGATAATTTGCATAGAAATAGAACATGTATTTTTAACAGTTGCCAATCTGGCTGATCCCAGTGTTAGTTTATTAATGAATGACATGTAATTATTGGGATTATTTATTTGACTCTAAAATTCCAAGATGAAAATAATTTACCTCTTTCTTTTCAAGGGAAAAATAACCAAATGAATGCCTTTTCAATTTCTCCAGGCCTTTGAACTGCAGCAGAAAATTCAAGGATACAGTTGAGGCCTGGGCGAATGCAGCCCTGGGTCTTTGGGCCGGTTTCTGACTATAATAGTTGACTTTTGGAAATAACATAAGAGTGAAACCAGAAGGATCCTAAGGCACCTTTATCCAAAACCAGAACGATCCTGTAGCACCTTTATCCAAAGTCATAGAAGCTGGCATCTCTCTTTATTTTATTTTATTTTTGTTGTTTTTGTTGTTTGTTTGTTTTTAGACATAGTCTTAATCTGTCACCCAGGCTGGAGTGCAATGGTATGACCATAGCTCACTGCAGCCTCAAACTCCTGGGCTCAAACAGTCCTCCCATCTCAACCTCCAGAGTAGCTGGGACAACAGTTATTCACCACCACTGCCAGCTAATCATTTTTATTATTTTTATTTTTTGTAGAGACTGGATCTTGCTCATTTCCCAAACTGTTCTTGAATTCTTGAATTCAGCCTCCCAAAGTGCTGAGATGATAGTCATGAGCCACCACACCCAGCCTAGGGTCTGTTTAATTAAGGTTATAATGCTTACTGTGGCTTAAAATACCAAGCAGCATTTTCCAAATTGTTTATTGCTATTGCCTTGATTTTGGAGAAGGTGGGAAGTAAGGAGGTGAGGTGAATGTCCTAGCAACGAACACATGTTAGAGAGGAAAGTTGTGTGAAGAGGTTGCCAAAGTAAACAGCATGAATCTTCCTACATTGGTGCTGCTGCAAACCCCAGGTAGACAAATGATAGCCCAGGCTCCTGAGCCATCAGGAACCCAGGAGTCTTAACTGTACTGTGAGGAGGGGGCAGGCCTTCTTCAATGAGGGTCCCACCGTTTCAGGCTAATAGTCCTTCTCAGTTTAGGTGATACTGCCCTGTTGGAACTGGTAGAAACCTGACAGATTTGATCAAGATTTGGAGATGTCCGCATATTGGGAAGGACTGGGTGTCCCTAGCCACTCTCCTCTGGGATAACGCAGACGTCATTAGTTTGGGAAGCAGGTGGGGAGAACAGGAGGATTGATTCTGATTTGGTTTGTAGTCGGGGCCTCCGTCCACATTTCCCCACATCACTCACTGCACCCCGCATTGCTCACAAGGATTATTAGTTCTGCCGGAAGGCAGAGCACCTTCTGCAGCCCCTGCTCTGCTGCCTTGTGAATTTCCTCCACAGACTTGGTTAGTTATAATTTGGAAACAGGTTTTTTGTCTTTTTTCTTTTGTTTTAATCTTCTCCCATAATGAAGCTGCTATTGGTGACAGGGACAGGGGAACAGGTAGTCAACCCAGGGAAACACGTGAGTTTCCTGCACACCACTTGGCCACCTGCCCTCATGGGCCAAACCCCTCCTGCTGCTCCCAGTCAGTCTGGTTTTTAGAAGCATCATGGGAATAGAACAGCTGGATACACTAATCTCTACAGGGAGTCAGGCAAGAGATTCACCTTCCCCAGTCCTAGGGAATAGGAGAGAAACCTATAAAGGGACAGATGCACCATCTTTATTTTAAAAGAAAAATCTTCCTCAGATTTTGTTACTAAGAGTCTCATTTGTGACATTTGCTGAGCTTTCTCCCCAATCCTCCCTTCCTAATGGCTACCTTTTATATAAAAATAATAAACATTTTAGGTTAATATGACAAAAATGAGATAAAATCTTACAAATATTTTACTAGGTTACAGTTACTAAAATGTGCTTACTATAAAAGAGTAAAATATTTCACTCTGCAAATCATCACTGAAGTTATTCTATCCTATTGATTGTGAGCCCTCAAAAATGTTTAATGCTTGAAAGATGATTTGAGAGGCAGAGAGTCCTTTTCTTAAAATTAAAAAAATTTAATGAGGCCTCTGTTACATATCATAAAACTCACCCATTTCAAGTGTATAACCCAGTGCTTTTAGTAACTTTCCTCAGTGGTGTAGCCATAACCATTACTCAGTTTTAGAACATTTTTATCCCTCCCAATAAGATCCTTCATGTTCTTTTACAGTTAATCCTGTTCTTATTCTCAGTAACCACCAATCTACTTTCTCTATAAATTTGCCTTTCCTGGACAGTTCGAATCAATGGATTTATACAATATGTGGTCTCTTGTGTCTGGCTTTTTTACATAGCTAATGCTTTTGAGGTTCATCCATGACATAAAACGTCTTGGTAGTTTGTTCTTTTTATTGCTGAGTAGAATTCCATTGATGGATATACCATATTTTGTCAGCAGAGAGCCTTTTAAACTTGGATTCCAACTTCCTGTGGTCTAAATGGAACCCTCTGAACATAGGACTTATAGGGGAAGCTGCTGTGCATGTTAAAAAAAAAAACTAAACAAGCTTTGTCATCTGGAGCCAGAACTGCTGCAGAAATTTTTGTAATTTTGCAACTTCTTTTTTACAAGGAACTTTTGTGCTACTACACGTCAGGACTTTTGAAGCATCTGATAAATCCATTTAACAAGTATAAGCATGTGTCTGAGTGGACAAGAAAGTGAAACCATTCATGCTGCATTGGATATTTTTCCTCCCCCAGACTGGAACAGGGAATCTCTCAACTTTCTGAATAGAGTATCCTGTCTCCATTTACAAAGCTGCACAGGTATTAAAGATCGTGCTGCCTTTGTTGGGCAGATTTGGAGAGGGACCCAACAGCAAAGATGGAGAGGAAAAAGGGAGTGGAGCTTGTGGAACAGGAAGCCCCCAGGGTCTGTGCCCGGCTGCTCAGCTCTTGAGGATGTTGTGGATGGTGAAGTGCTGATGGTGTCCCAGGGCAGCCCAGCACCTCCACTGGGCCCAGAAGGTCTTGACTTTGGACGCTTACCCCTGTTTCACAAGTGTTTAAAATCTATTTTTGCTTTTGTTTTTTGCCTCAATAATGATTACTTGGTACTTATTAACCCTTCTTTGGGGGAGGGACAGGGCTTTAAAACTGAAGAAAGTTAATTTTCATAAAATATCAAAAATGGAAAAAAGTTACTTTGTAAAAAAATTGCTATACAAACCAAATGGCAGCTGTTGAGAATCTCAATAAAATGTTAAATGTATTTGCTAGCAGTGGTACCCTTTTGCCTAAGGTTGGGTCACTGTGTCATTATAATGTGCGTGTTGGGGGGGTTGGTATGTGTGAGCTTTTTGTCTCGCACATAAGTTGTCTCATGAGTCGTAATCTTAGTTGCAGTTTTCCTTTCAAATAGGATGACAAAGTAGTAAAACATGGGCTTGGAAGTGTCAGACCTGAGTAAGTCCCACCTTCACTACTTTGTGCCATTGGCCTGAACTTTATTTACAAATAACCTGTTTGTGAAGGTGTGATACCTCTCCCCTGGGACTATAATGACAGAATTTTAAAATACTGCCTGGCACATAATGGGCACTTAATATACGGCAGCTAATAGTGGCAATGATATGTACAGCTTTGAGCAAAGACGCAGTGAGCCCTTTGGGCTAGAAGGGAAAGAAACTAAGCATTCGTTTTCCTGTTTCTGGGCAAAACTGACTCCTACCTAGAAACAAGTATTCCCTATCTGCCTTTCAGCTATTGAACAAGTTTCATAGCCTGCTGCATGTCAAGCACTGTTTTAGGTACAGGGGTAACCAGGCAGCTACAGTCCCTGCTGTTGTGATTATGGTTTGGGGATGCCTAATTTTTTCAACTTAAACCTCGCTCAAATTTCCCAGTGATTTCTTGAGGGGCTTTATGATATGGTAAAAACTATGGGATCAGCCCAGGGCCCATGGGTTTTACTCTGAGCCCTATCATTTCTTTGCCTCCTTCCTAAAAACAGAGGGTGAGGGATTGGGGTTTTCTGAGCTGAATTGCCTATTTAAAGCAGTTTTACATAGTATAGTTATATGTAGTTTTGTGTATATAGGGTTTATTAGAATGTAACTTCCTTGAAGAGGTGGATGCTGTATTCATTTCTAAAATTCCATTAAAAAAAGGTAAAATTTAGGCCGGGCGCGGTGGCTTAAGCCTGTAATCCCAGCACTTTGGGAGGCCGAGGCGGGTGGATCATGAGGTTAAGAGATTGAGACCATCCTGGTCAACATAGTGAAACCCCGTCTCTACTAAAAATACAAAACATTAGCTGGGCATGGTGGCGCGTGCCTGTAATCTCAGCTACTGAGGAGGTTGAGGCAGGAGAATTGCCTGAACCCAGGAGGCGGAGGTTGCGATGAGCCGAGATCACGCCATTGCACTCCAGCCTGGGTAACAAGAGTGAAACTCCATCTCAAAAAAAAAAAAGTAAAATTTCATTAAACTTGAAGTATAATGTTACAAAAAGGTACAGATATTTGGTTTGCAGTTCTATGAATTTTCACTACTGGAAAAAAAGGTGTACTTATTTTTAATCCCTAGAGTGCTCATCGTACCTACAAGACATTCAATAAATGTTTGCCGAATGAATGGGACAGATGAGGCTGTACTATCCCTGAGATGACACAGGGAGACAAGGCAGCGCTAGCCTCATTCCAGTGTTTGTTCCAAGCTCTTGTCTCTTCACAGGATTGTTACCGGCTCAGATGAGATGAATGTATACATCTTTAATGCCTTGGTAATGCAGAATTCCCTGAATTGCTCCTGATAGCTTGTTGGGGAAAGGACACTAAGTTTAAAATTAAAAGGGGAGAAACTCAGCAAAATTCACTTCTGGGCTGGGCATGGTGGCTCACACCTATAATCTCAACACTTTGGGAGCCCAAGATAGGAGGATTGCTTGAAGCCAAGAGTTCACGACCAGCCTGGGCAACATAGCCAGACCCATCTCTACAAAAAAAATGACAAAATTAGCCAGTGATGGTACATGCCTGTAGTCCCAGCTACTTGGAAGGCTGAGGTGGGAGGATCGCTTGAGCTCAGGAATTCAGTGCTGCAGTGAGTTATGATCACGCCACTGCACTCTAGCCTAGGCAAGCGTGAAGCCCTACCTGTAAAATAATTTTTTTTTTAAAGTCTCGCTCTGTCGCCCAGGCTGGAGTACAGTGGTGCAGTCTAGGTTCACTTCAACCTCCATCTCCTGAATTCAAGCGATTCCTGCCTCTCAGCCTCCTGAGTAGCTGGGATTACAGGCGCCCGCCACCATACCTGGCTAACTTTTTGTATTTTTAGTAGAGATGGGGTATTGCCATGTTCACCAGGCTGGTCTCGAACTCCTGACCTCGTGATCCACCTGCCTCAGCCTCCCTAAGTGCTGGGATCACAGGTGTGAGCCACCACACCTGGCCTGTAAAATAAATTTTTTAAAATCACTTGTGATTTTCTGCACTGCGACCTGTGTAATAAAGCCTTAATAACTGGGGAGTAAGCGACCTCATCACATCTTCTAAATGTGACAGGAACTAGGAACTCATCTGACCTTACGCACTTTAATACTGCCTTTTTTTCAGCATTTTAAAAACACATATGCTGGGACTAAAAAAAAATCAGGATGTATTCCGCCATTAAAATCTCCATTGTCCGATTGGAATTTCAGTATTTCACCAAAATACTATTTGATCCTCATCTTGAGAACATATTTTTTAAAAATCCACAAAGCTCGCCACTCATTCATAACCCAACAGTATTATCAGGACTGTGGGATATAGCAAAGATAGCTCTGCCATGTCCTTGTTCTCTCTGCAAACTTTTTACCAGGTGCTGGACTGGAGACTTCCTGAGTGCTAGACCGCAGTGATTTGGTCATAGGTGGATGGGAAGATGGCTGGCTGTTCTTTCAGAAGGGACCTGGCTGGAGTTCTTCTTGCTCAGAACTCCAGCTTGCAGCATTGGGCTAGAGCTGATGGAAGGAGAGCTGTTACCTTTCTGTTCTACATGAATGCTACACTGTGAAAGAACAGTGTCATCTGACTTGAGCGACAAGGTAGTATTGAAGACGCCTTAGAGGGCCTAATCAGAACTTAGCAGCTGTAGCGTAGAACTCCCTCAAGTGCAGATGCTGGCCCTCTGCAGCAGAAATTACTCCAGCTGTTTAGTATAATAGAAATAAAAATTCCCCATCCCTCCTTAACCTATTATCATCAGATACCTTAGGGCAGGGGAGGGGAGAAGACAGAAACTCGATTTTAAAACAAACTCTAGAATAACTGATGTCTGTTAAGTTGGAGAACTGATGTGCAGGACACGATCCATGCCTCCTCGTAAAACAGCTAGAGCGGCGGCTATTGTGGATCAAGACTGCTGCCTTCAGTCTTTACCAAGCAGCACAGGCAGTGGAACAGAAGCTTCAGGCTTGTCTTCACAGTGAACTATGGTATCCGGAGGACAGCAATCTTGTCCGGTCTTCACTGATGCCCTCGTTCCCAGGGCCACACAACAAACACAAAGTGTCTTGCTGTAAGCAGAGCCAGGCTAGTAGTAGCCAGGAATAGGTGAGTGGTGCCTAGTTGGTCTTCTTGGATCTCAGCAATCCTTGTAACCTTTCAAGAACTCATTCATATGAAAAACTGGCAGAATGTCCTGCTTACCTGCAATTACTAAATCCAGTGAGGTAAGGATGCTCCCAGTCTAGAATTGTACGCTGGTCCCTTTGGAGTCCCATGAGGGATGTGATATGCCTAAGGTCCTCCCTGTGATGGTCTGCATGGCAGACACTTGGTTCTAGTGACTGTGGTCACACAGGGATCATTACCCATTTGACACAACAGGAGAAAACAGGTCACAGGCTAACTGGCAGTCACACAGTGTGTATGTGTGATAATGCGGGGGAAGGGTATCACACAGATAAATTGTCTGCCCAAGTGCATGCTGAGTGGATGCAGATCACACCTGGGGGCGGGGATTTTAAACCTTTGACTAAATCTACCCTGAGCCCTCTGGGCTATCTGCCAGCAGTTGCACTGAGGATGTACACAGCACGTGTGTTGGACAACGCAGTCCAGCTGGGGAGTGGATAAAGTGCTTTTATTTTCTTCCATGTGTGTTTTTGTAAAAAGGAAAAAGGAAGCAAAAGAATCCCTTCCAGACCCAGTGTCTACTGAGCTTGGAGTGAGTGGAGGTGGGACCAGGCCCCTAGGAAAAGGTGTAGGAATAGAAGGCAATGGCATTGACGCTATAGTCCATGGGGAGGTGGTGCCTGACGTGCCTGGCCCCTAGGCTGGCTGCACCCAGAGTGGAGGATTACTTCAGCTTCATCGGGGTGAAGCTGGAAAAGTAGTTCTGAGCCTGGATCTCTGTGCCCTGGGTCAGCGCCGAAAGAAAACCTGGAAGGCTTTCTGCTTCCGCCATGATTATAAGTTTCCTGAGACCTACCCAGCCATGCTTCCTGTATACCCTGCAGAACCCTGAGTTAATTAAACCTCTTTTCTTTATAAATTGCCCAGTTTCAGGTATTTCTTTATAGTAGTGTGAGAAGAGGCTAATACAGGTACTCAATAACTTGAGTAGATATAGGGATGAATAAATGAATGAGGTGAAACAGATAACAAACACTACAGGAGATCAGGAGAGGACTTACTCCTGGAGATCATCATCAGCGATGGCCTTTATGAGGGGTCTTTGAAGGACAGGGAGGATCTGGACAGGCAGAGGAGGGGGACATAAAGGCATGTTGGGGACAATGATCCGAGCAGAGTTTCCACAGAGAGGCAGGAAATGGCCATATTTACAAACCAGAGAGATTTGGTACTGCTGGTCCTATAGGGAGGGGAATGGATTTGACTCAAAACCAAATGGTCAGTGCCAAGTTTTTACAATGCAAGGTCCAGGGCTGGCCCCTCAAAGGTAAAGTCTTGGGTTGAGAAGTGATGGTGCTGAACCAGTGTAGTAAATATAACAGCGTCTAAGAAAGGTGTGTTCTCACTTGTGCATGCTGGAGAAGGAAAGCCTCTTAGAAATGATCTGGTCGAACTTGCTTATTTGGCAGAAGGAGAAATGGAGACCAAGAGAAAGGAAGACTGCCAGATGGAGGCAGAGGCAGGACTTGAATTTGGAGTCCTGTGAGATGTGCTGCCTGTGCTACCCTGTCAACTCCTCTCTGGGCAGCCAGGAGAGTGGTTTGCATTTCTCAGTTCAGCTGTCCCCAAGGAGATGGGCCAACCCAGACCCCATAGTCTCTCTGGCAAACACGGAAGGTATTGTGTGGGTTTCAGCCCCATGGGTGATATTCTGTTCATGTAGAATGTGTCTGACCTACAGTCACAGGGGGATCAGAGAAGGCCTTGACTGCCTGCCAAGCACTGGAGCTTTATCAGGCAGAGGGAGAACTCTGGGGAGAAGGAGAAATGCAAGGCCTGGGGGTGTGCCCTCCTGATGAGGAAGCTGGCCTATGGCAGGTGGTTTGGGGGCTCCCTCCTTGCATATCCAGGTAGGCCTAAAAGTGATACGTTCCATCTGACTTTCTCCTCAAAGAGTTTGATTTCCTTTCCCGGTGCTGAGCTTGTTTCTGCCTTGACACAGTGACAAAATTGTGTTCCTTTCACCTGGGACTGGAGATCAATCAGCAGCAGGAGCAGCAATTTAAGAAGAAAAGGCTGGCAAAGGGAATGCAGCACTGAACTACCCAAAGACCAAAATCCTTTTGTGGCCTTCAGTGCCCCTGGTGTCTGGCTGAAAGGGAGAGCACAAAGATGTGTGGCTGAAGGTCTGTGCTCCCATCGCATCTCTGCTATCAAGCTCTATTTACAAACACTCAAGCTCTCTGAAACTCAGTTTCCTCATCTGTAAATTGAGGACCATATCACCACCCTCCCTGGGCTTGTGGGAGGTTCAGATGAAGTTCAGCTCTACGCAGACATTTGTCACTGATTTGCAGTCTTCCTCAACTGACCCCCTGCAAGCTCTCGGTTCCTTATCTGCTGGAGCTGGAGGTGAAAGGACCAATGAGGAGGCAGCTGAGATTTTCTACACAAGTGCCCCTGGATAGCAGAATCAGACTATGACCAAAAAAGGTCCTCAGTGATAAAGGAGAATGACAGAAAAGAGGGGAGAAGAAGGAAGAGAGGTGGGTTTAGAAGGATGTGTAAAATCCATTCATTCATCTTTTATTTATTTGAGCCTACTGTGCACCAAGCTCCATGCTGGCACATGGGAACTCAGATGAACAGGACATTCATTTATTCATTCATTCATTCATTCAAAATACAATTATTAAGGGACTTGTATCAAGCTGCCAGGTGTGGCATAGAGAGGGGGTCAGGCAGGCAAATGAGCAATTGAAATGCAGGCTGGTGAGTAGCCTAAGACGGGATGTACAGAGGGAGGCAAAGGTCATTGCAGATGGAGGGAGGCCTCCTATCCTGAGGCTGCAAAGAATGTTCTAAGGCTTGAAGGGACAGTATGTGTTGTGGTGAGAGGGGAAGCTGGAAAGGCCAAGAAAGACCCTGAATGCCACCAAAAGTTTGAACCACATGTACATAGGGAGCCACTGAGCACCTTCCCAAAGGGAAACACCAAGCTCAGATTCCAATTTGGCTACAGTGTGGCCAAGTGGAATGGAACTGATGGATGAAGCAAAGAGGAAAGGAAGAAGGAAGGGAAGAGGCTCTGGAGATGGTTGGGAGGACTGGGTGACTGATTGGCCTTTAGTGGGTAGGGAGAAGGGGCAGGCAGCCATGCAGCCTGTATTCACTAACATGTGAGCAGAGCAGGTTATGGGGAGCAGAGGGGTGTGTGGGCCATCTGAGTGGGCAGCCCAGAGCTTTAGACTCTGATTGGAAGTCATCAGCACATTAATCCATCTTTCTCAATCCTGGCTGCCTATCACAGGCCCCGGGGAAACTTATTAACCACACAGGTTCCTAGACCCGCCCAAGGCACACTGAATCAGAATCTGTGAAGTGGGGCCCAGTAATGTGTATACTGCAGCTCAGTGTTCCTGGTCTTTGTGGTTGTGTAGACAATCCCCAAGACCAGCCACAGGCTTGATGATTTTTATTACATACTCAAAGGACTTAGAAGAGCCATTATACCCACAGTTATGGCTCATTACAGTGAAAAGATACAGATTAAAGCCAGCAAAGGGAAAAGGAGAAACCAGGCTCCAGCTTCTAGTTGTCCTTTCTCAGTGGAGTTGTACAGACAATGGTTAATTCTCCCAGCAATAATGTGTGACAGCACATGCTAAGTGTTGTCAACCAGGGAAGCCCACCCAAGCCTTAGTGTTCAGGGTTTTTCTTGAGGGATCAGTCATGCAGGTATGCAGCTCCTGGGGGATTGACCCCAGCTACTCAGGCTTCAGCCCCTAGAGAAGTCAAATTCATAGAGCAAGGCCCAAAGCCTCAGGTGTACAAAAACGTGTTAGAAGGTGGAATATTCCAAAGGCTTAGAGGTTTTCTCCCCAGAGCTGGTCAAGGACCAGTCCTCTTTTTGGGATGTGCAGGGTTGGAGTGGTCCAAGGCTACTGAGCTAACTAACACTTTACTGCTCAGTGGTCTACATTAGAATGCCCTCAGCAGCTCCCAGAATGCTGTATGGCCAGGCTGTACCTTAGACCAATCACTCAAAGTCTCTGGAGGCACGTGTGGGTCTATCCAAGGTTGAGAACCATTGCCATAGATAGTAATTGGTACCAAAGGAGGGAGTGAGCTCATCCCAGGGGGAATGAGAGAGTGGTCACAGATGGAAGAGATGGCCAAGAACGGTGGACTGAGGAGCAGCACAGGCTGTAGGCTGCAGGAAGGATGGCACACAGGGAAGGAGTGACCAGAGAAAAGGGCAGAGAGCCAGGGTCCCCAGGGTCTGGACAGCAAAGAGCAGGCAGTCAAGTCATATAGTTGGCCTGGTGCCTTAGCTCAGGTTGCTAAAACAAATGACAGATTACCAGGTGGCTTAGACAGTAATTCATTTCTCATAGTTCTAGAGGCTGGGAAGTCTGAGATCAGGCTGCCAGCATGGTTGGGACTGGGTGAGGACTCTTCTTGGTTTCTCATACAGACGCCTCCTTGCTAGATCCTCACATGGCAGACAGAGAGAGAGAGAAAGGCATGCTTGCCTATGTTTCTTCCTATAAGGGCACTAATCCCATCATGCAGGATACAAACATTCAGGGCATAGCACCTGAGAAGGCTCTGTGAGGTCCAGGGGTAGGAGCAGGGTGCCAAGAGGAGCAAAAATTTCTGTCAGCCTGGCACTCTCCTCCTCTTCCATCTCCACTTCCTCCTCCTGCTCCTCCTCCTGCTTCTGATCCCCTCTCTCCTTCTCCTCTGCAGCTCCCCACTGCCCTCCTTCATAGAACCAGAAAGGGATGCTTGAATTAGCCTGGACTGCCCAGCCTGCACAGCTCTGGGAGTGGGGTGAGTGGGTGAAGTGATCTCCACGGGCCCTCCCAGCTCTGCCCTTCTGTGGTCCTGTGGTTGTGACTAGATCTCCAGGATGGACTTTGACCTTTCCAGGTCTAAGCACTGAAGATGCTTTGGTGTTTCTCCCCAGGGGGAAATTCAAAATAAAAACAAAACCACAAACCATATAACTTTTATGTGTACGCTAAAAATAAAATGGCTTTTTTCTTAAATTTTCCAATTACAAAAGTCAATTGGAAGCTAAACCTCCTTTGCCCTCTTTTGGAAGATGCACTGGTTTTGTAGTCACCCTGAGTCGGCCTCGGTTCACCTATGTACTGGGTCACCCAGCCTCGTGGACCTTTGAGTCTCAAGCCCATGCACACAGGGCAAAGGCTTTTGGAGCCCCTAGTATTCTTCCTGGGGCAGGGGACACACTGATTCTTCTGCATTATCCAGCACTCTCTCACCCCCACCCTAATGACTCTGCAGGGGAGAATGGCTTTGATGCATTATTCAGGGATCTCCAAGGCTAGCCCTCAGCTGACTCCCAACCTGTGACTCACCACGGGCTGGAGCTAGGCTGAGGTCAGAGGAGACCCAGGTGAACAGAAGTCATCCCTGGCCTGGACTGGGAGAAGGAAGTGAGGGCAGGACTCTGATCAGCATCAGTCCTGCCAGCCAGGGGCCCAGAAACACGGGGATTCTGGGGATGCCTTGGCCTGGGGTTCAAGGATCCTCCAAGGGGGTGTCCAGGAAGAGGGGAACATGAGCTACTGAAGCCACAGCAGAGACTCAGGCCATGACACGGTGACAGCTGGTACAATGTGGGATTCCTGGGGCAGGGCCTCTGCCTATCATGTGGCAAAAGCTCAAAAACTAATGGTGGGATCAAATTGCCACCAGCAGAGCCCATCCAGGTCACCAAAGAGCCTCCTGCCACCCTGACCCACTCACAGGGGCCCTGCCTTGCTGATGCTGAAAATCTGACGCTGATTACAGATAAGCAGTTAGTGCCCTTCTCCTAGCCTGGTCCTTCATGGCCTCAGGCCACACACCTCTTCTGGGAAGCCCTGTTGTCCACCACAATGTGGCTTCCTCTGCTCTGAGTGTGGATCTGGTGTAAGCCTGGCATTAGAAGTCGCTGGGCTGGATTCAGACTCTAGGTCTCAGTACAGCAATGTCATTCATTAACCACATGGTCTTAGACAAGTGACTTAACCTCTCTGAGCCTTGATTTCCTCATCCACAAGTGAAAACTAATGCTAGTCCCTATTGCCAGAGCTCACAGAGTGAAGTTCAGGGCACAGCGCCTGGCACATGAGAGGCACTAAGGATGTATTAACTAGATGAACTGGAGGAAATGAAGGAAGTGGGGCCTGCCCCGGGATTGACCTAGGGAAGCATCTCTGGGCTTCCTCCCCAGAAGGATCTGGGCCAAACACTCCCCAAATCTGGTTCTCTTGATAGCACAATTTCCCCCCAAAATGCCATCCAAAATGGAATGGGTAAGAAACATGCTTTCTTCCCACCTAGGCCTCCCAAAGTGCTAGTATTACAGGTGTGAGTCACTGTGCCTGGCTGTGGGATTCTTAAAAATATGTCTTGGAGGTTGTTTCATATTATTATATTTAGAGCTATCTCACTCTTTTAACAACTGCGTATAATCCCACTGCATGAATATATCATACTTTATTTATCTGGTCCTTATAAGTGGGCATTTAGGGTTTTTTTTTAATCTTTTTTTCAGTTATGACAGTGTTATGGTGAATGTCTTGTCATATTTTTAAGATGAGTTTTTAAAGCCAATGTACTAGAAGACAAAAGGAAGCATGTTTCTTACCCATTCCATTTTGGACTGCATTTTTAGGGGAAATTGTGCTATCTGGAGAACTGTACTTGGCTCGGAGGATCAGGAGTGCTTGGATACTACCCTGGTCTAATTCTTCCCGCCCATACAGGTGGGAGGAGGGTGTGAGCTCAGGAGTTTGAGATCATCCTGGGCAACACAGTGAGACCACATCTCCACAAAAATGAAACAATTATCAGGGCTTGGTGGTGCACACCTGTGTTCTCTGCCACTTGGGAGACTGAGATGGGAGGATCACTTGGGTCCATGAGGTCAAGGCCACAGTAAGCTATGACTATGCCACTGTACTCCAGCCTGGGTGACAGATCAAGACCCTGTCTCAAGATAAAGCAAGCCGGGCGCAGTGGTTCACGCCTGTAATCCCAATTTGGGAGGCCGAGGCAGGTGAATCGTGAGGTCAGGAGATCGAGATCATCCTCGCTAACATGGTGAAACCCCGTCTCTACTAAAAATACAAAAAATTAGCCAGGCGTGGTGGCGCGTGCCTGTAATCCCAGCTACTCGGGAGGCTGAGGTAGGAGAATCACTTGAGCCAAGATTGCACCATTGCACTGCAGCCTGGGCAACAAGAGCAAAACTTCATCTCAAAAAAAAAAAAAAAAAAAAAAAAAAAAAAAAAAAAAAGAGAGAGAAAAAAGATACCAGCAAGATGAAGGAAGAATATAATACTTGTATACAAATATTATTTTAAAATACGATTTAAACCTAGATGCTGAGTGTACACAGACACTCTTAGAAAAGATACACAAGAATGCAGTAACACTGGTTGTGTCTTGGGAGGCGAGCTGGGGCCGGGACGGGGAAGGGATAGGAGAGAGATTTACTCTTCACTCTAGGTCCTTTGCAGGTTTTGAATGTTGTACTCTGTGCATGTGCTATCTATTCAAAAACAAACACAGATGGTCTCCAGCTTACGATGGTTCAACTTCATATTTTTTGACTTTACAATGGTGCAAAAGTGATACACATTCAGTAGGAACTGTACTTTAAGTGCCCATACAACCATTCTGATTTTTACTTTCAGTATTCAATAAATTACACGAGATATTCAATACTTGATTATAAGATAGGCTTTGTATTGGATGATTTTGCCCAACTGTATGCTAATGTAAGCATTCTGAGCATGTTTAAGGTAGGCTAGGCTAAACTATGATGTTCAGTAGGTTGGGTGTATTAAATGCATTTGTGACACGGTATTTTCCATTTACAGTGGGTTATTGGGATGTAACTGCATCGTAAATCAAGCAACATCTGTACAGTACCCACAATGGAACATTGTTCTGCCTTAAAAAGAAATAAAACTCTGATACACCCTACAACATGAATGAACCTTGAAAACATTATGCTAAGTGGAATAAGACAGTCACAGAAAGACAAATCTGTATGATTCTACTCACACGAGGTACCTAGAATAGGCAAATTCATAGACAGAAAGTGGAATAATGGTTACGAGTGGCTGCGGGGAGAGGGAAGGAAGTTACTGTGTAATGGGTACAGAGTTTCTGATTGGGATGATGAAAAAGTTCCGGAGGTGGGTAATGGCGATGGTTGTACAGCATTGCGAATGCATTTCACGGCACGGAACTGTACACTTAAAGTGGTTAAATGAGGCTGGGTATGGTGGCTCATGCCTGTAATCCCAGCACTTTGGGAGGCTGAGATGGGCGGATCACAAGGTCAGGAGTTTGAGACCAGCCTGGCCAACATAGTGAAACCCGTCTCTACTAAAAATACAAAAAATTAGCTGCACGTGATGGTGGGCGCATGTAATCCCAGCTACTTGGAAGGCTGAGGCAGGAGACTTGCTTGAACCCAGGAGCCAGAGGTTGCAGTGAGCCGAGATTGTGCCACTGTACTCCAGCTTGGGCGACAGTGCGAGCCTCTGTCTCAAAAAAAGATAGCTAAATGGTATGTTTTATGTTACAAACATTTATCACAAAAAAACCCACAAATACGTAACACGATCTATTTTAAAATATATGTTTTACAAGTTCAGTATCTAAAGACCACTTAATGAAAATCCACTATCTCCAGTGGGAGTGTGTGGCATCTAAGAGCCTGAGCTTTGGAACCAAACTGAACCAAGTTGGACTCATGGCTCCACCGGTAAAAAGTTTTGTCACCTTCTAAATTAATCTTCTAGATAGAGCAACTAAATTTATCTTCCAGAGTAGAGGTCAGTAAACTTTTTCTATAAATGATTAGACAGTGAATATTTCAGGTTGTGCAGGCCATGTATGGTCTCTGCTGCTAGCAACTATTCAATGTGAAAGCAGCCATAGACATAGACAACAGCCATAAAAGCAGCCGTAGATGACACATATAAATGAATGACGCTGTGTTCCAATAACAACAGGCAGTGGCCGGATTTGGCCCCCAGGCTGCAGTTTGCCCACCTCTGCTCTATGGTTCTCAGCTCCTGAATTTGTAAGATAGACAATAATTATGACTACCTCATAGGGTTGTGGTGGGAATAAATGGGGCAATGTGTCGAATTCTTTGCTCAATGCCTTATGTATAATAAGTAGCCAGTAAACATTTTTTATTGATGGGGCTGTTGAGATACGTCTGAGAATGCAGAAGAAGTAAGTCACATTTATTGAGCACCTACTGTATACACAGTAGGGCCAACTCTTAATGGGACAGGACTTCATTTGCTATTAGTTACTTAAACAAACATCTCATGTTGGCACAGAGCTTCGTGCTTTGGGTCCATTAGCTCGTTTCATCTTTCTGGTTCCTCTCTGGGGTAAATTTCTGAATCAGGAAGCCAGGCCTCCAAGTTCCTTCTGCGAGGGAGAGCAGAGGCAATGTTTGAAACCTCAACCATCTCATTCCAAAGCCTGGGTTCTCAACCGGGGGTGGTACTGCCTGCCCCTTCTCCACCCTGTTCCCTCCAACCTGGGAGATTTGGAAAGTCAGAGGCTGTTTTGTGCGTTTGGGGAGTTAAAAGAATGAGGAAGCACTGCTGGATTTTAGTGGCCAGGGTCCAGGAATGCTAAACGCCTGGCAGACTTGTTTAAATGTCTGTAAAACAAAAACTATCCAGTCCCAAATGGACTCCCAAATGTCAGCAGCGCTCCACATCTTGCTGCCTAGATGCGACTCCATTGTCACCCTCCCTTGAGCAGCTCACAGTCCTACAGGAGAGGCGCATGGGGCAGAGGGGTCAGTGTGAGGATAGATGGAGGCATCCTTTGAGGGCGAGGTGGTATGGGGAGGATGCCCTCATTTCTGCCGAGAGTGGAAGAGACAGGGGGCACATGTTGTTAAATTTTAAGTTTAGCAGATTCTTTCTGTTTCCCTCTAAATCTGCATGAAAGGTACGGAGTAGAAGGGGCACTGGACTGTCAGAGGCTAAAACCACCGACTTGACCACTGGCTTGACCTCTCTGGGCTTCAACATTCTTGGAGTGAAAAGAAAATCATAACACATGCCTGTCCCCTTGCAGGGCTGTAGCTAGGATCAGATGGAGCAACAGAGTGAAAGTACATACCTCTGTATGAAGGGCAGGTGTGTTACTTAGTGAACTGTAAAGCAATTGTCAACTCAACAGAACTCTTCCCTTTTAAATCTTGAGTTTGGTTTCTAAAGGCTGGGTGAAGCTTTTCTCTAACAGCCCAGGTGCAGATGGCTGCCACAGGCTGCTCCTTCTGCCCCAGAAATTGAGATTTTGCTTTGATTGCATCTCCAGCAAAACCAGCCAGGCTGAAGAATGAGCCCAAGAGGGAGTAGCTTTGCTTCCTGTTGGCCATACCTCCTCAGAGCCATAGAGAAGCCATCCATTCCCAGCCAGAGACTGAGCCAGGAAAGGGGCTGGAACAGCTTGAGGGGGGTCACCTGTAGGTCAGGCTCCACAAGCTGGTTTCCCCCCAGGAACTGAGGGGAGGGGTTAATAGTTCCTTTGGCCAAAATGTGAAGTTAGAATCAATCTACGTAAATGCCAAGCTTGCTCTGTATGCAAAAATGAGGGGCTCATCAGAGCAGACATGTACAGATGTTTTCTCTACAAGACTCTGATTTCTCTTTTTCTACTCAGAGCCCACATGGCAGCTGGGTTCCTTGCCTCTGGAGATCTAGTTAATTGTGGCCCTGCCTCTGCAATTCCACACCTTTTGAAGGTTTCCCCAAACTCTCTGCAAGGGTCTGGGGACGCTGCATCAAGCATCACGTAGCCTGTCCCTCTGCATGCCCTTGTCAACCCAGCCATGAAAATTGATCCATTCTCTAGTTCCAAAAACAAAAACAGAAAAAAACAATTCCAGAAGGATCCCAAAGAGAGAGAAGAATTTGATGACGTTTCCCCATGCCAACACAATAAGCAACCTTTTTTTGCAGCAAACAGGTGTTGGAGTCCAACTTCTAGAACCCAACTCCCTTACTTATATAATGGGGTGACCTCAGGAAGTCCCTTAGCCACTGGATTCAGTATTTTCATCTGTAAAATGAAGCTGTCAATCTAATTAAAAAGCTGTTGTGAGGACTCAATTAAATTTGTCATGTAAATGGCAGGCATATAATACATGCCCATTTCAGCTAGAGCTCTTGGCTACAGAGTGATTTATTTAAATAGCTTTATTTAAAAGGAAGTGGAGGCTGGCTTAACTGCGAAGTCCAGCAACCTGTCATGTGTGGGCAGAATTGGATCAGAGCTCTTGCTCTGCTTCTTTTCATTCCCAGGACTCTTCTCTCCTCTATATAATTGTTTCCTTTTCTGTCCTCCACCCTTCCTCATAGTCATAAAATGACTGCAGCTGTGCCAGGTATCACATCTACTTTCTGCAGCTATCCATGGCTTTTGTTCCATGGTTTTCTTTGCCATGGAACAAAAGTCCTGGGTTTTGCTCTCATTATAACACTTAAGGTCAAGTTTCCATTTCAGAAGTCATCATTGAGGTGGTTAGGCATAGGCGACAGAGGGGTGGGATTATGCTATGTACCCTTTGAGGCACTCCAAAGTTCAGGTTCCTCCATGTACAATCCTGTCTTCACATCTGTGTCCCCAAAGCCTAGCACAATGTTTGACACACAAGAAGACACTCCGTAAGAGCTTCTTGTTGAATGAATGATGCTCATTGAATGAGGATTATAAAATCTAAGGAGAGAACAAGTGTGTGTGTGCGGTTAGAACATCTAATCATTCTCTGAAATCAGTTGCTCAGTTAGTGGTAATTTCCCAGATATTCTTTTCAGTGTTTAAAAATGGGTACTTATTTCTCTCTACTTCTTTGTATTTTTTTTTTTTTTTTTGAGACAGTGTCTCGCTCTGTTGCCCAGGCTGGAGTGCAGTGGCATTATCTTGGCTCACTGCAACCTCTGCCTACCAGGCTCAAGTGATCCTCCCACCTCAGCCTCCTGAGTAGCTGGGACTACAGGCATGCACCACCAGGCCCAGCTAATTTTTGTCTATTTGTTTGTTTATTTTGGTAGAGATGGGGTTTAACTATGTTGCCCAGGCAGATCTTGAACTCCTGGGCTGAAATAATCCACCTGCCTCAGCCTCCCAAAGTGCCGGGACTGCAGGGGTATGCCACCACGCCTGGCCTATTTCTTTACGTGGTCATTGTCTCCCCATCTCACACCTTCCACCTATAGAAATAAAGGAGGATAAGGGTTTTGTTTTGTTCACTGCTGTATCCTTAGGACTTAGAATAATGACTGGGACATAGTAAGTGCTCAGTTAATGTCTGCGAACAAAGTAAAAAAGATGCTTACTCTTTACCCTCATGAAGCTTCTGTCTGGAGCTTTCCTGCTGGGCTGTGTGCAGTGGCTGGTGGTGCACCACATCAGCCCAGAGCAGGAGTTACAACAGAGGTTCCCAGTCATCTCCTTCAGATGCACAAATTTGAATTTCTGGGGGAGGGTCCTGGGAATTTTTATTTGGGGGCCACTGCTTTAGATGACCAAGTATTGTTCAGGTCAGGGCCTAGCAGAAAGGCTTTTTTTCCCCACTTCAAAATCTTGTGGCCGACCATCTGTGCTTTCAAGGGGACATTAACAGCTTCATCCAATAGCTTCATTCTTGCAGGCAGGAAGCTCTTAAAAACTATTGGTTGAAAGGAAGATTAAATGAAACCTGTACTTAATTATCACGACTTTCTTTTTTTTTTTTCAAGACACCGAGCGCAAGTAATTACAACTTTCTTGATGCAGTAGAGGAATCACTGGTCTGAGGACGAATAGAACTGGGTTTCCACTCCAGTTGTTGCTACTTCCCAGGGAGGGCAATCTTTGAGCCCCAGATTCCTTAACTATAAAAAGGGACGGCTAGTACTTAGACAATGAGGTTGAGGTTGTTTCATTCATTCATTCAATTATTTATTCATTCCTTCAAACATTTAGTATCTTCCTTTTAGGGCTAAACCAAGAGCCAGGTGGTACAGAAATAAACAAAAGGCCAGGCGCAATGGCTCATGCCTGTAATCCCAGCACTTTGGGAGGCTGAAGTGGGTAGATCACTTGAGGCCTAGAGTTTGAGACCAGCCTGGCCGACATGGCAAAATCCCGTCTCTACTAAAAATATAAAAATCAGCTGGGCGTGGTGGCACATGCTTGTAGTCCTAGCTACTCAATAGGCTGAGGCAGGAGAATCACTTGAACCTGGGAGGCAGATGTTGCAGTGAGCTGAGATCACACTGCTGCATCCCAGCCTGGGCAACAGAGCAAGACTCCATCTCAAAATAAATAAATAAATAAAATTAAATAAACAAGAGACACATTAAGAGGAATAATGATATGTGTCCCCAGGATCAGAAGTGCTCCACCCTATTCCTGCTGGTAGCTGTGGTCTCAGTGAAGTCCCAGAGCAACACAGGAGAAAGGACATCCTCTGGCACAGAGTCTCATAAAACTTTATTTAAATCATGATGCTTCTAGCATTATGGGAACAGGCATGGTGGGACTCCCAAGCCAGCTCAAAGGAGTTAACTTTCTTCAAAAGTTATATAGAATAAGTTCACTGTCTTATTTTTTTCTTCTTTTTTTTTTTTCCTTTTAGTTGCATTTATTTTAAGGCTGAATTTACTCCGTGCCATAAGTTTTTGTTTCTTCAGTTTCTTCTGGGATATCTTCTTCTTCTGGGCAAGCTCCTCTTCTGGTTTAGGAACAATCTGTTCCTTTTCAGTAAGGATCATCTCAATGTGGCAGGGAGAACTCATGTATGGGTTAATTCGACCATGAGCTCTGTAGTTCTGGCGGCACATCTTGGGTGCTTTGTTCACTTGGATATGCTCAATGACCAGAGAATCTACATCTAAACCCTTAAGTTCAGCATGACTCTCTGCATTTTTAAGCATGTGCAGCAAAAATTCAGCACTCTTTTTAGGTCACCAACCTTGTGTCCAGCCCCACTGCTTGGCCTGGGCACACCTGCCAACTCCACCATTGTAACATCGGAATGGTACGCACTGTTTCTGTAAAGTGACATCTTTCAGATACTTCGTGGCTTTTCGTATATGCATACCCTTGATGGCCTGGGCAGTTTCACGTGTGTTCTTAAAGTGAACACGAAGATTGGAACCTCTTGATTTGCATGACTTTGTGGGGTTCTCCGGATCAAGTGAATAGCGAACCATTTTCACAGATTACCTCAGGCCGCTTAGGGAAAGAGCTATTTTTTTCTTTTTAAGACAGAGCCTCGCTGTGTCACCCAGGCTGGAGTGCAGTGGTACGATCTCAGCTTACTGCAATCTCTGCCTTCCAGGTTTGGTTTAAGCGATTCTCGTGCCTTAGCCTCCCAAGCAGCTGAGACTACAGGTGCATACCACTACACCCAGCTAATTTTTTTTTTTTTTTTTAGTAGAGATGGGGTTTCACCAAAAAGGGATGTATTTCTTCTGTGGCACACACCTACAAGCCTATCCCCAGGTGACTTTGCTTCTAAACAGTCAAGAAAACAACAGCAGATGATCTTTCATTATTCTGGTATTCTCAACTCAGGCTAAGAACGGCTTTAGCATCACCTGAATAACTTGTTGTCCTAAGATTAAAAATTCAATTTAAAAAATTACAAGGTATTGGCCGGGCGAGGTGGCTCACACCTGTAATCACAGCACTTTGGGAGGCTGAGGCAGGTGATCATCTGAGGTCAGGAGTTCGTGACCACCCTGGCCAACATGGTGAAACCCCCATCTCTACTAAAAATACAAAAATTAGCCGGGAGTGGTGGCGGGCACCTGTAGTCCCAGCTAATCCGGAGGCTGAGGCAGGAGACTTGCTTGAACCCAGGAGCCAGAGGTTGCAGTGAGCCGAGATTGCGCCACTGCACTTCAGCCTGGATGACAGAGCAAGAGACTCTGTCTCAAAAAAAAAAATACAAAATACAAAATTACAAGTTACCAGACACCATCCAGGAGAGGGCGCCATACTAATATTGCCACCATTCTGCAGAAGCTCAATTCTTCAGATCATATTTTCATTGCACATACCTGCCTGTAGAAAGCCTGCGTGCTTCAATTCTTCAATCACAGGTTTTAAGTCTGAGGCAATCTCTTTATATTCTAACGTGTTCATCTTAATCCAGGTTAATTTACATTGAAAGAGGCTTACATATAACCTCTATCCACTAGCTGCAATAAAATTAAGAAAAATGGTGAAAAACATCACACTTACCTATTAAACCTAAGGTGAATAAATGTATTGTATTAGAAATACACATAAGGTGAATAAATGTACTGTATTAGAAATACGCATATGGTTACCATACGTATGAGGATGTCATTTTATAATATAAACCATTTTAAAAGTTCATTAAATTTGGTAATAATTGTTAGTCATTTCTAAAATCAGATTGGGCGAGGTGGCTCACACCTGTAATCTCAGCACTTTGGGAGGCAAGGGGGGCGGATCACCTGAGGTCAAGAGTTTGAGAGCAGCCTGGCCAACATGGTGAAACCCTGTCTCTACTAAAAATACAAACATTAGCTGGACATAGTGGCAGGTACCTGTAATCCCAGCAACTCAGGAGGCTGAGGCAGGAGAAGGGCTTGAACCCTGGAGGCAGAGGTTGCAGTGAGCCAAGATTACACCACTGCACTCCAGCCTGGGCAACAAAGCAAGACTCTGCCTCAAAAAAATAAATAATAAAACTTCTAAAATTAAGTTCCCCATTTTCTAGTCATCAGCATTTCTACTCCCTCAGAGAAGCCCTACCTGGAATTCTTATTTTATTCTCTGCTTTTATATGCATTATTCTATTTTTGATTGAAAATAATCTGAAAAGAATATTCCAAACAAGTCTAGCTTTAGTAGGGCCGTCACCTCTAACCCAGCGATTTTGGCCATGCTTCTTAATTAACCTGTTTGGTCTCTCTACTAGGCAGATTATCTTTAAATTTCGAGCAACTCTAAAGTGGTATGTGTATTTTTTTAATTGTTAAAAATCTGTTGGTGTGTAAAGTAGCTACTGCTAATTGTTTTTGCCATTTTTTTTTTATTTTTTATTTTTTAGGACAGCGTCTCTGTCTGTCGCCCAGGCTCGAGCGTGGTGGTGGAATCATAGTCACCGTAACCTCAAACTCTTGGGTCCAAGCGACCCTCCTGCTTCAGCCTCCCAAAGCACTGGAATTACAAGCATAAGCCATCATGCCAGGTCAACTTTGCCATTTTAAAGAAAAAAGGAAAATAAATGTTGAATTTTATTTTATTTTTTTAAAGATGGAGTCTCCCTCTGTCACCCAGGCTGTAGTGCAGTGGTGCCATCTCAGCTCACTGCAGCCTCCACCTCCCGGGTTGAAGCAATTCTTCTGCCTCAGCCTCCAGAGAACCTGGGATTATAGGCACTCACAAACACCCCCAACTAATTTTTGTATTTTTAGAAAAAAACGGAGTTTTACCATGTTTACCAGGCTGGTCTCGAACTCCTGACCTCAAATGAGCCTCCTACCTTGGCCTCCCAAAGTGCTGGAATTACAGGCGTGAGCCACTGCCTCCAGCCAGGATTTTTCTTTTTTCTTTTCTTTTTTTTTTTTTATTCTTAGCCTCCCAAGGATGGGATTTTTTTTTCTTTCTTAGATAAATGCAAAGTCAGGCATGGCTGCATTTTACTGCAAGGCAGTGTGACCACCAAGTAATTTTTTGCTACCTTCAGGTACTTAGTTCCACAGAGCCATCATGGTCCTCTGGAATAACACTGCAAGGACACAAGGGTGGCTTTTACTCCAGATCTGCACTACTGGCTTGGTGCCACCCCTGGTGGCCAAGGACTTGAGGCATAGATTCATATTTTTAATTGTACCAATTTCAGCTTGAAAGTTTTCATTTCCTCCCCACCCTGTCTTTAAAAGGCACAGGGCATGAATCTAAAGCGTTGTCAGGAGAAAGAAAATGTGCCTCAGGTGGGCTGGGTTTTCCTGTCTTTCATTTTATTCCTGCTTTCATCTTTGAGGAACAACAAAACGACCTAACAGTAAGCCTGAAAACATGATCAAAATTCAAAGTATCCTTTTCTAAGTCACATTGGATTTTTTTTAATCTGGAGAAGATTGTTTTACAACTATCAAATATACCTATAAAAGAAAAACAGCTGCTTCCATTGTAACCAAATGACAGCTTGCAGGAGTAAACATCACCAGGCACAAAATCTTGTCTCTTTTACATGCATCCCTCTCATTACAAACCTTAGAGTGTAATATTGGGGTTCAGGGTGCCCTCAGCTCCCCTGAGAGGACGTTTCTCCAGGTTCTTGGTCTCCTGCCCTCTCATGAATGAGAGAGGGGACCACGGCACAGTGCGCAGTAAATGCCAGCCTCAAAAGTGTTTGTAGAATGTGATTTATTTATTTATTTATTTATTATTTTTTTATTATTATTATTATTATTTTTTTGAGACGGAGTTTTGCTCCTGTTACCCAGGCTGGAGTGCAATGGCGCGATCTCGGCTCACCGCAACCTCCGCCTCCTGGGTTCAGGCAATTCTCCTGCCTCAGCCTCCTGAGTAGCTGGGATTACAGGCACGCACCACCATGCCCAGCTAATTTTTTTTTTGTAGATTTTTAGTAGAGACGGGGTTTCACCATGTTGACTAGGAAGGATGGTCTCGATCTCTTGACCTCGTGATCCACCCACCTCGGCCTCCCACAGTGCTGAGATTACAGGCTTGAGCCACTGCGCCCGGCCTAGAATGTGATTTATTTAAAGAGAGAGAGAAACAGGAGAAGGAGAGAGAAAGAAACAGCTAACTCTCACACTGAGTGAGAGAATCCAGAAAGATGGAATCCAGGAGAGGAAAGCAGCTTCCACACTAAATGGAAGGGAATAGAGAGAGATGGAGTTTAGGAGGGAAAGACAGGCTTCCACGAGAGAGTGTGGAAGGGGACTCCAGAGGGGAAATCCAGGAGAGAGAAAGATGGCTTCCATGAAGGGGGTGTTCGTGGAAGGGGATCCAAACATGGAGTCCAAAGGGGTGTGGAAGAAGGGGACTTTTAACCTGGGAGGAACCCCCACCTTCTCTAAGACCCCTGACCAACAAAAGGAGTTTCTTAGAACTTCCACTGGAGTGATTGACTCTTAGTTTCTTCCTGCGCCCGTGAAATTCAAACATAAACCGTTAAATCTCCTGGATGGAGAGAGATGGGAGGGGGGCATGGCACTGGGAAGTTCTTGCCCTTAAAACTATGCCCCTGTAGTCCCAGCTACTCGAGGCTGAGGCAGGAGAATTGCTTGGACCCGGGAGGTGGAGGTTGCGGTGAGCCGAGATCGCGCCACTGCGCTACAGCCTGGGTAACAGCCTGTTTTGAGGCTCCGTCTCAAAACAAAAAAAAAACAAAAAACAAAAAACCCACAAAACTATGCCCCACTGTGGACCTGGAAAGAGAACACATTCCCTCAAGAGTATGCTCTGATTCCCATGAACATGCCCACAGAGTCCTCACAGAACCACAGCGACTCCCTGCGGTCACTAGATTACTGCCCATCACATCATGCCCAAATCAGAGCAACTGGCAGGATGGAGGGGAAAGAGTTAGAGTTCAGTTTCGGACACATACAAATTTGAGATACCACTTAGACATTCTTGTGGATGATAATCCTTGAATTAATTAGTCAAGTCAGGTCAGACTGGAAATATAAATTTGGGAGTTGTTGGGGTTTAAATGGTATTAATATATCAGACCAAGGACTGACTGTAGATAGCAAACTAAGAGGTCAAAAGACTGAATATTCCAATAACAAGGCGGGGCAGAAGGAGCGCACAAAGGAGACTGAGCTAGTGCAGTAGGAAGAAGAGTTGGCAGTCAGAAAACCAAGTGAGTGAGATATGTCAAGGACTGAAGGCATCGGATGCAGGCAGAGAAATGCCACAGCAGAGAACACCTTCCCAGTCAATGCCCAGCAGAGCCATTGGGCAGGGCTGCCCCTGAGACCCTGGACCTATAGAGCCACCAGTGCATAATGCCAGCCTGGGAGAGCTGCAGGCACAGGACTCCAAGCAGTGAGGGCCAGGGCATGGGCTGCCCCCAGTAGAGCTATGGGGGTGGAGCTGCCTGGAACCTTACAGACCCAACCCTCACCCCAGTGACTGGAAGGTGAGACATAAAGTCAAAGATTATCCTCAAGCCTCAATATTTAATGTTGTTTTTCCTGCTGGGGTTTGGACTTACTTGGGACTAAGCTACTTCTTTCCTATTTCTCCCTTTTAGAATGGGAGTATCTATGCTATGCCCATTCCACCACTGTATTTTGGAAGCGCGTAACTTGTTTGACAGCTGGAGGGAAATCTGGCTCGGGATGAATCGTACTTTGAGTTGGTCTTATTCATGTTTACAGGAGACTTTGGACTTAGAATTTAAAGTTGATGCTGGAACAAGTTAAGATTCTGGGGGTTATTGGGATGGAATGAATGTGTAAGAACATGAATTTGAGAAGCCAGGGGTGGAATGCTGTGATCTGAATGTGTCCTTAAAAATTCAAGTGTTGATTTTACACTGTTGGTGGGAGTGTAAATTAGTTCAACCATTGTGGAAGACAGTGTGGCGATTCCTCAAGGACCTAGAAATAGAAATTCCATTTGACCCGGCAATCCCATTACTGGGTATATATCCAAAGGATTATAAATCATTCTACTATAAGGACACATGCACACAAATGTTCATTGCAACACTGTTTACAATAGCAAAGACCTGGAACCAACCCAAATGCCCATCGATGATAGACTGGACAGGGAAAATGTGGCACATATACACCATGGAATATGCAGCCATCAAAAACGATGAGTTGGTGTCCTTTGTAGGGACATGGATGAACCTGGAAACCATCATTCTCAGCAAACTGACACAAGAACAGGAAATCAAACACCACGTTCTCACTCATAGGTGGGTGTTGAACAATGAGAACACATGGACACAGGGAGGGGAGCATCACACACTGGGGTCTGTTGGGGGGAAACGGGAGAGACAGCGGGGTTTGGGGAGTTGGGGAGAGATAGCATGGGGAGAAATACCAGATATAGGTGAAGGGGAGGAAGGCAGCAAATCACACTGCCATGTGTGTATCTGTGCAACAATCTTGCATGTTCTTCATACCCCGAAACCTAAAATGCAATTAAAAAAAAAATTCAAGTGTTGAAACTTAACGGCCAATTAGATATTAAGAGGTAGGACCTTTAGATGATTAAGTCTTGAAGGCAAAGCCCTTATGGATGGGATTAGCCTCCTTATAAAAGGCTTGATGGAGTGAGTTTAGTGGCTTTTTGTCCTTCCACCTTCTGCCAAGTGAGGACATAACAAGGTACCCCTTAGAGCAGAGAGCAGCACTCACCACTGCCACTAGCCAGCACCTTCATCTTAGACCTCAGCCTCCAGAACCATAAGAAATGTTTCTGTTGTTTCTAAATGACCCAGTCTTTTAGGTATTTTGTTGTAACAGCACAAATGGACAAAAGCCAGTGCTTAATTTAGCCCCATACAGCCTAGCTCTACCCTGCTGCAGCCAGCTTCTGCAGTAACAGGAATGCAGAGTGCAAACTTCCACAGGCTCTTCTTGACCACCGATTGACCCCTTGTAGATAAAAAACTAGAAGGGCTTTACCTGTTGTTTCGCTGGTATCTTAGTCCACATTTCCTACCCATCTGGACTAAGGCTTACTGCATTTCCATCAAATCAACATGAGAGCCTGTCAGACAAAAGGCAATTTTCCCTGGATGGGGAGGTTGAAACAATGAGCACCTGGTGGTCACAGAAGACTCTGCAGACTGCAGTTTACTTTCCTGGCTGTATTGAGCTTCTATTGGTTCTAGATTCACTTCTACATCATACCTGTCCTCTGCATCTGATTGTGGATAGTGCTCCATAGCCTACATTAAGCCTTTGTTCAGGTGACACGAGATCATTTCCCTAAGGGGAAGGAAGGAGGACACATGCATGAAAATGCTTTTTTTTTTTTTTTTTTTTTTATAGACGGAGTTTCACCATGTTGGTCAGGCTGGTCTTGAACTCCCGACCTCAGGTGATCCACCCACCTTGGCCTCCGAGTGCTTGGATTACAGGCATAAGCCACCACACCCGGCCAAAATGCTACTGTTTTATGAAACAGCGCAGTGGGAGGGGCAAGTCAAGACCCCAAAGAGTGAGGACCTCTGCTGTAGACAGCTGCTTGGGAGGGGGTTGGCTGGCTCTGTCTTCTTCTCAGCCTGCAGGCCAGTGCTTGCTCACCAGCCCATGTGGACAAGCTGGCCTGGCCTTCACACAGGCCTGGGCCATAGCAAGGGCACAGCAGGATCAGCTCAGGCAGTGCCTGAAGAGGAAGTGCCTGAGAGCCAGGTCCTGCTTCACACCCAGTGAAAACTGGGAGGGCTTTGCAAATAGTTTGGAGTTTGTCTTTTCACACTATGAAATTCTCAAATATCTGCCATCGATGCAAAGAAAGGTTCTCAAGAATTTTATTATAAAACAGAATAATGGCACAATATAAGCTTACACATTAATATTTACATTATATTCAAAATATATTACAGCTTTAATTTATGAACAGAAACATCCTGTCTTTTCTTCTTTTTCTTTTCTGTTTTCTTTGCATCACTGATTTGCATTTTTACTTGATCTTGTAATTTAGAAAAGAATGCTTGAGAGGACTTTAAGGCTTTGTCTTTACCTTCATCCTGCAATTAAAAATAACACATGCTTATGCTGTAAAATGTACTTATAAGTGAAAAAAGCCAAAAATATAATAGTACGTCATCATTAAAACAACAACTACAAATATGAAAAAGGACTAGAATTACAGAAAATGAAATCAGTTAGCATAGAGGTATTCTATACTGCCACCATGTTCTTATGATCTAAGGGAGAAAGGAGTGAAAGAAAAGCTGCTGCCAGGACCCAGGTTATTGTGAGGACCCTACATGAAAAACTCCAGAACATTTAAGGTTGTGATTCCAGGTGGTCAGTATCATGCGTCTCCATCTCGGAAGTGGGCTGGCAGTTGGCTCAGACATTCCAGTCACCCAGTGGTCTTTGCAATCCACTTCCCCCCGCAAAGGCCCCCTTGAGCGGTTTTCTTTCCCTTGTCCTTACCTTTATGAAGGAAGCTTTGCCAGTTTTGGTCAGCTGTTTTAACTTCTCCGAAGCTACCGCTTTGCTGTATTTCCCTGCTTGATCTAGACTGCTCTTTTCAAGCAGTTTTCTCCGCTTCTCCTTCTCCTTTATTTTCATACGCTTTTGAGATTTCTTTTTCCTCCGCTCGCGTTTCTTGTCTGTAGCTGTTTTTTCAGCAGCTGTTTTTATATCTCCAGCTTTATTTTTCTCCTATTAAAAAATAACCACCAACATATTTGTTAATCAAGTTTAACAACTAGGAAACTGGAACGGAAGAAACCACACGGTAGCCAGCAAGTGGGCTGTGCACCTGTGGCCAAATGCACGAAGATGCAGAGCAATCGCCACCTGCATTCCAATGAGTGTTGGTAACTCAGCTGTTTAAAACCTGAAATGTGTTCTTTGACAGCACAGACTCTTACAGTGACGGTTCAGTTCCCGAACTAATTGACAAAGGCAACATGGAAAGTTGGGTTCTCAAGCTAACAGCACAAAAGAAGCAAGCCCTCCACAGCATTTAGATTCCAGTGGGCTTCAGGGACATGCCAGAGACAGCCTCAGCTCTGAGCTGCTAATAACAGCAACTGGACTGAGGACAGAGGGCCCAGAGATCAAGGAACAGAGGAAGGGAAGGCAAACATCTCTCCAGTGAGGATCAGTTTTCCCTCCTTTCTTCTCAGCTGCCAGCCTATCCTGCCAGGGTTGTCACCTGCACTGAGGTGGCAGAGGCTCCGACAGAAGGGGTGAGTGTAGGTGCGGCACATCAAGTGAGGAGAGAAAACGAAGGCCCTGCCGCTAAGCCAGCCAGAAAGATGAGCACCTGGCAGAAATATCATTATTACTGTGTAAGGCACGAGCATCAATGTTCACATGGCAGGAATTGCTGCATTTGATTTATCCACCTCTTCTGATAACCAAATGCTCCACTCTAGATCCAGATTCCGTTAGAAATTAGCATCATATGGATAAAATAAGGGGGAAATGCTGATATTAAACTATTGCTAGTGTATACACAAACAATTTGTTTGAAACTTACCATTTCTGCCAGTATTCAGATTGGATTATAACAAGATATTGATATTAGCTATTTTTTAACTGCTTTTATAGTAACCCTCAAACCTGTACCTCATAATAAAGCCAGAATATAGGAGACTGGTATTTGAATATTATAACATTATTAGTTTGCTTATACTTAGAAACTACTGAGATACATTGATTAAAAACTGCAAATGCGCCGGGCGCGGTGGCTCAATCCTGTAATCCCAGCACTTTGGGAGGCCGAGGCGGGTGGATCACGAGGTCAAGAGATCGAGACCATCCTGGTCAACATGGTGAAGCCCCGTCTCTACTAAAAATACAAAAAAATTAGCTGGGCATGGTGGCACATGCCTATAATCCCAGCGACTCAGGAGGCTGAGGCAGGAGAATTGCCTGAACCCAGGAGGCGGAGGTT
>NW_016107338.1:2617432-2621022 GCF_001604975.1 Cebus imitator
AAAAAAAAAAAAAAAAAAAAAAAAATGCAAATGCAGGGCAAATGACATTAAATAAATAGAGTCTGGCTATAATCAACTAACTTGTCACAGAAATTTAAGGTTTCAACACTGGCTTCTTACCTTGATCTCCTCTGGGGCCAGGAGAGCTGCATCACTAACACTCACTGGGGCTACTTCCTCCATGGTTATGGCTGGCAGATTTGACACTACTTTAATCTCTGGTACAGGCTAGAAAAGAGATAATACATTCAATAGGAAGCCAGAAAGGACTCTTGTGAACTGTGAACCTATTAACTTCAAGTTTAATATATAAAATACTTTATGGAGATTATCTTTTTTTCACTTGCTTGAAAGTCAGCAAACCTAAGGGAGATAATTTAAAATGTTAGATATGGTGACAGCCAAAGTCCTAAGCTGACTGGCATGACAGCAGTGCTGAGGGGTGGCGCAAGCTTCTTCAGGATCCCAGAGACCTGGGTATTTTAGGGTTTTCTGTCTGAAAACCATTCCAACAGCAGGTATTTCTACATTTTTACATAACATTTCTGCCATCTTCAAACATCAGTTCCTCCATCTCTTCCTCAACTATTCCTATCTTACCATGCATGTGGACATTCTCAAACACTATAATGCTGTTTGGTAAGATTTACTGATTTCTATTAATATTATCTGACTTTGCTTACAGAAAAAAAAGCTAGCTCTAAGAAGTGTACAGGAAAAGATGCAAAGAAAGATGTTTATGAGAACAAGAGTCAAATGTAGACTGCTGATAAATTTCCTCATCTTTCAACTACTGAAAACATCTCTATAAACATAAATATGAAATAATACTGAACTATTTTGAAAAACTAAATAGTATCAAAATAAATCAAAACTATCAATTACAAAAAGGGGAAAGCAGTGTTAAATGAAGGACCATCTGCTTCAGTTTTTTTGTCTTTTTTTTGAAAGAACTACCCAAGAAATGCAGTCATTAAAACAGATTTCATACTGATCCTGCGATTAAAATGGTGACTATATACTGCAGTTAGATTAGCATTCTTTCTTCCTCATTACCGTACTGTCCATGGAGTTATTTGCTCAAGGAAACTTCACAAAGAATAAAAACAAGCCATAAACACAATAGGATCCTGGATTCTAAGTGAGAGAAAAATGAGTGTGAAAGAAATAATTTCTTCCACTGGACCGACCACTGTTCAACTGTTATTAAGAACACTGTGTTCCATTCAGGCATTTTAAGAGAAATATGGAGAAAAAGAAGACAGTGCAAAAAGTTACAAAAGGCCAGGCACGGTGGCTCATGCCTGTAATCCCAGAACTTTGGGAGGCCAAGGTGGGCAGATCATTTCAGGTCAGAGTTTGAGACCAGCCTGGCCAACATGGTGAAACTCCATCTCTACTAAAAATGAGAAAAATTAGCCGGATGGGGTGGTAGTGAGCCAAGATTGTGCCACTGCACTCCAGGCTGGGCAATACATTGAGACTCATTTCCAAAAAAAAAAAAAGCCACAAAAAATGATGGTTGTGATTGAGATTGCATGTGAAATACCAACTTGAACACGAAAAACGTATCATCAAGGGGAACCTACACTAGCAATTCTAGATTACTTATGGGAAAAAAGAAAGGCTTTTCATTTGGGGCACACAGACACAAATACATTCACTTCTCCTTTACTTCTCAATATTCCAAGGAATGTCTAAGGGGTTCCCTGCGTTAGATCCTGGCTAGTGTGAGGAACAGAGTGGAACAGTAGATGCATTTTGTGCTGTCTAAGACAAGTAGAGTGCAATGAACTAGCCAATGACTGCGAATGTGCGACACAGCTATGAGGAAAAGGAGCCAAGTGGTGAGACATACAGCAAGGTGGGAAGGGGCAGTCTACCCTAGGTAAGGAGCCAAGGAACATCTCCAAGGAGGGGAAGGCATCTAGCCTGGGCAATAAAAAGGAGCCAGCAATGCCAAAAAGGAAGTGCAGCCCAATAGGCTTATTGGGCCAGGGAAGAGCACAGCCAAAAGGTGCAAGGGACTTGGCCTTCTGAAGGAAGCAGAAAATTAGTGGGGCTTGGGATAGCAAGCTAAGGGAGACAAAAGGGGTGGGAAGAGCCAGATCACACAGGTAAGGCCCAGAAGGGGTCCATGTTCTTCACATCAGTAAGACCTGATGGACAAGAGGAGTTGAAAACTTCCATTCACCTCTTCACCTGTTTATTTTACACAGCCCAGAGTAGGGACCTTGGGAATCTAAAGATGGCTCCTGCCATCAAGAACTTGCTTGCATGTAATTACAACTAGATTAAAAACATACAAATACACAAAACTAAACAAGAAAAACAGGTAATAAAAGCTTCCTGTCTAAGAAGACAAAATATTTGCGTAGGAAAAAATCACTTAGCCATCAACTAATAGAAAGGATCTTGGAGATCAGCTCTTCTTTATGGATGAAAACATAAAGTGATTGCCCATGTACAAAGCTAGTTAGGAGCAGAACTCAACTCAGGTTCTGACTTCTAGACTAGTCCTTAATTCATGACATTCCATTTCAGACAACAACAGAGGCACCAAAGGGCAACAGGTGAGCAAGTGCCACAGGATGGCACAAGCATGTTTTATGGGTTCACAGAAGCTAGTGAGTAGGTGATGAGGCTCCAAGGAGTAGACAGGTATTGAGCAAAGTCTGGGTTACAGTCAAACAGACAGCAGCAGAAGGCCATTTGAGAAGGCTGGGCCTAGTGAGAGAACACCATGCAGTGGAGAGAACATGGGCCCAGAGTTAGTTCTCAACCTCCTGCCTCCTAAACATTGGTTTTCTCACCTGCAAAATGGAAACTATAGTACCTGCCTCAGTGTTGTGTGCATTAAGTATTAATGTATGTAAAGAACCTAATATGACACATAGCAGATACTCCATGAATGCTGGGTATAAATATCTGTATGTCTCCAAACCCATTATACAATGAAAATGCAACAGAAGACTCAGAGGGTGGGGAAGGGAGGAGTCCCTGTGGCTATGGCTGAGGGTCTGGCAGGGGCTCACTGAAGATCTGGGTAAAGCCAGAACTGTCATGGGACCAGAAGTGAGCCTTCCTCATGGAGACCCTGCCTGGAATTTACAGGAGGCTACTGCAGGTTTGCTTCCTGAAACAATGAGCTAGTCTCACAAAGGATCAGAGCTAGTAATGTCATCCTGCTCTAGTTACACACTGTACTGTTAACACACTTACCGGTTTAGGGATAAAGTGGAAGTTTGAGAGGGCATCCAATTTTAAGAAGAGGGAATCCATCATCTTCTGAATTTCTACATGCTCTGGATTTTCTTCTTCTGCTGTTTTTTGCTTAGGAAGTAAGTTCAACAATGTCAAACTAAATGGCTTGATACATATCACAGGACAAAACACTAAAGGCCAATGAGGGTATTCCCAGTTTCTTATCACCAAAGCTTCAGCTACAAAGAAACACTCCAAAAGCAAAGTTAAAAGTAGCAGTGCTGGCTGGGCGTGGTGGCTCAAGCCTGTAATCCCAGCACTTTGGGAGGCCGAGGCAGGTGGATCACGAGGTCAAGAGATCGAGACCATCCTGGTCAACATGGTGA
>NW_016107338.1:2621132-2623747 GCF_001604975.1 Cebus imitator
AAAAAAAAAAAAAAAAAAAAAGTAGCAGTACTGTGAGAGTTCCAGCACCTACCAAAGAAGAGATGTGATGTGCATTTTAGGAGCTACAGTAACCATTATCTATAATATTCAGAAGCTAAAAATTTAATTCCCTTGGCATTTACTTCTGCCAAAAACTAAGTGATTCCTAAGATGGCTACAATTTTTTTTAAAGGACTATGGCAAGTGATTACAAGTGTTGGCAAGGATGGAGAAACCTTATGCATTGTTGATGGGAATGTAAAATGATGCAGGCACAGTGGAACAAGCTTGGCAGGTCTTAAAAAGCTACACAGAGAATTACCATCTGACCCAGCAATGCCATTCCTAGGTGTACAACCAAGAGAATTAAAAACGAGTACTCAAACAAATACATGTACACGGCACTATTAACAGTCAAAAGGTGATAAGAGACTGAATGCCCATCAACGAATGAACAGATAAACTGTGGTACATACACACAATAGAATACTATGCAACCATAAAAAAGAAATGAAGCACTGACAAATGCCACAGTACTGAAAACATGACACTAAGTGAAGGAAGTAAAAAATGAAAGGCTGCATATTGCATGGTTCCATTTATATCAAATATCCAGAATAGGCAAATCCACAAAGATAGAATGCAGACTGGGGGTTGTTAGAGCTGGGGCAAGTGAGGAAAGGGGAGCATATGCATATGGGGCTTTATTGTGGGTTGATAAAAATGTTTAAGAACTAGATAGAGCTAGTAAGTTACACTGTCCTAAATGCTCCCAATTGGTTCACTTAAGTGGTTAATTTTATGTTATGTAAATTTTATATCAATTAAAAAGAAAAAAAAGAAGTAGTGTTAATATAGACTTCATCAAATTATCCAAACATCCATTTGGATGGTAGGGGCTTTTTTTCCCTTTTATTTACATGTAATGTGTTAAAGATTTATTCTGACAAATCACATTGAAAAACTGACTGCAATTTTAATTCTACTGAAGAGAAAGAGTAAATTCAATGCTTCTCTCTCTGTCCTCCTTGGCCCCAAATGCTTATTCTAAACGGCTAAGAAGGCTTTTTGTTTATTTGTTATTAAGATATGAAAAAAAAAAAACCCACCAGAACTTGGAAACGACAGGCTCTTTGCCTCCTGACCCTGATGACAGAGATGCAGCCAGGTCTGTTTCCAATGTGCATCATCAGCACCCGCCTTCCAGCCGTGGTCAGGCATCATCACACTATTACCGCTTCTTACTATTTTAACTTACTTCACACTTTAAAAAAACCTAAACATGTCCTTTCACCTCATTCTAGGTAACAATATCCATAAAATCAAATACATAGCAATATATTTGCTATGTAGCATTTTTTGAGCCACATTATATACATAACTGTGAGTAAAGGCTCCCACATATGCTGTTTACCATCATTTCACTTCTACAATTAGCCTCGCTAATGAATATACTAGAAATCCAAGTCTATCCTCAAAAACTTCTGAACTTGCTGTTGACTTCTGAGAGAAAAATAAAACTACATTTAGAGTGGGCATAAGCTACTGTATTACATATCCAATTTTTAACTCTTGTGGTCACCAAATACTTTCTGTATTTACTGAATCTCCTCAAAGACTCAAATGAAACCGTACACATCCTCTTTCAGCTACTGCCTTGGATTGCAAGGTAGCCAGGAAGAATTTTAATTCAAATCTTTTCAGTTCTTCAACTTCACAGTGGCATCAGGGCAATTTGCTGTTGGTACCTGAGGGGCATTTATTAACAAAATCTGGTAGGAATCGTAAATGGCTTTTGCAGAAGAAAAATGCCACCTGATCCCTAAGCACATATTAAACATATTCCCAATAAATCAAATGTAAAGGAAAAATTCAATTATCATATAGGCATATAATATTCCTGAAAATATGACCTTGTCCTATTATTTAACCAGAAATTTCTGGGTTTTTTTTGTTTGTTTGTTTTTGTTTTTTTGAGATGGACTCTCGCTCTGTCACTCAGGCTGGAGTGCAGTGACGCAATCTCAGCTCACTGAAACCACCACTTCCCTGGTTCAAGCAATTCCCCTGCCACCGCCTCCTGGGTAGCTGGGATTACAGGTGCACACCACCATGCCTGGCTAATTTTTTGTATTTTTCAGTAGAGACAGGGTTTCATCATGTTGGCCAAACTTGTCTCGAACTCCTGATCTCAGGCAATCTGCCCGCCTCAGCCTCCCAAAGTGCTGGGATTACAGGTGTGAGCCACCACGCCCAGCCCAGGATTTCTTTTAGTTAAGTGAAAGAAAAAACAGGCCTAAAAATCAGAAAGAATCCATAATCATGTAAAATATACCAGTAACTTCAAAGTATCAATGAGAAATGGTTTTAAAGCTGTAGCACCACCATAATAATTGCTAGAAAGTTAATAATTAGTTGTAAAAGTATCAGGTGACCAAAGCCTAATTGCAAGGCAAACCCCCCAACCCCTCACATAAAGTGGGAATATTATAACCTTTCTATTCCTAACATGCTCTGTCTTATATTTAAACAAGGTAGCCGAAGAGCTCAAGATTTCTATTTCATGATTTCAACAGTCACAAAAAGCATAGTTCTCTACTTCTGTTTCTTTTTTT
>NW_016107338.1:2623837-2626398 GCF_001604975.1 Cebus imitator
GCAATTCTCCTGCCTCAGCCTCCTGAGTAGCTGGGATTACAGGCATGCGCCACCATGCCCAGCTAATTTTTTATATTTTTAGTAGAGACGGGGTTTCACCTTGTTGACCAGGATGGTCTCGATCTCTTGACCTCGTGATCCACCCGCCTCAGACTCCCAAAGTGCTGGGATTACAGGCGTGAGCCACCGCGCCCAGCACTTCTGTTTCTTTACTAATAATGGTTTTGCTTACAGTCTTCCTCACCTGGTTGAGTTTGATGTACTCCTGTTCATAAATTTCAGCAAGGCTCAATTTACTCTTCTCATGGTCTAAGGTTAAACGCTTTTTATATTCGTATGCATCCTCTTTAGGTTTTTCTTTACGTACTACATCATCCCAAGCCTGAAACATAAAGGGCAGGTAGAACATACGTTAACAAAACCTGCAATTTATTTCTAGGTTCACTTAAGAATCTTCCTCTCAAATATTTATGATAATAAATATTATCAATATATTAATAAATTATTGTTAATGTATTATTATGACAAATATCATTGTCATAATAAATATTTATTATTCCAGAGTAAGCAAATTGTAGCAAAAAGAAAATTTTCAGCTTCTGAAAAAACTATTCAAATCACAAAAAATAAGCACTAGGAAAGCAAAGAAGGCATCCTTTTCTGTTTTTGGTTTAAAATGAGTCTTCCTACTTGGTTACCAACGTTAATTCCACATTTCCCCATCACAGTTTGTTTAAAAGTCAAGCCTTGAGTTAGTTCAACACGTTTCATTTCAAATTTTAAGATATTCTGCACATGATACTCACCCTTCAAATCCTTTCTATTTTAGACACAGAAGCGTAGGCAAGCATTATACACATTTAAAGCCATCTCTTACTGTACATCCCATATATCAAAGTTTTATTCTAAGTTTAGAAAATCAGATCAATTCTTCAACAAAAACCACTAGATTTTTAACATTTGAAGAAAATACACTATTGAAAAATGGTTTTAAAATTGTAGTACTACCACAATGCTAGGGTTTGAATGTCCTCTCTAAAACTCATGTTGAAACTTAATCCCTGAGATGGCAATACTGAGATGTGGGGCCTTCTAGGACATGACCAGATCACCAGGGCTCTACCCTCATGAATGGCAGTCATATTAATGGATTGATGGGTTATCATCAGGCGGGGGGAATGGTGGCTTTTAAGAAGAGCAACAGACACCTGAGCCAGCATTTTAACATGCTCAGCCCTTTCACCATGTGATGCCCTGCACCACCTCAGGACTCTGCAGAATGTCCACTGGTAAGAAGGCCCCTTGACCTTGGACTTCTTGGGCTCCATAACTGTATTCCGTTTCTTTATAAGTTACCCAGTTTCAGATATTCTGTTAAGGAAATAGAAAAAAGACTAAGACAAATATACTGAGTAATTTGCCACACCAGATACTGTGCCTAAGCCAAGGGTCCTGGGTACAACCACCACAGGTCAGCCACTAGCTTCATCAAGTACCACCCAAAAGGTCAGCAGGACTCACAAGAAAGGATAACGGCTTCTGGCTTCTCTCAGGCAGAATATTCGTTTTTCCTAGGTACTACTAAAGAGCAGCACCTCACACAACAAAAGCTGCCTGGGTAGCCTAGACGTAAGGCTTGTGAACATTAACTGAAAATAAAAAGCAACACTCCTACTGTCGCATTATTTCTAAAAATTTCAGTGACATTTCAATTAAGTTAAATTTCTTACTGACCTGATCTCTTATCCTCTGTTTAATGATATCTTCCAGTTGAAGGGTGGTTTCCTCTGTAATCACAGGTGCTAAAGGAAATACATTATTTATTCATTAGGCAGATATCCACTAGACTGCTGATTCTCACACTGCAGTCCTTGGACCCACAGCATCAGCAACACATGGGAACTTGTTAGAAATGCAAATTCCCATCCCCACACCTCCTGAATCAGAAAGTGGGGAAGAGGGACAGCTATCTGTGCTTTAATAAGCCTGGTGATGCTCCCTGGTTTGAAAATCACAAAACTAGTATACATATGGTAGTAAGTGCTAACACTTTATCCAAGGTACCTAGGGACTCTTCCCCTCTTTTCCATTCTCTCTTCCGTTGAATAAAATAAAAACTCATTTTGACTTAATGGGAACAAGAAAAAAAGCAATGAGATGACCACCGTTTCAGATCGGAATTTAAAATTTAATCAGTGGACCATGACAGGATGCAAGCCTTCTAAACAGATTACTACAAGAAAGTTGATTATAAACTATACATTAGGTATCATTAGTGTATTGATGTTGAATTCTGGGGGTATATTAACGGTATTGTGATTATATAGGCGAATGTCCTAGTTCTTAGAAGATATCTGCAAAAGTACTTAAAAGTGAAGTGCCTGGCCGGGCACGGTGGCTCACGCCTATAATCCCAGCACTTTGGGAGGCCGAGGCGGGTGGAGATCAAGAGATCGAGACCATCCTGGTCAACACAGTGAAACCCCGTCTCTACTAAAAACTACAAAAAATTAGCTGGGCATGGTGGTGCATGCCTGTAATCCCAGCTACTCAGGAGGCTG
>NW_016107338.1:2627228-2661902 GCF_001604975.1 Cebus imitator
GGCCAGGCTGGTCTTAAACTTCTGACCTCAGGTGATCCATCTGCCTCGGCTTCCCAAAGTGCTCAACCTTCCAAAGACTACAGGTGTGAGCCACTGTGCCCAGTCATGTGTTTACAAGTTTTTAAAATAAAAAGTTGAGGGTGGAGAAACATCACTCCAAATCTTTGTATGAAACAGAACCATAGAAAAAGCACAGAAGTGAACATTTTACAGAAGAGAGCACTGTACCCATCCGGACAGCATGGTCAAAGTGCAGGGTCTCCTCCAGGAGGCTGTTCTCTGGCCTCTTCTGTGCTGTCACTTCCCCCTGGAGCTGCCAAGGCTTTTTTTCTAACAACTCTTTTTCTAAAGATGCAATTTTTTCATTCATCTAAGAAAGAGACAAAATAATTAGTATACATTTAGAAAAAAAAAAAAAATTACACTTATATTTGTATAAAAGCAAAAACTACTTTTAAAAGTAGGAAAGCAAAAACAAAAACAAAGTAAGAAAGCAAGAAATGTACTATTCTACAATTCTGTTCTGTTCCTGCCATCTTTTGATTCTGTCAATGACTTCCTATTCCTGCTGCCTATGGTGGGGTGAGCCGCAAATAATTTTTTCCTTCACTGATTTAAAATGCCATGTTTATAATATACTAAACTCCCCCAGAAGGATTTGGGTTTATTTCTGGGCTCTATTCAAGTGATCTATCTATTCACAAGCCACTACCAATTTTGATTATTACAGCATCCTAAAGTTAAGTAATTTTTTGATTAAAATATTAGTATCTGATAGAGTCTGACCCTTCTGATTCCAAACTCAAAATTCTTACTGTCTCTAACTTCTTTTTTTGTTTTTTTTTTGAGGCAGAGTCTCACTCTGTCACCCAGGCTGGAGTGCAGTAGTGTAATCTTGGTTCCATCTCCCGAGCAATTCTCCTGCCTCAGCCTTCCAAGTAGCTGGGATTATAGGCATGTGCCACCACGCCTGGCTAATTTTTGTACTTTTTAGTAGAGATGGGGTTTCATCATGTTTACCAAGCTGGTCTCGAACTCCTGACCTCAGGTAACCCGCCCATCTTGGCTTCCCAGAGTGTTGGGATTATAGGCATGAGCCACCGCACCCGGTCATTATCTCTTAACTTCTAAAAGACAACAATTATGACTTCAGTGTATAAAAATGCCAGCCTTTTCAGCTACCTTACAAAATTCTCTTATTTTCCTAATATCAATTCAGTTTTCCCCTTTGGGTTTCCTCTCCAAATACTAACGAGTTCATTTTTCACTCCTAGTGAAATATAAATACATCTACGGTATTTTTTTTTTTTTTTCCTTGAAACAGTCTCGCTCTGTTGCCTAGGCTGAAGAGCAGTTGCATGATCTCAGCTCACTGCAATCTCTACCTCCCAGGCTCAAGCAATCCTCTCACCTCAGATCTCAGATTCTCAAGTAGCTGGGACTACAGACATGTGCAACCATACCTGGCTAATTTCTGTTTTTTTTTTTTTTTTTTTTAAAAGATGGGGTTTCACCATGTTGGTCAGGCTGGTCTTGAACTCCCGACCTCAGGTTATCCACCACCTTGGCCTCCAAAGTGCTTGGATTACAGGCATGAGCCACCATGCCCAGCCCATTTTTATATTTTTTGTAGAGTCTTTAGCATGTTGCCCAGGCTGGTCTCGAACTCCTGATCTTAAGCAATCCTCCTGCCTGGGTCTGCCGAAGTGCTAAAATCACAGGCATGAGCCACGGCACCCGGCAGTTTTCCTAATCTCTTATCTTTTGTAGTTGCACTGGCTTATGCTTCTAAAAGAATGTTAAGACATTTTGTCTTACTCCTGATCTTTTTTTATTTTTTTGCGATGGAGTCTTGCTCTGTCGCCCCGGCTGGAGTGCAGTGGTGCGATCTCGGCTCACTGCAACCTCGGCATCCTGGGTTCAAGCGATTCTCCTGCCTCAGCCTCCTGAGTAGCTGGGACTACATGTATGTGCCACCATGCCCAGCTAATTTTTTTATATTTTTAGTAGAGATGGAGTTTCACCACGTTAGCCAGGATGGTCTCAATCTCCTGACCTCATGATCTGCCTGCCAAAGTGCTGAGATTAAAGGCATGAACTACTGCGCCCAGCCCTATTCCTGATCTTAAAGGAATGTTTCTAGAATTTCACCCATCATGCACGATGTCAGCTTTTGGCTAGATGTATTTCTATTCCACTAGGGTGAAAAAAAAATTAGAAATAAATATTGAATTTCTGACATATATGGAGGTGACCATATGTTTTTTCTCCTTAACGTCATAATCAGGAATCATACTAGATTTTCTAATACTGATTCAAGTGAATAAGGTTCATGCAGTCGTGTGGCATAATTTTTCCACTGTGCTATAGGATTTTTGCATCACTATTCATGAATGAGACTGTGTGTGTATGTTTGTTTTAATGCTACCTTTGTCAGGTTTGGGTTTTGACGTTCTAACAGTTTCAAAAAAAAAAAAAGCTTCAAAGTTCTACTTTATTCTTTATATGTGGAAACTGAAATAAATTGATTTATTAAAACTTAACTTGAAGGTCTGATTTAATTTCATAGTAAAACCAAACCTTTCTTTCTTTTTTGTGGGAGGACAGTGGGAAGAGTGGGGTGGAAGGACACTAACTCGATATAGTATATAATGGTGCTTTTTTTTCCTTTGGAATTTCTCTATCTTCTGGGGACAATCTGACAATCACGGATATAATTCAGATTCTCAGATTTTAAAAACAATTCTTTTAACAGTCTTGATATCTTTTATTATCTGCCTATTCTCTCTTTTTTTTGAGGCAGTCTTTAGCTCTGTTGCCCAGGCTGGAGTGCTGTGGTGCAATCATAGCTCACTGCAGCCTTGAACTCCTAGACTCAAGAGATCCTCCCCCATTAGCCTCTCAAGTAGCAAAGACTATAGGCGCACACTACCATGCCCAGCTAACTTTTAAAATTTTTAGTGGAGATGGGCTTTCAGCCTGTTGCCCAGGTTGATCTCAAACTCCTGGGCTCAAACAGTCCTTGCTCCTCAGCCTCCCGAAGTGCAGGTGTGAGCCTCTGTGCCTGGCCCTATTCTCATTTTGCGATAAAAATTTTAAGGTAAATAAATGATGGAGCCAAATTATTAGAGCCAGACTATATCTACAAAAATTAAATGAAATTTCACTTGTCTGAAATCATGACATAAACAATTTTTACCAACTTTGGAAGATATGTTTGTGATGGCATTCATTAAAATTCCAGCTACCTGGCACTCAAAAAATCTGCAGAGCTCCTCAAAGACAGAGGTGGTGTTGGCCAGGCGCAGTGGCTCACACCTATAATTCCACCACTTTGGGAGGCCAAGGTGGGCGGATAACCTGAGGTCAGGAGTTTGAGACCTGCCTGGCCAACATGGTGAAACCCTGTCTCTAATAAAAATACAAAAAAATTAGCTGGGCATGGTAGCAGGTACCTGTAATCCCAGCTATTTGGGAGGCTGAGGCAGAACTGCTTGAACCTGGGAGGTGGAGGTTACAGTGAGCTGAGATGGCACCACTGCACTCCAGCCTGGGTGATGAGAGCGAAACTCCATCTCAAATAAAAAAAGACATACACGATGTCCTCCAGAGCAGTCAAGCAGGCACTGACTTTTGCAGATCAGATGCTTTCCTTATGGCATCTCTATACAGTGCACTTTAGAGAGTTGCGGCAAGATTTTTGTTTGTCTGTTTGAAGACAAAGTTTTGCTCTGCTGCCCAGGCTGGAAAGCAGTGATGCAATCATAGCTCACTGTAGCATGAACCTCCTAGACTCAAGTGATCCTCCCACCTCAGCCACCGGAGAAGCTGGACTACAGGCACATACCACCATTCCCAGCTAATTTTTGTATATTTGGTAGAGACAAATGTTGTCCAGGCTGGTTCTGAACTCCTAAGGTCAAGTGATCCTCCTGCTTCGGACTACCAAAGTGTTAGGATTACGGGCATGAGCCACTGCACCTGGCCAAGATATTTGTTTTCAAAGGATAGTTAACAGAACAAGAAAAATAGGGAAGATATGTCAGTGTTAAACATATTAAAAATTCCTTAAATTCCTAATTACCTTTTCCTGTCTTTTTTCAAAAGAGGATTTAACTTCATCAGAATTTTTCTTTCCATTTAAAACACCTGTATCTTCAGTTTTCTCATCATCTGGCAAAGCAAAGGTCACTCTTTTCAAGCTTTCTTTATGTTGTTTACTGTCTTCACTTTCTTCAAGGTCATCATCTTCATCCCTACAATACCAAAACTCTCATTAAAAGAATTATACTACTTTCCATTAGAAAAACAGAAGGAAAAAAAAAAGATAAAAATAAAAAAAGAAAAACAGAAGGAAACAAATTTTCCCTTAATAAAGGTCTTCTTTTACATGCCTAATGGAACCAAATATTCAGAACTTCCGAAATCATTCGGTTATTAAGGAACAAAAGATATTATTTAGGTAAAATGCTATGTAAGAAACAGAACAAAAGCAGCCAGGATATAGAAAATAAATTATTCATCAATCTATATACAAATCTCTTATCTCACAAAAATAACAGGCTTTTATTGGCACAAAATCAAATCCAAGTTCCTGGTAAGAAAGGTTTGATTGCTACTACCAGTGATATTTTTCTTCATTAAGTGATCTCTAATGTCCCTTTACATGTAGTGACTTTCCTCTGGCTATCTTGAGAATAACTGGTATTACTGAATCTAACTTCTTAAGACAAACACATCTGACAACTACAAGCGCACACATACAAGATTGGGCAATTCCAGCTCACAATGTAAAGGATGGTTCAAAATACTCACGTTTCCGAAATACTTAGTTCTGCTGCTTCTTCAGCAATTTCATCATCTTCTTTCTCTGAATCTAGCTCATCATCATGAACACTTGTTACGTCTTCATCACTTTCAACTGGATCAAAAAAGTCTTTGTATTTCAGATTTCTGGAACTTTTACCTGACTAAAATGAAAAGATTTTTTTAAACTATTAATTAGGGATAGAAAAATACATTCACACATGTGGTAGGTGCAGTGGCTCATGCCTGTGATCCCAGCACTTTGGGAAGCTGAGGCAGGTGAATCACAAGGTCAGGAGTTTGAGACCAGCCTGGTCAACATGGTGAAATCCGGTCTCTACTAAAAATAAAAAATAAAAAAATAGCTGGGTGTAGTGGTGGGCGCCTGTAATCCCAGCTACTCGGGAGGCTGAGGCAGGAGAATCACTTGAACCCAGGAGGTAGAGGTTGCAGTGAGCTGAGATTGCGCCACTGTACTCCAGCTTAGGTGACAGAGTGAGACTCTGTCTCAAAAAACAAAAAATTACATGCATATATGTTTGTATATATACATTACTTTCTGTCTGAATAACACTATAAACTAACAACTAATAATTTAAAAAGTTATTAGGTGAAACTGGCAATAACACTACCACAAAACTGTAAGAACTGGAACATAAAGTGAATGAAAGTACAGAATCATTTACAACTGATAAGATAGAGCACAATATTTCTTATCTCTAAATCTTCTAACTACAATTAAATCTCCCCTAGAATAGAACAGAAGCTAATTTTAGGAGGTAAGTGCTCTCTCCTTTCTCAAAATTTTACCTTAAGTTTTTTACTTCCAAACAGTATGCTTTCATCTTCATCAGAATCAATATCTTCAAAAAAATCAATATCTTCCTCCTCATCATCATTATCATCTTTTCGTTCCTCCTCTTCTTTTTCTATGTTTTCTAAATAGGCCTCCATTTCAGAGAGTTTGAAGAATTTGTCGTCTACTATGGACTTTTCTCTTGGTTTTCCATGCCCTTTGTTTTGCACCTTGCTCTGCTGTTCCAATTTGCTGATATCAAAGTCAAGGTCAGAATCCTCATCACTGAAAACTGGGCTTTTCCTCAGATCAAATTTGCTTGAGTTTTTAGCTCTCTCACCCACTTCAGGATCATCATCATCCATGTCTGACACTTCCTCCTCCTCTAAGTCTTCTAGGTCCTCCTGGTCATCAGCCTCTATCTCTGAACCATCCTCTTCACATTCCTGTTCTTCACTCTCTGGGAGAAGACTGATGTCTTCATCATTAATTGTTTCACTAACTGCATTCTGGAAGTATTGTAAAATTGGTTCATTTTGCAATTCCAGTTGTTGCCAAATCTGCTCATCATCAAAATTTTCTATCACAAGTTTTTGTAAAGGGCTTCCACGGATCCTACCATTCTCTAATATTTTATTAAAGTCATAAAGCACTTTTGTTAAAGAAGTAAACTTTGATGCCAATCCATCTTGAATCCTATTGGGAGGAATTAAGTGAGATTTAGAATTATAGGTAATAATTTCACAGCACTCTTAATAATGATAAAAAACCCAACTCTTGTAAAATCAAATTAGAATGAAGTGTAAGTATAGATTCTGGCCCCAACAACATATAAGCTGATGAGCTACACTGATCTATAAAACCTGTCAACCAAGTACAGTCTATCAGCTGTATAGATTTTGGGCAGGAAAACCATTACAAATCTATTTGCTAGGAGATATATAGTGAATTAACCTTAAATTATCAATTCTGCTACATTATATACCACTCCATTCATTCATTCACTAATTCACTCAATGATCAACATTTGCTTTGGCTACAGTGGTCAAGGAAAACCTCTCTTAGATGCCACATCTGAGATTAAACTTATAGATAAGGAAATAGTCTTATAAAGACTGGGAAACATGTATTCCAGGAAGAAGAAACAGCAAGAACAAATCCTCTAAGATGCAAATCCTCTAGAGGTGAGCTTGAGAAACAAAAAGGTGAGTATGGCTAGAGGGTGAAAGAGGCAGAAGGTGAAGCTGGAGAAACTGATGGGAGCCAAATTATGCATGGCTCAGGAGTACGAGTTTGCCATTTTAAAGTGTAAAGAGAAAACATTAGAAAATTTTAAGCAGAGGGATGAAATGATGATTTGCACAAAGGAAGAAGAAGGGGAGGAGGGAGGAGGAGGAAAGTAGAGTGATTAGAAGGTTGATGCAGCATTCCAGGCAAAGGATAATGGTGACTGAAGCTGGAGTTAGAGCAGTGAGTATGCTGAGTATAGTCTGGAAGGAGAACTGACAGTATTGCTAAGATATTAGATATAGAATAGAGAAAAATGAAGACATCAAAGTAGCAGACTAGTTTTATGTCTGAGCAACTGGAAAGCCAGAAGTGCCATTTACTGAGATAGGGAAGGCTTGCGTGGTGGAGCATGGGAAAAGGACTTCAGGGGGTGGCAGAGTACAGGTGGGTAGAAACAACAATTCTATTAAATAGAAACAGCAACTCTATTTTGGACACAGTGAATTTGAGATGCTTGACAATACCAAAATTTTAAAAATCGTCAAAAGTTGTACAGTGCGGATATCCCAGTTGTGTGCTACTGAATTCAAACCAAGCTCGGTCTGCAGTTAAGATGAACTGGGAACTCAAGGAGAGGTTGGGGTTTGAAATATGAATGAGTAATAATATTATAGATCATATATGAAATTCTTCAACAAAATACGTGTAAAACGCTTGTGCTGGGAAGAGACATGAAAGTTCTAATTATCAAGAAGCTTAGTCGTAGGGGCAAAGAGACAAGTGACCAGTTCAATACATTCAATAAAGTATGCTCAACACTGAGTGCTTTAGGAGCATATAGTTGGAACCAACAGCTTGCGTGTAGACGGATGGGGGCGTAAGAAGCCTCAAGGGAAGCTTCTAAGCGTTAATAAGTGAGGTTAGGGTGATTTCAGTAACACTCAACTGAGAGATCCATACTGTACAAATATTAACAATTTTTAAAATTTTGATAGCCTAGGAAAGTATAAACTCTGAAATTTGGGGAAAAGTTATTTTCATTTCCCGTTACCTTCCCCCCAGCTCCACAATTTGCCGGAGGCCGGCAACCTGCGTCCACGTGAGAGACCCTGGTCGCACCCAGAGCCCGGGATCCGCGCACTTACGTGAGGAAGCACTCGGGCCGATCAGTGGCTTTGCCGACTTCTGTCAGACAGCGCTCTAGGGTCTGTCGACGCCAGACCCGCGGTGCCATGGCTGTCAGGAACTCCCGACACAAAGCCGCATGCAAGGGAAGTGAGCCGCCCGGAAACCGCTCCGCAAAGATGCGCCTACCGCAACTTGGATTTCAGAGCCGAAAGTTCCGCTGTGCACAGGAAGTTCCGGACTCACCCTCAGCGGGAGCCAAAGGCGACACGAGCGCTTTCGCTTCTGCAGTGGGGCGGGAAACAAAAATCGCCATAGTCGGCCCAGACGCCTTTGAACTCTTTCCAAACTTCGTTCTGTATTTTTCAGAGACCCACAAAGGGTGACCAGTTCTGGCTTTAAGTTTCTGCTTTAGCTAAAGTAGGCCTGTTGTAGCAGGAAAGCGGCGACCTCCGCCACGCCCCTAACCTATCTGTCCCCGCCCTCTCGGCCTCCCGCCCCGCCCTCCACAGCTCATCTCTCTGGGTCCGCGGCTGGTCGGCATGTAGCGGATTGCTTTCCAAGATGGCGCGCGCGCTGAAGGCGGCGGCCGCGAAATCCGTAGGTGAATACTGGGCACCGGCGAAGGTCGTCGTGGGGCTGGGCACGTGGGAACGGAGGTCAAGGGGCAGAGGAGGCCTCGGCGTGGCCAAAGCCCTTGATCTAACGCCCTCTGTCCACCGGGGACGCGTTCTACGGCGGCTGCTGCACCTAGAGGGTACCTTACAGAAACGCCTCCGCTTAGCGCGGGGGTTGCCTTACTGTGCATGAATGTCCCCTTGCCATCTGGGAGCTGTTTGCCCTGGGCGCGGCACCTTCCAGCATGTCGGTGGGAGAGGCAAGGGAACTTGCCCAACTGGTCAGGCAGGGCAGGGACAGAAGTAAATAGAAGCGGGTCGGTAAGTTATTCTACCGCGCACCAATAAGGAAACTGGGGAGAAACCAGAAAGGAGAGCAAGTCCTGTAAAAACAGCTACTTCGGCGGAACTCCTAGCATGATCAGATTTCCATTGGGAACACTCTAAGGTCAGTGGTGTAAAGAATACAAAAGGAGGCCGGCCGCCGTGGCTCACGCCTGTAATCACTGCACTTGGGAGTCCGAGGCGGGCGGATCACGAAATCAGGAGTTGGAGACCAGCCTGGTCAACATAGTGAAACTCCGTCTCTACTAAAGATACAAAAAATTAGACGGTCGTGGTGGCGCGCGCCTGTAATCCCAGCTATTCGGGAGGCAGAGGCAGGGGAATCGCTTGAACCTGGGAGGCGGAGGTTGCAGTGAGCTGACATTGCGCCATTGCACTCCATCCTGGGCGACAGGGCAAGACTCTGCTCAAAAAAAAAAAAAAAAAAAAAAAAAAAATCCCAAAAGGAGTGATTTTTTTCCATGTCCACTAATATATTTAGTATCACGTACTTAGAAAGATAAAAAGCATGTGGATTTGTAAACTTCCTTGAGTTCTCTCCGCCTTCATTTTTAAAAAATATGTAGATAGAACCTGTTGTGACAGAAATAACTGTCATAATTGTCACGTTTTCTGACTCTTCTCTTTTTATTCTTTTTTTTTTTTTTCCTCTTCCCCCTTTTATGAGAGGGCAAGCATTTACCTTAATCTGAGATTCCCTGTTAGGAAGAAGGTGCCAAGTGGTAATGCCCAGAGTTAATCCGGGACATTCAATGTAAATCCTTTTGGTAGCAGAGCCCACATTCTTAACTGTAAGGCATACCCTCTCCTTAGGTGATACACAAAATCCGAATGTAAAAATATAAAGAAATGAATATTTGGGAAAAGGCACTTTTATGTCTGTATTAAAAGAACTACACACTTTAATGATTGACGGTTTAGGAAGAGTATGACTTCCAACAGGTCATATACGTACTGCAAGAACTGAATACAGATAAAGGTGCATGTTTGTTTTGTAACTTAACATACACTTGTTGGCATAAAGGAAAAATGAAGATAGTATATTCCAAAGATTGACCTTGATTTGTTTTATTGAGATACTTGAAACTTAATGGCTCCACTTTTGTGCGTGTGTGGTTGACTATTCGTAAAGCAAAATGTACCTTTATTTTTTTTTTTGAGGCGAGTCTCTGTCACCCAGGCGGGAGTGCAGTGGCATGACCTTAGCTCACTGCAACTTCCACCTCTCCGGCTCAAGCCATTCTTCCGCCTCAGCCTCCCAAGTAGCTGGGATTACAGGCGCCCGCCGACACCACGTCCTGCTAATTTTTTATATTTTTGTTAGAGATGGGATTTCACCATGTTGGCCAGGCTGGTCTCCAACTCCTGGCCTCAGGTGATCCTCCTGCCTTGGCTTCCCAAAGTGCTGGGATTACAGGCGTGGCCTACCCTGCCCAGCCAGAATTTGCCATTTTATCATTGTAAGTGTATAGTTCAATGGCTTAAACGACACTCATTTTGTTGTGCAGCAGTCACCACCGTCCCTCTCCGGAGCTTTTTCATTTTACCCAGACTGAAACTTTGTACACGTTTACACAACACCTCCGGGTTCTCCTCTGACCCAGCTCTTGGCAACCACCATTTACCTTCTCTGTGAATTCTGGCTACTCATATAAAGTGGAATTACACACTATTTTTCTTTTTTGTGTCTGGCTTATTTCACTTAGCATGATGTCCTCAAGTTTCATCCATATCTTAGCATGTGTCAGAATTTACTTTTTAAGACTGAATAATATTCCATTGTGTGTATATACCACAAAATGGTGGCTTACCCCTATAATCTCAGCACTTTGGGAGGCCGAAGTGGGTAGAGCACCTGAGGTAGGGAGTTCAAGACCAGCCTGACCAACATGGTGAAACCCTGTCTCTACTAAAAATACAAAAGTTAGGTTGGGCGGAGGGGCTCACGCCTGTAATCCTGTCACTTTGGGAGGCTGATGATGGTGGATCACCTGAGGTCAGGAGTTTGAGACCAGCCTGGCCAGCATGGCGAAATCCCGTCTCTACTAAAAATACAAAATTAGCCGGATATGTGCCAGGCCCTTGTAATCCCAGCTACTTGGAAGCTGAGGCAGGAGAATTGCTTGAACCCAGGGGGCGGAGTTTACAGTGAGCCCAAATCACACCACTTCACTCCAGCCTGGGTGAAACAGCAAGACTGTTTCACCAAAAAAAAAAAAAAAAAAAAAAATCCACAGAACTATGCTATATTAACCTGATGGTGATGAGAATCTTTTGGATATTTTATAGACTGGGGCATAGTAGAAGACCATCTTAGGCTGAATTTTGCCATCTACTGACTTATGATGCATCAAGTTTATGATCTTAAATAGTATCACCTTAATTTCCTTGTTATCAAAAATTTCAGTTAAGGGGAATTTTTTGTTGTTAGCTAATGCTCTATAATACTATATACTGTTTGAAGTGTTTTTGATTAAGACCTAACAACTTGTTTAAAATATGTATTCTTTTGCTATTTCATACCTTTTTATTAAATGATATAGTTTTACAAGATTATGTTTGAACCTCATACATGTATATAGTTTTCCTTCTGGGAGAAATCTGGTTCTTAAATTCCTGTGTTTTGGGGAATCAGAAAGCAGTATAATACATGAGGAAAAGACCTTGCCGCCTTCTTCAGTTATTGAGTGAAAGGAGGTTTCTTCACATTCAGAAGCAGTTCTGCCTTTAATCCTTAAAAATTATAAAACAGTTTTAAAAATCTGGTCTTAGAGGAAATCCTCATACTTTAAATATCTTCTTGATCTTTGCATGTTCTTCCCCAACAATTAGACATTTTCCTTAGTTGATAATCATTCAAGTAAATACACATTAAAAGAGAACTGTATATTTATACCTTTAATGAACTTACTACAAAATATAGGACAAAAAATTGAGTACAGGTAGAGAAAATTGCTTGTTCTCATTACGAAATATGTGTTGTTTGTCACATTCAAACTTACCCCCTGTGAAATGCAGAGAATAGCAAGTAATTCTTAATATGCCACTATCCTTTAAGTGTTACCAGTAAATATGAATTATCATGAAAAAATATTTTTCTGTGTTTTAACTCTAACTGCAGCTCAGAATTAGCTTTTTTATTCTAGTCAGTTATTTGAATGGGCAGAGCAGAGTGAGTAATTTTGGTGTAAGTTTTTCCATTTATCTCCTGGTTTCATTTCAATAATTAAAAAGAACAGATACATAAGTAGTGAATTTTGGCATGCATTATTTGTTTAGTTTTTAAAATTCAATTTAGAAGTGCATTAATTCTCAAAAGAAGAATCTCAATGGCTGTTCAATTTTCTAGGGCTTTTTTCCAGACTCCATGCTCCAGTTCGAACAGTAAGAGCTTTTTCCACATCACAGCCCTTGGATCAAGTGGCAGGTCCTGTGTGGAACCTGGGTCGACTCAATCATGTAGCCATAGCAGTGCCAGATTTGGAAAAGGCTGCTGCATTTTATAAGAATATTTTGGGGGCCCAGGTAAGTGAAGCGGTCCCTCTTCTTGAACATGGAGTATCTGTTGTTTTTGTCAACCTGGGAAATACCAAGATGGAACTGCTTCATCCATTGGGAAGTGAGAGTCCAATTGCAGGTTTTCTGCAGAAAAACAAGGCTGGAGGAATGCATCACATCTGCATCGAGGTATTTTAATTATTTTAATGCTTGGTATTTTAAATCTCTCTTTTACAAAATGGCTTTTACTTTTTAAGACTACTTATGGTCACTGCCATTAGAAACGTCTGTTAGGTTTTTAAGGAGAATGATAATATTCATCCTCCTCAAAGAGGGATCCTTAGATACGTTTCTTTTCCCTTTAGAAAACTCTAAAAAATAATATTTTTTTGAAGTGTGGATTCAGTGACCACTATAAGTGCCACCAAAGTTAGCCACAATGTAGAGTCTGATCATGTATTGTGACCTCCTATGTAACAGGAATACAGCTATCTTCACTATCACAAGACAATTAGGAGAAACAAATAAAAAGACTTTAAGCTTTCCATGTACATGCCAAGTATTCTTTTTAACTCTTTTCTCGCCTTAAAATTCTAATAACTTCTGGCCGGGCGCCGTGGCTCACTCCTGTAATCCCAGCACTTCGGGAGGCCGAGGCAGGCGGATCATGAGGTCAGGAGGTAGAGACCATCATGGCTAACTTGGTGAAACTCCGTCTCTACTAGAAGTACAAAAAAAAATTAACCATGTGTGGTGGTACGCACCTGTAGTCCCAGCTACTCGGAAGGCTGAGGCAGGAGAATCACTTGAACCCAGAAGGCGGAGGTTGCAGTGAGCTGAGATCATGTCACTGCGCTCCAGCCTGGGTGACAGAGCGAGAGTCCATCTAAAAAAAAAAAAAAAATTCTAATAACTTCTCTATTACAAAGTCAATACATTTTCAATTACTGACTGTGATTTTTAAGATCTTCTGAATTGCATCTGCCAACAATTTTTTTTTCTTTTCTTTTTTTTTTTAGACAAGAAAAGTCTCATTAGAGAAGATTTCTGTAGATGTTCATGTTCAGATAACTGCCTTTTAGAGACAAGGTTTCACCACATTGGCCAGGATGGTCTCGATCTCCTGACCTCGTGGTCCGCCTGCCTCAGCCTCCCAAAGTTCTGGGATTACAGGCGTGAGCCACCGCGCCCAGCTTCTACCAACAATTTTTAAAGGAATGTAAAGAAATGTTAGACGAGAAAAGTCTTATTAAAGAACATTTCTATAGATGTTCCTGTTCAGATAACTGCCTTTTAGAATATTAGCAATGACAATTATGCATTAATTTAATTTGCTATGACAATTCTTTTGATAGATAGAATGAAGTAATTTTTATGCCAAATTTCTTTTTCTTTTTTTCTTTTCTTTTCTTTTTTTTTGAGACAGAGTTTTACTCTTGTTGCCCAGGCTGGAGGGCAATGGTGTGATCTTGGCTTACTGCAAATTCCGCCTCCTGGGTTCAAGTGATTCTTCTGCCTCAACCTCCCAAGTAGCTGGGATTATAGGTATACACCACTATGCCCGGCTAATTTTGTGTTTTTAGTAGAGATGGGGTTTCACCATGTTGGTCAGGCTAGTCTTGAATTCCTGAGTTCAGGTTATTCACTTACCTCAGCCTTCCAAAGTGCTGGGATTACAGGCGTGAGCTACCTCGCCTGGCCTGTTAGGCCAAATTTCTAATACAGAGGAAAGGTAGTTTGATTCTAAAGTTAATTAAAGGATGTATTTAGTTCATTATTGCAAACATGTGTGAGACCCTACAATGTATATCTGCCAAGTACTTGGGATTTAGCAGTGAATAAGACATAAGTTGTGTCCAGAGTGAGGAGGGGCAGAAATTTAAACACGCAAGTGCTGTATACTGTGATAAGTAGAATTGTTGTGTGTGATTTTGCAGTAGCACAGATGAAGCAGATTGATTGCTCCCGGCAGATTGAGTTGCTGGGAAGACCTCACAAAACATGAGTTACAATGAATGTGATGGAATTCCCCAGGTGAACAAAAGGAGAAAGTTATTCCAGGCAGAGGGAATTGCATGTGGAAAGGCATAGAGTTATAACAACTAACACTTAGTGGCTGGGTGTGATGGCTCACACCTTGATAAGGCTTGGCTGTGTCTCCACCCATATCTCATCTTGAATTCCCATGTGTTGTGGGAGGGACCCAGTGGGAGGTAATGAATCATGGGGGCAGGTCTTTCTCATGCTGTTCTTGTCATAGTGAATAAGTCTTACAAGATCTGATAGTATTATAAGAAGGAGTTTCCTTGCCCAGTCTTTCTCTTTGCCTGCCACCATCCACGTAAGATGTGACTTCCACCTCCTTGCCTTCTCCAGCCATGTGGAACTGTAAGTCATTAAACCTCTTTTTTTTGTAAATTGCCCAGTCTTGGGTATTCTTTATGAGCAGCGTAAAAATGGACTAAGACACATCTGTAATCTTTGCAGTTTGGGAGGCCAAGGTGGGCAGATTGCTTGAGCCCAGGAGTTTGAGACCAGCCTGAGCAAGATGGCAAAACCCTGTCTCTACTAAAAATACAAAACATTAGCTAGGCATGGTGATATGCACCTGTAGTCCCAGCTACTTGGAAGGCTGAGGTGGGAGGATCACTTGAGCCCAGGAAGTGCTGAGGTGGAGGTTGCAGTGAGCCGTGATCATGCCACTGCACTCCAGCCTGGGTGACAGCGCAAGACCCTGTCTCAAAAAAAAAGTAACATTTAGTGAGTCCTCTAGTAATATGTCTACAGAATAACTCAACACACATTATTTTCTTTAATTCTCATAGCCACCCTGTGGGGCCCTACTATCCCCATTTGACAGGAAAGGAAACTGAGACAGTAGCTAGTTTGCTCACGGTCATATTAGTAGTAGCTAGCAAGGCTGGGGTTGAAACCCAGATTGGTTCTGATTCCAGGGTCTACACTCTTACCCATGATGCCAGTTGCCTTCATTATATTAACCGAGTATTAAATTTGTGGTGGGGAAGCTATAAGACCTTAAGCAGGGAACTAAAGAATGCCTAATATTAGCCTTTATTTTATTTTTAGGAGGTTACTTTTGACTGCAGGTCTTTGTCAGTGGACCTGAGGGTTTGTCTAAGCCTGACCCCACCCCCCAGGATGAGAGGCAGGACTTCTGAATCCACTCCCCTCTCTCCCACACTGCACTATCAGTATTCCATCAAGCGAGCCATGCCTTCAAAGGAGCTATGTGAGTTAGATGTTCAGTTAATTAAGGAATAGTGGAAGTTCAGTAATGTAATGGCAGATTCAAAAGCAGAGATTAGAAGGGGAATATGCAAATGTATTGAGTGTAAAATGAAGGTAGGTGAGAGAAGAAGGTGCAAAAAGTGGTTGGTTAGGTGCTATTTTAGTATAACACTCCCATCATCGCTCTCTGCCCTCCGCAAAAAAATTATGTGGCTTAACAAGATAGAGTTTATTTTTCTGTTTTCAGTCTAAAATGAGCTATTCCAGACTGATGGGCAGCTTTGCTGTCCGTAACACATGACTTACAAGGTTGCTCCAGGCGTCACTATTTGCCAGCCAGAGGGAAGGAATACCGGTGGAGAAGGAATACCGGACAAGTGCCTTTAAGGAGATGCTCTAGGATCACTTCTGTCCTTATCCCATTGGCCCAAGCTTAGTCACATGACTGACTTCTCTGCAAGGAAGGCAGGGGAATGTAGTCTCTAGCTAGGCAGTTATGTGCCCTGCTGAAACTTGGGGGTTGCTGTAATTAAAAGGAGGAAAAGGAGAAAGGTACTGGAGGCTGTCAGTTGATGCCGCGCTTGGTGAGTTTTACAAAGTGGTGCGTCTAGGATAGCCTGACACTTTCTGAATGGAGGTGTGCTGTGAGATGGAAGCATTTGAAAGAATTGTTCTTTCTGCCTCTGCTGTGGCAATCTGTGAGATGATGATGTCACAAGGTGGAGGGGGCTTTGTTCCCTGACTCAACAGATGTAGCAAAATTCCTTGTCTGTCCTTGAACAGGAAATACAATTTTGTTGAATGGAGTTGCTGAGATTTCAGGCTTAATTATTTTGCCACAGTGTAACCTTGTCTATTCTGACTAATACAACTTGAGTCTGAAATTGCTTTTCAAAAGTACAAAAAGTGATAGAGCTCATTAGAAAACATTGATTTGGTCCTTGTTCGAGTTACTGTTGCCATATAATTCCTAATCCCAAAACTGTGGTATTAACCACCACTTTATTTTGCTCAAGATTTTGTGGATCAGGAATTTGGGGAGGGCTATGCTGGGCAGTTCTTGCTTGGGATTTCTCATGTGGTTGCAGTTAGATGTCATCTGTGGCTGGGGCCATCTGAAGGCTCAACTGGGCAGTCACAGATGCCTCACTCATGTGCCTGGCAGTTGATGCTGACTTGTAGTTGGGAGCTCAGCTGAGGCTTCTCCAGGAACCCCTCCATGTGACCTCTTTAGCTTCACAAGCTAAGAGTCATTCTAAGGATGGTTGGTCTCCTTACTTAGCAGTTGGCTTCCCCCAGAGTGAGTGTCCCAAGAGAACCAGGCAGGACAGCATGGCACTTTCTGACCTAGCCTCAGAAGCAGTGCTTCTGCTGTTGTCCATTGGTCATAAACAAGCCTTCAAGGCAGGCCAGATACAAGGGAAAGGACATAGATCCTGCCTCTTGATGGGAGGAGTACCAGAGAATCTGTGGACATGTTTTAAAAGTCTATAGATTTAAAAGTTCATCAATACATTTATGTGTTGTAAGCAAAGGGAAAAACATGTGAAACTTCTGAAAGTCTAGAATGACTTGATTTTCAGATCGTCAGTAGTAGGGACAAGCAGCATTCGTATGTGCAAGAGGAAACAACCTATGCAGCCTTTGTAAATATAAAGAGACTCAAATGATTGGCATGTAATAAGGTAGAAAGTTAACAGATACTACCTACACAAAAACCGGTTAATTCTGCTTTTCTGTTTTGGGGTAGAAAACATTAAGAAATGTGCCTCCTGAAAATGCTTATAATTCTTCTATAGCTTTATGGTTCAGTGTCATTTATTTATTTAAGCCACTCAAATTTAGTAGTGGCAGGCAGTATGCTAACTTTAGTGACACTAATGTTAATGAGTTCTGATAACCTGCTACCATTGGACCAGCCTGCCATCCCTTCTTTTAAAATGTTAAACCACCTATCAGAGAATTGGCTTTTCCCTCTGTAATTATCACAGGGATACTTTTTGTCCTTTTCCACCAGGATCTTATAAAACCTCTAACTTAGCAGCATATCTGTGCGTGTGCTCCATAGATTTTCATTGACTCAATAAAGACTTGACGAAATGTCCCTTTCTCATACGTGGATTACTATCTCACTAGTTAAATCAGCATTTTTCTGTCAAGGTTGAGTTGGTTTCCATTTTCTCTTGTGAGGTATACCCATATTTCTTGTGTGACTTTGCCTTTCACTAGAGGAAGTTTAGAGGGCATCTTGTTCTATCTCTTCTCTTGCCTATGTATGAACTGAGTCACCCACTGTTTTCTGGCACACCTTGTGTTTGTGCTCTAACCTGCTGCCTGCTGCAGCGAGAGGGGGTCTCTTTCCCTGCTTTCTGCATGCCTCTGCTTAAGGAGACAGAGCTGGCCATGCTTTCTCTAGAGAACTTACCCAGACAGCACAGTGTGTCATAGTGAAGACTTTAAGGGCCACTGGAAATATTTACTTACTCAAATTTGTATTGAGTATGTAAAAATATTTAAATGCTTCAATGCTGGTTGGTAAACAGCTGCTTCTCTCTAACCCTTAAGTGACATTCCTTTTCCAGAAGGACCCTTTTCTGGGACCTTTCAGACATCCTTCTCCCTCTACAATTTTTCCTTCAGAGAGAGGGTCTCACTCTGTCACCCAGGCTGGAATGCAGGCACGATCATAACTCACTGTAGTCTGGAACTCCTGAACTCAAGCGACCCTCCTACCTCAGCCTCCTGAGCAGTTAGGACTATAGGCAGCACACCGTCATGGCTGGATAATGTTTTCTCTTTTTTTAAAGAGAAAAGGTCTTGCTATATTGCCCAGGCTGGTCTCAAACTCTTGGCTCAAGCAGTTCTTCTACCTCAGCCTTCCAAAGCACCAGGATTATAGGCATGAACCACCATGCTCAGCTGCACAGTTCTATCTGATTAGTATCTTTGTCTGTGTTTTCCTGGTTGTTAAGTATTTTTGGTATTACTCTGTCCTTCACTGTACAATGTGCTGGGGACATGTGGCTGAACCAGTGGAAAGTCCCTGTCTACCCAGAGCTTGCCTGCTTGCTTCATTTATTCACACATGCTCTGCATTTTTCAGAGAGGATTAAAGGTAACTGACTAAAACACAGCCTACAAGGGCCGGGCGCGGTGGCTCACGCCTGTAATCCCAGCACTTTGGGAGGCCGAGGCGGGTGGATCACGAGGTCAAGAGATCGAGACCATCCTGGTCAACAAGGTGAAACCCCGTCTCTACTAAAAATACAAAAAATTAGCTGGGCATGGTGGCGTGTGCCTGTAATCCCAGCTACTCAGGAGGCTGAGGCAGGAGAATTGCGTGAACCCAGGAGGCGGAGGTTGTGGTGAGCCGAGATCGCGCCATTGCACTCCAGCCTGGGTAACAAGAGTGAAACTCCGTCTCAAAAAAAAAAACAAAAAAACACAGCCTACAAAATACAAAACGATAAACAGAAGTAATCGTGCCAGTTGAAACAAAGAGGAAATATAAGGGAAGATTAACATATCTTACTAGTTTGGCCAAATACAGTCACACACCCATAACAATGTTTCAGTCAGTGATGAGTTCACATGTCCCATACGATTATAACACTGTATTTTTACTGCACCTTTTCTATGTTGAAATGTGTTTAGACATCGCTGTGTTGTACTTGCCTGCAGTATTCAGTAACATGCTCTACGGGTTTGTAGCCAAAGAGCAATAGGCTGTACCTTATAGCCTAGGTGTGTAGTAGGCTGTATCATCTAGGTGTGGTGATGTTCACACAACAGTGAAATTGCCTAGTGATATATTTCTCAGGACTTATACCCATCCAGTGACACATGACTATATTTCTTTCAGTATAAACAGTATTGAAGGCCATGCTCGGTGGCTCATGCCTGTAATCCCAGCACTTTAGGAGGCTGATGCAGGTGGATCATGAGGTCAGGAGTTCAAGACAAGCCTGGCCAATACGGTGAAACCCCATCTCTACTAAAGATGTAAAAAATTAGCCGGGCGTGTTGGCAGACACTTTTAATCCCAGCTGCTCGGGAAGCTGAGGCAGGAGAATCACTTGAACCTAGGAGGTGGAGGTTGCAGTGAGCCGAGATTGCACCATTGCACTCCAGCCTGAGCGACAGAGCAAGTTTCAATGAAAACAAAAAATAATATTGAGTACCTATGTTTCCTTCCTGTTCCTTCCCTTCCTGAAGACTTTAGGTAGGACAGAGCAAAATCGTCATTTATGTTGATGGGAAGAACCAGACTGGCCCAGAGCACTGTGTTGGGACCCTGGCGGGGTGGGGAGGGCATCCATGAGTGAGAGCTGCCTGCCATGGGGAAGCCAGAGACTGAGTGCCTATGCGTGGGAAGTTCCAGTGCAAGGTGTCTGAGTCTGAGCAGGGTTTGACGGCTTGTGCCCACAGGGGCAGCTTGGCTTGGAGTGTCAGAGTGAGGAGGACATCAGCATGGGAGGCCAGCTTAGGACTAAATGCTTATGTCCTCTCAAAATTCGTATGTCAAAATCATAACCCCCAAAGTGATGGTGTTAGGAGGTGGGGCCTTAGGGTGATGACTCCTGAGGCCCCATTCAGGAGCAATATGCCTATTCCTCATGAATGAAATTAATGTCCTTATAAAAGAGACCCCAGAGACACCCCTTGCTGCTTCCACTGTGTGAGGACAGTGAGAAGGTGCTGTCTGTGAACCACGAAGTCCCCACCAGATGTTGAATCTGCCAGCACTTTGATCTTGGACTTTCTAGTCTCTCAAACTGGTTGTTTCTGAGCCACCTAGTTTAGGTATTTTGTTATAGCAGCCCAAATGGACTGAGACACAGCTCAGGGCAGGGAGCTGGAGCCCAAGCATGTTGAGAAGGGCATCCACCTGAAGGGTGGGAGCAGGGGCATCAACAACGTGGGGAGGGCACACCCAGCATGGAGGGTCAGGCTGGTTCTGTAGAGGGCAGGGGTACCAACAATGTGGGGAGGGCACACCCAGCATGGAGGGTCAGGCTGGTCCTGTAGGGGGCAGGGGTACCGACAATGTGGGGAGGGCACACCCAGCATGGAGGGTCAGGGCTGGTCCTGTGGGGAGTACATCGTTGCAGGGGAAAGTGGTGACTAATGTGGGGAGTTGAAGCCCAGGTGGGATAAGCTGGGTGTCCTTGCAGTGGGTGTCCTGGTATGGGATCAGGGCCTAAGAAGGGTGAGGCAGATGTTCACACAGGGTAGGGGGCAGCTATGGGGAGTCGGGGCCAAACAGGGTGAGGAGGATATGTCCCCTGGGATGCTTTCAGGCAGGATATTGAGGCCCACAAAAGGCAAAGAGGACTGCAGCACAGGGAGTAGCTCAGCTCACATGGGGTAATAAGCCTCTGTGCAGGGCTGGTATGGCCTGGTATTATGAGTGGGAGCTCAGATGGGTTGAGGAGGGCAGCCCCACGGCTGCAGCACATGGAGGGTGATGAGTGCAGTGCTGAGGCTGAGGGAGGGGGCGCAGAACCGGAGGGACTGGTGACAGAGAAGGGGCTGGTCAGATGAGTAGGTAGTAAGGATCACGGGGGCCTGGCTTCCCAGTGGCAGACAAGGATGTTGGATTTGATTTCAAGGTAAGCTGAAACCTTGAACAGACCAATAACAAGGGCTGAAGTTGAGGGAGCAATTGATAGCCTACGAACCAAAAAAAGCCCAGGTCCAGATGGGTTCACAGCCAAATTCTACCAGACATACAAAGAGGAGCTGGTACCACTCCTTCTGAAACTATTCCAAACAATCCAAAAAGAGGGAATCGTTCCCAAATCATTTTGAGACCAACATCATCCTGATACCAAAACCTGGCAGAGACTCAACAAGAAAAAAAAACTTCAGGCCAATATCCTTTATGAACATAGATGCAAAAATCTTCAATAAAATACTGGCAAACTGATTGCAACAGCACATCAAAAAGCTTATCCATCATGATAAAGTGGGCTTCATCCCAGGGATGCAAGGCTGGTTCAACATATGTAAATCTATAAACGTAATTCACCACCTAAACAGAACCAAAGACAAAAACCACATGATCATCTCAATAGATGCAGAGAAGGCCTTCGACAAAATTCAACAGCCCTTTATGCTAACAACTCTCAATAAACTAGGTATTGACGGAATGTATTTCAAAATAATAAAAGCTATTTTTGACAAACCAACAGCCAATATCATACTGAATGAGCAAAAACTGAAAGCATTCCCTTTGAAATCTGGCACTAGACAAGGATGCCCTCTCTCACCACTCCTATTCAATATAGTATTGGAAGTTCTAGCAAGAGCAATCAGGCAAGAAAAAGCAATAAAGTGTATTCAATTAGGAAAGGAGGAAGTCAAGTTGTCTCTATTTGCAGACGACGTGATTGTATATTTAAAAGACCCCATCATCTCAGCCCCAAATCTCCTGAAACTAATAAGCAACTTTAGCAAAGTCTCAGGATACAAAATCAATGTGCAGAAACCACATTCCTGTACACCAATAACAGACTTAAAGAGAGCCAAATCAAGAACAAACTGCCATTCACAATTGCTACAAAGAGAATAAAAGAGAATAAAACAAACTGCCATTCACAATTGCTACAAAAGAGAATAAAAAAAATAGGAATACAACTAACAATGTAAAGAACCTCTTCAAGGAAAACTACAAACCACTGCTCAAGGAAATAAGAGAGGACATAAACAAATGAGAAAACATTCCATGCTTATGGTTAGGAAAAATCAATATTGTGAAAATGGCCATAATGCCCAAAGTAATTTATAGATTCAATGTTATCCACATCAGGGTACCTATGACCCTCTTCACAGAACTGGATAAAACCACCTTACACTTCATATGGAGTCTGGGCGCAGTGGCTCACGCCTGTAATCCCAGCACTTTGGGAGGCCAAGGCAGGCAGATCACGAAGTCAAGATACCAAGACCATCCTGGCCAACACGGTGAAACCCTGTCTCTACTAAAAATACAAAAAAATTAGCCAGGCGTGGTGGCACGCACCCGTGGTCCCAGCTACTCGGGAGAGTGAGGTGGAAGAATCGTTTGAACCCAGGAGGCAGAGGTTGCAGTGAGCCAAGATTGCGCCACTGCACTCCAGCCTGGTGACAGAGCAAGACTCCATCTCAAAAAACAACAACAACAACAACAACAACAAAAATATGGAACCAAAAGGGAGCCAGCATAGCCTAGACAATACTAAGCAAAAAGAACAAAGTTGGAGGCATCACGCTACCTGACTTCAAACTATGCTACAAGGCTACAGTAATCAAAACAGCATGGTACTGGTACCAAAACAGAGATATAGACCAATGGAACAGAACAGAGGCCGCGGAGGCAATGCCACACATCTACAACCATCTGATCTTTGACAAACCTGACAAAAACAAGCAATGGGGAAAGGATTCCCTGTTTAATAAATGGTGTTGGGAAAACTGGCTAACCATGTGCAGAAAGCAGAAACTGGACCCCTTCCTGACACCTTACACTAAAATTAACTCCAGATGGATTAAAGCCTTAAACATAAGACCTAACACCATAAAAATCCTAGAAGAAAACCTAGGCAAAACCATTCAGAACATAGGCATAAGCAAGGACTTCATGACTGAAAAACCAAAAGCATTGGCAACAAAAGCCAAAATAGACAAATGGGATCTAATTAAACTCCAGAGCTTCTGCACAGCAAAAGAAACAATCTTTAGAGTGAACAGGCAGTCAACACAATGGGAAAGAATTTTTGCAATCTACCCATCAGACAAAGGGCTGATATCCAGAATCTACGAAGAACTAAAACATTTACAAGAAACAAACAAATAAACCCATTCAAACTGGGCAAAGGACATGAATAGACACTTTTCAAAAGAAGACATTTATGAGGCGAACAAACATGAAAATATGCTCATCATCACTGGTCATTAGAGAAATGCAAATCAAAACCACATTGAGATACCATCTCACGCCAGTTAGAATGGTGATCATTAAAAAATCTGGAGACAACAGATGCTGGAGAGGATGTGGAGAAACAGGAACGCTTTTACACTGTTGGTGGGAGTGTAAATTAGTTCAGCCATTGTGGAAGGCAGTGTGGCGATTCCTCAAGGACCTAGAAATAGAAATTCCATTTGACCCAGCAATCCCATTACTGGGTATATATCCAAAGGATTATAAATCGTTGTACTATAAGGACACGTGCACACATATGTCCATTGCAGCACTATTTACAATAGCAAAGACCTGTAACCAACCCAAAGGCCCATCAATGATAGACTGGACAAGGAAAATGTGGCACATATACACCATGGAATACTATGCAGCCATAAAAAATGATGAGTTTGTGTCCTTTGTAGGGACATGGATGAATCTGGAAACCATCATTCTCAGCAAACTGACACAAGAACAGAAAATCAAACACCACATGTTCTCACTCATAGGCGGGTGTTGAACAATGAGAACACATGGACACAGGGAGGGGATCATCACACACTGGGGTCTGTTCTAGGGGACTAGGGGAGGGACAGCAGGGGGTAGGGAGTTGGGGAGGGATAACATGGAGAGAAATGCCAGATATAGGTGATGGGGATGGAGGCAGTAAACCACATTGCAATGTATGTACCTGTACAACAGTCCTGCCTGTTCTGTATATGTACCCCAGAACCTAAAGTGCAATAAAGTATATATTTTTAAAAAAAGAAAAATCATATCACAAACTCCTGTACTCTCACCACCCATGTTCAACAGTTTTCAAGATCTTGCTACACGTCATCTTTTTCTTTTTTCCTTATTATATTGTTTTAAATTAACAACATGTCATTTTACCCTTATTTGGTTTAGATCTCTAAGAAATAGGAAAATAACCACAGTGACATTATCATCTTTATTTTCTCGCACTTCAGTCAAAATTAAAGGTAAATCTTTTGGCACCATCTATACACAGCTCATAAATTAAAATTCACAGATTGATTTACAAATATCTTTTTATAGTTGATTTCTTCTAATCAGGATAAAAACAAGATCCACTCATTATAAATGGTGGTTAATCTCTTCAGGCTCTTTTAAAAAATTATTAACATCATAATATTTTGATACATTTATCACAATTAGTGAACCAATACTGATTTATTGTTATTAGCTAAAGTCTGTACTTAATTCTGATTTTTTTAGTTTTACCCAATGTCCTTTTTCTATTCCAGGATCCCATCTAGGATTTTTCGTCACATTTATTATTATTTTTTAATTTACTTTTATTTTATTTGCAGTTCCAGGATACATGTGTAGGACATGCAGGTTTGTTACTTAGGTAAATGTATGCCATGGTGGTTTCCTGCACCAGTCAGCGCATCACCTAGATAGCTATTTATGCTGATGTTGTCCCTTGCATGCATTAGCTATTTATGCTGATGCTCTCCCTTCCCCCACTCCCCCACCCTTAGCACATTACATTTAGCCATCATACCTGCTGAGGCTTCTCTTGCATGTGGCAGTTTCTTAGACTTTCTTTGGTTTTTGTTTTATTTCTTAACCTTTTTCTACAGTCTCCTTCCCTTGTTTCTGATGACCTTGACACTTTTGAGGATTACTGGTCAGTTATTTTGTAAACTGTCCCTCAGTTGAGATTTGTGTGATATTTTTCTTCTTATTGGACTCATGTTATTGATTCTGGGGAGAAAGCCCATGGAGGTAAAGTGCCATTCTCATCACATCATATCAAGGATTCATACTATCAACATGACTTACTTCTGTTCATATTAACCTTGATTCCCCCAGGTGAGGAGGAAGTGTCAGGTTTCTCCACTGGAAAACTTTTTTTCTCCTCCATACTATCCCCCTTTGGAAGGAAGTCATTATTCAAGTCCCACACTTAAGGAATGGGGAGTTTTATCAGTATGGACTTGTGGATATTTATTTTATAACTTGCATTACAATCTAATATTACTTTTTTTCCCCTCAGATTGTTGCAGCTTTGGCTGTTAGGAGCTCTTTCAGTTGATCCTTGTGTCCCTTTAACATACCCCATCATTTTTGGTTTTGTGTTTTGTTTTTGTTTTTGAAAGACTTCCTTTCTTTTTCTGGCACTGTAAGGTGCTCCAAATGCATCTTCTATATTCTTTGCCCTAGCCATTGACGTAGCCATTTCTTCTAGGAGCCCTGGTTCCTACTACTGGAGAATGGTATTAAAAGCCAAGATCTGAGTTCTAGGTGTGGTTATTGCTACTGGGGGATATCATTGGTTCTTGGCCTACTAAGCCAACACAGCAGGGAGATATATGTGTGTATACTGTGTATATACACCTATCTATACCCATTTCTATATATAACTATGTTATAGAATTTATGAGAAGTCATAACTCCTGAGTGCATAGTGATGTCTCTGGCTCTAATCCATTACCACATAGACCACACTAGCCTTTTATCTTCTCATTCCAACAATGAGAAACTTACCTCCCACCATCAGCCATTCATCTCCTTCATTGTTCAATTTTGGTATGACGTATGGCAGTTGTATTCATCTTCTAGGGCTGCTATAATAAATGATCATAAACATAGTGGCTTAAAACAGAAATTATTCTTTTCACAGTTCTAGAAACTAGAATTCCAAAATCAAGAGGTAAAAAATATGGAAGAAAAAGAAAGCAGAGCATAAAAAAGATGTAGGACATGGCCTAAAGTTCCAGTAGATTATAATTGGTATCCCAGAAAAGAAAGAGAGAAAATAGAACAGAAGCAATAATTGAAAAAATAGTTGACAAGGACACTACCAATCTGATGTAAAACATCAATCTATGGATTCAAGAAACTCAGCAACCCCAAGTAGGGCAAACAAAACCACACCAGGCCAGGTGTGGTGGCTCACGCCTTTAATCACAGCACTGTGGGAGGCCAAGGCAGGCAGATCACTTGAGGTCAAGACCAGGAGTTCAAGGCCAGCCTGGCCAACATGGTGAAGCTCAGTCTTTACTAAAAATGCAAAAATTAGCCTGGCATGGTAGCTCGTGCCTGTAATCCCACCTATCAGGAGGCTGAGGCAGGAGAATTGCTTGAACCCAGGAGGCAGAGGTTGCAGTGAGCCAAGATCGTGCCATTGCACTCCAGCCTCGACAGAGCGAGACTCTGTCTCAAAAAAATAAATATATATATTAGCTGGGCTCAGTGGCAGGCACCTGTAATCCCAGCTACTCGGGAGGCTAAGGCAGGAGAATTGCTTGAACTCAGGTGGCAGTGGTTACAGTTAGCCAAGATCACAGCTCTGTACTCCAGCCTGGGCAACAGTGAGACTCCATCTCAAAAAAATATACATGTATATGAAAGAAAACCACACCTAAGCACACCATAGTCAAACTGAAAATCAAAGATGAAGAGAAAAATCTTAAAAGCAATAAAAGTAAAAAAGATAAATTATAGAATGACATGTAATGACATTTTTTAGTTGCTGACAGGCAAAACCTGCCAATTAAAAATTCTGATTCTAGCCACGATGGTGTAAAAGAGATCAGTTTATCCTCCTGCCTGAAGCAAACAAGCAACCTAGACAAAATACATGAAATAATGGATTTCTGGGCATTAGACATCAGTCAGCACAGGAACTGATTTCTGAGAGAGGGTAAACAAACAAGATGAGCCCTACAATTACCCAGTTTACTGGCTGTAGAGAGTTTCCAGACTGCAGCGTAGGAAGGGGGAATCCATGCGGAACTTCGCGGTCTCCCTGAGTTGAGGAGATAGGAGTTGGAAGTCTGAGGAGGCCATGATGCTTTCACAGCTCTCTCCTGGAAAGAAGAGCTGCACACAGAATGAACTCCAAAGATCTGCAGTACCTTTCATGTCTTCATCTGAGCGTCGAGTATTGCACGCATGTTAGGAAACTACCTTAGGCTGGAAGTAGAACCCCTTGAAAGGATGAGAGGGAATAATCCACACACAGAGAGGGTAGTTTTTTCTTACTAGTCATAGTAATTTCTGTAACATTGGGTAGAGTACTCAGAAGGGCCTTGGCTTTGTAGTGAGGAAAATTAGTGCTAAATTAAAAGCTGCTCCAATCCCACCTAACACAGTAGAAAAAAAGCTTAATAATATTGATACGAATTTTAAAATAAGATAGAATTGACAGTGTCTGACAGTGAGGACCATTTTCCTCACTAAGGATGATCAGTCCTGCCACAAGCTTCTTGTGCATGTTCTACTGTGAAAAAGATGAGAATTAACCGGCTACAGTGCAAATTGTTATAAAATGAGCTGTGTTCAGAATCTAGGCATGCATGACTTTGATATAGCTATGAGGTTTAAAAAAGAAATATCAGGAATACAAGTAGAATATGTGCCATATGAGGAAATCATTATGGTAACATTCAGTATCCTCATCAGTTGTTTGACCGGTTTTGGAGTTCAGTATATAATCCTTGGCTCTTTGGAAATAAAATTGTGTAAATAGTCATATTTATTAGATCTGTGTGATAGGTTCATGGGTGTTTTACTACTCTGTGCTTCTGTGTTTTTTAAAATTAGTGATTTTAATTAAACTCTAGTGATTTATGACTGCCTAGGAATATGGCCATTCATATCGTACCTTTTCACCCATTTACTAGGTTCCCAGTCTAAGTGGGTGACTTTCCAAGATACAGGCAGATAATTTCTCCATCAAGTATAGAGAGACACATCTGCTCCTTTCCTAGAGTGTAAATAAGTATGAAGAAAATAGAAATACCTTAGAAAAGGTTACAAAAATACTAAAGTTTGAATTTTTTTTTTGGATGGGGAATAACATTTTGATGGCAATTTAATATTGATTTCCATGTGTATCTTGATAACGTCAAAGGTAATAACCAAACGGTGGCAGGGCAGGTTTTGGGCATCAGGGAAACACTCATATTTGCTAAGTATCTACTAATGTCATCAATTGTACTGAGAGCTTTTTATCTGTTAGCTCATTTACTTTGCAGTCAATTTACTCTGTAGACCTCATTTTCCTGTTATAGATGAGGAACCCAAGGTTCTCAGGAAAAAGAAGTTCTTTAATCTCACTAATAGTACTGCCAGGATAAACTATTATAAAGTATAACATACATGATTTAGATTATAAGAAGAAACATTTACTAATGGTGAAAATTCTAAGCATTGTGGTTGCTTACCTAGAAAAATTTAGTAACTTCTTTTACTATTCTGGAAATTTTAAGCTTATTTTTTGTGGTGGTTTAAGAATGGCCCTGCCCACAGGCAGAGGAGATAGACTGTATGAGCTCTCAAAGTTTTTTCTAAGTCTTCTGATACTGTAATTTGGTGTTTTTATGATCTCAAATGCATTCAATTTATTTCTTTTTCTTAAGGTGGATAACATAAATGCAGCTGTGATGGATTTGAAAAAAAAGAAGATCCGTAGTCTAAGTGAAGAGGTTAAAATAGGAGCACATGGAAAACCAGTGATTTTTCTCCATCCTAAAGACTGTGGTGGAGTCCTTGTGGAACTGGAGCAAGCTTGAGTTATATTTGTAAGAAACAAAATTAATCGACCTGAAAAAGCCTTATCAAATACTATTGAAATGTACTATGACAAATATAAATTTCTTAATTTGAATTTGAAGAAAACCTTAATTACAAATTACTTAGGGAATATTATTAAAATCATATAGAAATAAATTATTCCTTTTTTACAATGGGGTAATTGAATGTAATGTGTTAGCTGTGTACAAGGGTATGTGTGTGATATCAGATAGATAGACAAAAGAGTGAGGGAGTTATGAAAGAATATGACCATTTTGTGGCTAAATATTTGGGGCAAAACTTTTTTTTTTTTTTGAGACGAAGTCTTGCTTTTGTCACCCAAGCTGGAATGCAATGGTGCAATCTTGGCTCACTGCAACCTCCGCCTCCCAGGTTCAAGTGATTCTCCTGCATCGGCCTCCCAAGTAGTGGGGATTACAGGCATGTGCCACCACGTCCAGCTAATTTTTGTATTTTTAGTAGGACAGGGTTTCACCATGTTGGCCAGGTTGGTCTTGAACTCCTGACCTCAGGCTGTCTGCCCACCTCAGCCTCCCAAAGTGCTGGGATTACAGGCATAAGGCACCATGCCTGGCAGGGCAAAACTTTCTAAGAATGTTTTGGAATACGTTTTTATTTATTTTATTTTATTTATTTATTTATTTTGTAGAGACGGGGTTTCACCATATTGGTCAGGCTGGTCCCGAACTCCTGACCTTAGGTGATCCACCTGCCTCGGCCTCCCAAAGTGCTGGGATTACAAGAGTGAGCCAACACGCCCAGCCTGGAATACGTTTTTAGAGCCAACTGTTTAAGATTAGGAAATTTTGATCTCAGAATTTTTGCTCTTCAAAAATAACTCATGGTCACAGGTTTCTCAGGGTCAAGGTGTTTTGGGTGCTAGTGCTAAATGTATAGGAAGTTTTGTGGAAAACTTGGTGTATAGTGGGTGCATAGATGGCTGAATTACTTTTTTAATCAGTAGTAATTTGTAGAGTTAGGTATCACTTAGATGCTAGAACACCACAGCAGGTCCTAGGGAAATACACAAAACAAATAGAAATTCACTGCCAAGATGCTTATGGTTCAGTTGGGGAGAGTACTTCCTGAAATAAATGTAAGCACTTACAAAACAACATCTGAATTAGTTAAAAAGGAAAAGAAAGAATAGATCTCAGAGGATGAGCTTACAGGCCTATCAGGCTTTTGGTCAGACTCAAACACATCAGAAACAAGTTTCAGATGAATTTCAAGGATCACAGATGGATAAATTGAATGCATAGTGGATGGAAAAGTGGCTAACAAGTTCATGGTTGAATGGATGTTGAGTAAATGAGTAGATATGCAGATACTGAGCTTGTTATGAAAGACAAGTTAATATCCAATTATACTTGTCAAAAGTTAAAGTAAAAATTACAACATTGATGTGGTTCTTCATGTATGTAGAGGAAGTATTTTAGCCTATTATATCACGGGGTTGGGGCAGTAAAAGGGACTTAAATGGTGGTTAAAGATCCACATTCCACTTCAGATGGTAGCTGTTGATACTAGTAGACTGCAGTAAGCTTCATGTGCATATTGCAGTCTTCAACCACTGAAAAACTATGAAGAGATACAGTCACAAATGTAGATAAATCAAAATGCACCACTAAAGAATTCCCAAATAACCCACTTGAACACAGGTAAGAGGAGAAACAGGAAAAAAAAAACAATCAATTGACTGATCTATAACCTCATATATCAGTAATTACATTGAATGTAAGTGGTCTAAACACATCAAGATTGTGAGAGTGAATTTAAAAACCTGACCCAACCAAATGCTATCTACAGGAAACTCAAAATATTGGGGAATTAACTGATTTAATTTATTAGTAAATCTCAATATCAGTAAACTAAGAGTAAAAGGATAGAAAAAGATAAACCTTGCAAAACACTAATTCAGAGAAAGCTGGAGTGGATGAATTACTATCAGACAAGGTAGACTTTAGGAAAAAAGAAAATTGCCAGGGACAAAGAGATATATTACATAATGATGAAGGGGTCAGATCACAAAAAAGACAACAGATGTGCATGCATCAAATAACACAACTGTAAAGTATATGATCTAAGAATGGGCAGAACTAAAAGGAATAAATAGACAAGTTTACAGTTACAGTGGGAGACTTCAACACCCCTTGTTTAGTAATGGATAAACCAAGTAGACAAAAAGCAAGTGTGTAGGAGAAGGGAGAACTGAACAGTACCATCAGCCAATACATAATACACATTTTTTGAGCATTTATGAGACATTCACCAAGATAGACCTTATCTTGGGTTATGAAACAAACTCTAACACATTTAATATAAGTGAAACAATATAAAATATGCTCTGTGACCATAAATGAATCAAACTAGAAGTCAATAACGTAACAGAAAAATCTCCCCAAACTTGTACATTGTTAAAGAGGAAGTCTCAAAAAGTAAAATACATCTTGAGCTGAATGAACTTGGAAATACATCATAATTTTTAATAAATTTATTGCTTTAATCCATGAATCGATAATAAAATTTTGCTTTCATAAGAAAAATGAAATGTGATCACAAGAAATGCAAAATAGTATGTTTAGTAGATGCTGGTGTTAGCCCTCATCCAATATTTCTTCTTTAACAGAATTCTGACTTGGTTAGATTCCCATCCTTATCCTCTCCCACACAAGTAAAATTTTCAGGTAAAGCCCCAAGGTTAGACTGAAATTCCATCACCCTTGCCAGTGATGGGTTCAGTGATATGGTTCATAACTACATATGGTTATGTAATTCATGTGTGGACTAAAAGCATGAAGAAAGGTTTTTTAGAGACTTCTGGAAATGTTCTTTCCCACATCTAGGTAAGAACTATGAGAAGTCAGCCTCTCTCCCGCCAGAGTTGAACAAGGAAAACAGGTAATTTGGTTGCTACCAGCAACTATCTAACAACTACGAAACAAACAAAAACGCAGAAACCGTAGGATAATGGTGATCCTGGTTGTTAGAGACAGAAAAAAAAAAAAAACAAAACTGTTTTCAATGACTTTTTTTTAAAAAAATTAGTTTATTGGCTGGGATTGGTGGCTCACTCCTATAATCCCAGCACTTTGGGAGGCCATGGCAAGTGGATTGCTTGAGCCCAGGAGTTCAATACTGGTTTGGGCAATATGGCTAAACCTTGTCTCTACAAAAAAATAAAGAAAAATTAGCTGGGCATGGTGGTCTGCACTTGTAGTGTCAGCTACTTAGGAGGCTGAGGTGGGAGGATCACTTGAGCCTGGGAGGTCAAGGTTGCAGTGAGCTGTGATTGTGCCACTGCACTCCAGCCTAGGTGACAGAGTAAGACCCTTTCTCAAAAACAAAAAAATAATTTATTGAATAACAAGTTGAATTTATCAGTGAACCTTCTAAAATTAAGAAAGTTTCCACTAATACAATTTTTTTGTACATCAAAATGAATCATTTTAATGAATGAAAAACATTAAATCTACAGAAAAAGAAAATATGCATTTGACGTCGTTTAAGGTGGCTCTTACATCAACTCCTTACTTGGAAAACTGGTATTTAAATGTCTAGAATTAAGCCTTTCTCCTGTCTTCCCAGCATCGATGATTTTGAAGAATTTTTTATTTTATTACATGTAACATTGCTTTAGCTAAGTAAGTATATCTTCTCGGTTCCAAGTTTCCTATAAAGCCTGCTCTGCAGTCCCTCCTGCTTAGGACTCCCTGTGGTTGGGTGAAACAGGGCTCTTTCCCTTGCTCCAGATGAGAGACCAAAGCTGTTTTGGAAGTGGGTGGCACTGGGGCCTGGCTGTTGAGGACACAGTTGTCATCGTCTGACCTCTTCTATTCCTTTCTTGGGTAAAGATAAAAGTCTCAGGTGTGTGGGTTCCTGGTGGCCTCTGCAGCTTTTCAGCAAGCAGAGACGGTGGTCACTACTTGTTGGTCCTCACAAATCCTAATACAAATTTTTAAAGATAACAATGATCCAGAATGCTTACATAATTTTTAAAAGCTTTTAATGTTCAAATAATATGAATTATTTGAACATTAAAAACAAAATAATAGGCTGGACTTGGTGGCTCACACCTGTAATCCCAGCACTTTGGGAGGCTTAGGCGGGTGGATCACCTGAGGTCAGGAGTTTGAGCCCAACCTGGCTAACACGGTGAAACCCCGACTCTACTAAAAATACAAAAAATTAGCCCAGTGTGGTGGCAGGCACCAGTAATCCCAGCTATATGGGCTAATTTCCTTATTTCTTAAAGTCGGTTTGAGTTGAGGTTTTGGTAACTTGAAACTGAAAGCATCCCAATAATATAGTGAATATAGTATAATTCACTATAAAAATGAGACAAAAATCCTCACAACTACATGAAGAAGCTCTAATTAGTATCAAATACAGAACAAAAGATCCAATACTCATGGCTAACTCAACAGTGTACCATTGAGAAGAAAACATTACTGAACTCTTGGAGTTTATTCAAATAGGTTTTAAAATATATAATTTAGCTGGGTGTGGTGGCACGTGCCTGTAATCCCAGCTACTGGGGAGGCCGAGGCAGGAGAATCGCTTGAACCTGGAAGGTGGAGGTTACAGTGAGCCAAGATTGTGCCACTGCACTCCAGCCTGGGCGACAAAGCCAGACTTCGTCTCAAAAAGTATATAAATAGGCAGGGTGCAGTGGTTTACGCCTGTAATCTCAGTACTTTGGGAGGCCAAGATGGACGGATCACGAGGTCAAGATGTAATATCCGAGCGAGTTAGAAGGAAACACCACGCTCTGAGTTCAAATTGAGTCCTTTATTCAGACAGGTGACGGAGTGTCAGCTAACGCTCAAAATCTCTCGGCCCCAAGGAAGGAGCTTGATTTCCCTTTATAACTTGATTCAGGTAGTGGAGGGGGCAGCCTAGCTGAAGTGGAATTTTACAGAAGCGGGACATGCAAGTTAGTAGGAGGAGGCTGGTAACCAGGGGGCAGGAGGTTCCCAGGATTGCTGGTTGCTAAGGGTATTTCCATACAGTCACTAAGTGGGGTAGCAGGGGGAACTTTCCATGCAATCAATCACCAAGGAAGGTATTCACAACAGCAGGTAGACTTGCCAAGCAGGATGCAGTTACAATAGTTACAGGTACTGTGAACAGTGTGAACCTCTCAACAGTTCAAAGCTTTCAGTGCAGCCTGATCCAGTAATGCACCTGAGAGGGCCTAGGCAGGGAGGGAGAAGCTAGAGAAAGCTTGTCAGGTTTGCAACTAACATGGAGTCAGTGAGGCTAACCCAGGTTAGGTTATTACAAAGAGTTCGAGACCATCCTGGCCAACATGGTGAAACCCCGTCTCTACTAAAAATACAAAAATTAGCTGGGTATGCTGATGCGTGCCTGTAGTGCCAGCTACTTGGGAGGCTGAGGCAGGAGAATCACTTGAACCCAGGAGGTGGAGGTTGCAGTGAGCTGAGATCACACCACTGCACTCCAGCCTGGCAACAGAGCGAGACTCCATCTCA
>NW_016107338.1:2661942-2668724 GCF_001604975.1 Cebus imitator
ACACACACACACACACACACACACACACACACACATATATGATATATGTGTGTGCGTGTATAATCTTTTTTTTTTGAGACAGTCTCGCACTGTCGCCTTGTTCATTTCCTTGCCCCAATCAGTGCTCAGTACATTTCTGTTAATTAATTTTGTTGGTTTAACCTCTTTACAAAGCAGTTAAATGAAATGCAAATGTGTGGTTTCTTTCTTTCTTTTTTTTTTTTTTATAAGATGGGGTTTCACCCTGATGGCCAGGCTGCTCTTGAACTCCTGACCTCAGGTGATCCACCCACCTCGGCCTCCCAAAGTGCTAGGATTACCGGCGTGAGCCACCACGCCCGGTCAATGTGTGGTTTCTTAGTCTTGATGTTTACTTAAAGCAAGTAAAGGCAATGAAATCATTTCTTTGACCTGTTTGGGTGTCATATTACTATAGCAGATGCACATCTTTACGGTTGTAAATTAAGGTGATGACACTGATTTCATTGTGTTAAGGTTGCTGAATTCAGACCAAATAATCCCCTCTCTCTCCACAAAGCAAATACTTGTAAGCAATTCCACTTGACACTTGCTTGATGACCATCTGAACGTTTCACACTGTATACAGAAGAATACATAAAGGCATCTGGTTTTTAAAATTATTTGTTAAAGGAGCTTCAAAATATCTTGTTCCAGAATCGCCAAAACAATTTCCCTACCTTCCTTGCACTTCTGTGTTAAAACTTCAGAGAAAGCCAGCCAGATTAAAGATTCATAACAACCAGAAATCAGGGATGAATTAATTGAGTCAGGAGCAGTGGCACATGGGGAAGCACAAGCTACACGCAGTGTTCACAATGGATATAAACCGATACAGGTTGGTTTTGCTAAATCTGGATACTCATGTATTCAAGTTTTCTGATGTTTGGCATTTTCACCGCCAATATCCAAAGAAGCTATGGTGAAGCAGGAAAAGGGTTTTAAAGACATGCTAAAATGGCTCTTTGGAGGAATAACTAGACTTGAATTTCATGACCCAATTCAGTTTCTCTTAGGGTTCCTGCTACTATAACCATGTCTTTAACCTGAGGTCAATGAGCACTTGCTCCTCTCACTGTTGAGGATGGAAAGGGGTTGTCTGGAGTTGACCCTCTTTCCCTTGGCTCCCTTGGTGTTGGTAAAGGAAGGAGGCCCCTCAAGGTGTCAGGGGACCCAGGCAGCTCCATGCCACTGGGCAGATGAGCGGACAAGTAGAGGCTGTCCTGGGAACTGAGAGGAAGCTGTCCTGGAGGCCCTTCCTTGCCCTTGTTTGCCCGAGTGTTTGCTCTGCTCTGTGAAGTGTAGGTATTGCAACAGGTAAAAGCTTAACTGTCAGTTCCAGCTGTCAGACTCTTCCCTCTGGAAGGGAATCTTGTCCCTTACGTGTCCCATTCCCTGCCTACCTTCTTTCTTCTCTGGGTCCCCTGTCTTGGTAGGTGATTCTCACCTCATCCTAATGATGATTTTCTTGCAGCCACAAGCTCTATCCCCTAACTTGAGCTAAACATTTTAACTCAGCTCTATGAGATTAGGCCTTAATATTAATCCCATTTTACAAATGAGGAAACAGCTGGGGTAAAAGCCCACTTCTGCCTGATGTCCCCCAACCATGCTACTTCCACTATTTCTACCCCCAGGAAAGAAACAATTACATGTCTGAGGAGGTCTTTATACCTACTTAAAGGCCAGAATCTGGACCTGCTTGTCTCTAGATAGTTCATCTAAAACTGCAGTTCCTTGCTGTTTATGTTGATGATGGGCCCAGGGTGGATACGAGTACTCCTGCAGCAAACACGTTCCTAGAAGAGAACAAGACCAGAGTGACATTTTGATTTTTTTTTTTTTTTGAGATGGAGTTTCACTCTTGTTGGCCAGGTTGGGATGCAATGGCACAATCTTGGCTCACCACAACCTCCGCCTCCGGGGTTAAAGTGATTCTCCTGCCTCAGTCTCCCAAGTAGCTGGGATTACAGGCGCCCACCACCATGCCCGGCTAATTTTTGTATTTTTAGTAGAGACCCGGTTTCACCATGTTGGCTGGATTACTGGTTTTTTTTTTTTTTTTTTTTTTCCTAAGTGAGGCAGGAAAATAGGGTCTGGAGGCAGGGAACATTAAGGCCAATCCACACTTCATCTGTGACAGGAAATATCCTCTCCATAAGGCATAGACCAAGTAAATGACTTTACTTCATCCTCTCCATTTACATAGGGCATACCCAAAGTAACCAAGAAGGTATTTAAACTCCCCAAAATTCTGTAACAAGACCCTTGAGCCCTGTGCTTGGGCCTCCTCCCACACTGTGGAGTATACTTTCATTTTAATAAGTCCCTTCCTTCCTTTCTTGCTTTGTGTGTGCATTTTATCCAATTCGTTCTTTCAAGATGCCAAGAAGCCAGACACCCTCCCCTGTTAACAAAAGGACTCCCTGCCTCCCTTCTTTCAAGCATTAAACAGCTTTTGAAGGCTCACAATCAACAGGATAGAATATCTACTTAGTAATGATTTGCAGAGTGAAATATTTTACTATTTTATAGTAAGCACATTTTAGTAACTGTAACCTAGTAAAATATTTGTAAGATTTTATCTCATTTTTGTCATATTAACCTAAAATGTTTATTATTTTTATATAAAAGGTAGCCAATAGGAAGGGAGGATTGGGGAGAAAGCTCAGCAAATGTCACAAATGAGACTCTTAGTAACAAAATCTGAGGAAGATTTTTCTTTTAAAATAAAGATGGTGCATCTGTCCCTTTACAGGTTTCTCTCCTATTCCCTGGGACTGGGGAAGGTGAATCTCTTGCCTGACTCCCTGTAGAGATTAGTGTATCCAGCTGTTCTATTCCCATGATGCTTCTAAAAACCAGACTGACTGGGAGCAGCAGGAGGGGTTTGGCCCATGAGGGCAGGTGGCCAAGTGGTGTGCAGGAAACTCACGTGTTTCCCTGGGTTGACTACCTGTTCCCCTGTCCCTGTCACCAATAGCAGCTTCATTATGGGAGAAGATTAAAACAAAAGAAAAAAGACAAAAAACCTGTTTCCAAATTATAACTAACCAAGTCTGTGGAGGAAATTCACAAGGCAGCAGAGCAGGGGCTGCAGAAGGTGCTCTGCCTTCCGGCAGAACTAATAATCCTTGTGAGCAATGCGGGGTGCAGTGAGTGATGTGGGGAAATGTGGACAGAGGCCCCGACTACAAACCAAATCAGAATCAATCCTCCTGTTCTCCCCACCTGCTTCCCAAACTAATGACGTCTGCGTTATCCCAGAGGAGAGTGGCTAGGGACACCCAGTCCTTCCCAATATGCGGACATCTCCAAATCTTGATCAAATCTGTCAGGTTTCTTCCAGTTCCAACAGGGCAGTATCACCTAAACTGAGAAGGACTATTAGCCTGAAACGGTGGGACCCTCATTGAAGAAGGCCTGCCCCCTCCTCACAGTACAGTAGACTCCTGGGTTCCTGATGGCTCAGGAGCCTGGGCTATCATTTGTCTACCTGGGGTTTGCAGCAGCACTAATGTAGGAAGATTAATGCTGTTTACTTTGGCAACCTCTTCACACAACTTTCCTCTCTAACACGTTCGTTGCTAGAGCATTCACCTCACCTCCTTACTTCCCACCTTCTTCAAAATCAAGGCAATAGCAATAAACAATTTGGAAAATGCTGCTTAGTATTTTAAGCCATAGTTAGCATTATAACCTTAATTAAAGAGACGTCAGCACTTTGGGAGGCTAAGGTGGGAGGATCACTTGAGCACAAGAATTTAAGAATAGCCAGCAGAGTGCAGTGGCTCATGCCCATAATCCCAACGCTTTGGGAGGCAAAGGCAGGCAGATCATGAGGTCATGAGACCAGCCCGACCAACATGGTAAAACCCCATATCTACTAAAAATACAAAAAAAAAAAAAATTAGCATGGTGGTGCTTCCCTGTAAATCCAGCTACTCAGGAGGCTGAGGCAGGAGAATTGCTTGAACCTGGGAGTTGGAGGTTGCAGTGAGCCGAGATCACACCACTGCACTCTAGCCTGGGTGGCAGAGCAAGAAGACTCCATCTCAAAAAAGTTGAGAGATTCTCCCGTCCATTCAGGGGGAGGAAAAATTATCCAATGTAGCATGGATGGTTTCACTTTCTTGTCCACCCAGAGACATGCTCATACTTGTTAAATGGATTTATCAGATGCTTGAAAAGTCCTGATGTGTAGTAGCACAAAAGTTCCTTGTAAAAAGTTGCAAAACTATAAAAATTTCTGCAGCAGTTCTGGCTCCGGATGACAAAGTTGGTTCTGATTAGTTTTCTTAACATGCACAGCCGCTTCCCCTATAAGTCCTGTGCTCATAAGGTTCCATTTAGACCATAGGAAGTTGGAACCCAAGTTTAAAAGACTCTCTGCTATTAAAATGTGGTATATCCATCAATGGACTTCTACTCAGCAAATAAAAGCAGCAAATTACCAAGACGTTATATGCCATGGACAAATCTCAAAAACATTAGCTAATAAGCCAGACACGGCCGGGCTCAGTGACTCACTCCTATAATCCTAGCACTTTGGGAGGCTGGGGTGGGTTGATCACCTGAGGCCAGGAGTTCAAGACCACCCTGGCCAACATGGTGAAACCCTGTCTCTACTAAAATATAAAAATTAGCCAGGCATGATGCCAGGTGCCTGTAATCCCAGCTACTTGGGAGGCTGAGACAGGAGAATCACTTGAACCTAGGGGAGGGTGGTTGCAGTGAGCCCAGGTTGTGCCACTGCACTCCAACCTGGGCGGCTGAACAAGACTCCTCTTAAAAAACACACACACACACACAAAAAAAAACCGGACATAAGACCACATATTGTATGATTCCATTGATTTGAAGTGTCCAGAAAAGGCAAATTTATATATAGAGAAAGTAGGTTGGTGGTTGCCTGAAACTGGGGGTGAGAACAGGATTAACTGTAAAAGACCATGAAGGATCTTACTGGGAGGGATAAAAATGTTCCAAAACTGAGTAATGATTATGGCTACTGAGGAAAGTTACTAAAATCACTGAATTGTACACTTGAAATGGGTGAGTTTTATGATATACAACATATGCCTCATTGAAGTTTTTTTTAGGCTAGGCGTCGTGGCTCGCGCCTGTAATCCCAGCACTTTGGGAGACCAAGGTGGGCGGATCACCAGGTCAGCAGTTCAAGATCAGCCTGGCAAACATGGTGAAACCCCATCTCTACTAAAAATACAAAAATTAGCCGGGTGTGGTGTCGTGTGCCTGAAATCCCAGCTACCTGAGAGGCTGAGGCAGGAGAATTGCTTAAATCCAGGAGGCGGAGGCTGCAGTGAGCTAAGACCGCTCCACTGAACTCCAGCCTGGATGACATAGGGAGATTTTGTCTGGGCCACTACACTGGGCCCCTCAGCATTCTAAATACAGTATCCTGTCTCCATTTACAAAGCTGCACAGGTATTAAAGATCGGGCTGCCTTTGTTGGGCAGATTTGGATTGGGGGCCCAACAGCAAAGATGGAGAGGAAAAAGGGAGTGGAGCTTGTGGAACAGGAAGCCCCCAGGGTCTGTGCCCGGCTGCTCAGCTCTTGAGGATGTTGTGGATGGTGAAGTGCTGATGGTGTCCCAGGGCAGCCCAGCACCTCCACTGGGCCCAGAAGGTCTTGACTTTGGACGCTTACCCCTGTTTCACAAGTGTTTAAAAGCTGTTTTTGCTTTTATTTTTTTCCTAAATAATGATTACTTGGTAGTTATTAATCCTTCTTTGGGGGAGGGACAGGGCTTTAAAACTGAAGAAAGTAATTTTCATAAAAGTATCAAAAATGGAAAACAGTTACTTTGTAAAAAATTTGCTATACAAACCAAATGGCAGCTGTTAAGAATCTCAATAAAATGTTAAGTGTATTTGCTGGCAGTGGTACCCTTCTGCCAGAGGTTAGGTCACTGTGCCATCATTCTGTGGGGTGGTAGGGTGTATGTGTGGTGTATATGGGTGAAACTTTTTGTCTCAGGATAGGTCATAATCTTAGTTGCAGTTTCCTTTCAAATAGGATGACAAAGTAGTAAAACATGGGCTTGGAAGTGTCAGACCTGAGTGAATCCCACCTTCACGACTTTGTGCCATTGGCCTGAACTTTATTTACAAATAACCCCTTTATTTGTAAAGGTGTAACACCTCTTCCCTGGAACTATAATGACAGAATTTTAAAATACTGCCTGGCACATAATAGGCACTTAATATACAGTAGCCAATAGTGGCAATGATATGTACAGCTTTGAACAAGGAGGTAGTGGGATCTTTGGGCTAGAATGGAAACTAAGCATTCGTTTTCCTGTTTCTGGGCAAAACTGACTCCTACCTAGAAACAAGTATTCCCTAACTGCCTTTCAGCTATTGAACAAGTTTCACAGCCTGCTGCGTGTCAAACATTGTTTTAGGCACAGGGGTTACAGGGGTGACCAGGCAGCTACAGTCCCTGCTTTGTGATTATGGTTTGGGGATGCCTAATTATTTCACCTTAAACCTTGCTTGAATCTCCCAGTGATTTCTTGGGGGCTTTATGATATGGTAAAAACTATATGGGACCAGCCCAGGGCCCATGCGTTTTGCTCTGAGGCCTATCATTTCTTTGCCTCCTTCCTAAAAATGGAAGCAGGGGGACTGGGGTATTCTGAGCTGACTTGCCTATTTGTGGTGTTTTTTTTTTTTTTTTTTTAGACGGAGTTTTACTCTTGTTACCCAGGCTGGAGTGCAATGGCATGATCTCGGCTCAC
>NW_016107338.1:2668799-2725747 GCF_001604975.1 Cebus imitator
AGCTAATTTTTTGTATTTTTAGTAGAGACGGGGTTTCACCATGTTGACCAGGATGGTCTCGATCTCTTGACCTCGTGATCCACCTGCCTCGGCCTCCCAAAGTGCTGGGATTACAGTCTTGAGCCACCGCGACCGGCCTATGGTGTTTTAAAATACTATAGTTGTATGTGTTTTTGTGTTTATATGGTTTATTAGAATGCAACTTCCTTGAAGAGGTGGATGGTATATTCTTTTTTTTTGAGACAGAGTCTCACTCTGTCACCCAGGCTGGAGTACAGTGGTGCGATCTTGGCTCAGTGCAACCTCTGCCTCCTGGTTTCAAGCAATTCTCCTGTCTCAGCTTCCCAAGTAGCTGGGATTACAGACACCTGCCACCATGCCCAGCTAATTTTTGTATGTTTAGTACAGACAGGTTTCACCGTGTTGGTCAGGCTGATCTTGAACTCTTGACCTCAAGCGATCCACCCGCCTTGGCCTCCCAAAGTGCTGGAATTACAGGCGTGAACCACCATGACCAGCCTGGTGTACTTATTTTTAATGCTTAGAGTACTCACGACACTTATAAGACATTCAGTAGTTTGCTGAATAAATGGGACAGATGAGGCTGTACTATCCCTGAGATGACACAGGGAGACAAAGCAGTGCCAGCCTCATTCCAGTGCTTGTTCCAAGCTCTCTTGTCTCCTCACATGGCTGTAACTGGTTCAGATGAGACAAATGTATACATCTCTAATGCCTTGGATATGCAGAATTCCCTGAATTGCTCCAGATAGCTTGTTGAGGGACACTGCCTGTAATCCCAGCACTTTGGGAGGCTGAGGCGGGTGCATCACTCGAGGTAAGGAGTTCGAGACTAGCCTGGTCAATATGGCGAAAACTTTCTACTAAAAAAATACAAAAAAAAAAAAAAATTAGCAGGGTGTGGTGGTGCATGCCTGTAATTGCAGCTACTTGGGAGGCAGAGGTAGGAGAGTCACTTGAACCTCCTGCCTTTGCCTCCCAAGTAGCTGGGAAGGTAGAGGTCACAGTGAGCAGAGATCACACCACCACACTCCAGCCTGGGCAAGAGAGCAAGACTCCGTCTCAAAAATTAGATTAAATTAAATTAATGATTTTCTGCACTACAAGCTGTGTAATAACTTAATGCTTAATAACTGGGGAGGAAGTGACCTCATCACGTCTCCTAAACGTGACAGGAACTAGGAACACATCAGACCTATGCACTTTCATACTGCCTTTTTTCAACAGTTATATTCTGAGACTAAAAAAGTCAAGATGTGCTCCTCTACTAAAACCTCCGCTGTCCAATTGGAATTATAGTCTAGACAATTCTAAAGACAAGTGATAGCCATCTTCTGAAGAACAAAAGTAGGTATCAGTAATTACAAACTCTTTTCACCAAAATACTGTTTGATCTTCATCCTGAGAGTGTATTTTAAAAAATGTCCAAAGCTCACTACGCATTCATAACCCAACAGTATTATCAGGACTGTGGGATATAGCAAAGATAGCTCTGCTGTGTCCTTGTTCTCTCTGCAAACTTTTTACCAGGTGCTGGACTGGAGACTTCCTGAGTGCGAGACCGCAGTGATTTGGTCATAGGTGGATGGGAAGATGGCTGGCTGTTCTTTCAGAAGGGACCTGGCTGGAGTTCTTCTTGCTCAGAACTCCAGCTTGCAGCATTGGGCTAGAGCTGATGGAAGGAGAGCTGTTACCTTTCTGTTCTACATGAATGCTACACTGTGAAAGAACAGTGTCATCTGACTTGAGTGACAAGGTAGTATTGAAGACGCCTTAGAGGGCCTAATCAGAACTTAGCAGCTGTAGCGTAGAACTCCCTCAAGTGCAGATGCTGGCCCTCTGCAGCAGAAATTACTCCAGCTGTTTAGTATAATAGAAATAAAAATTCCCCATCCCTCCTTAACCTATTATTATCAGATACCTTAGGGCAGGGGAGGGGAGAAGACAGAAACCCGATTTTAAAACAAACTCTAGAATAACTGATGTCTGTTAAGTTGGAGAACTGATGTGCAGGACACGATCCATGCCTCCTCGTAAAACAGCTAGAGCGGCGGCTATTGTGGATCAAGACTGCTGCCTTCAGTCTTTACCAAGCAGCACAGGCAGTGGAACAGAAGCTTCAGGCTTGTCTTCACAGTGAACTATGGTATCTGGAGGACAGCAATCTTGTCCGGTCTTCACTGATGCCCTCGTTCCCAGGGCCACACAACAAACACAAAGTGTCTTGCTGTAAGCAGAGCCAGGCTAGTAGTAGCCAGGAATAGGTGAGTGGTGCCTAGTTGGTCTTCTTGGATCTCAGCAATCCTTGTAACCTTTCAAGAACTCATTCATATGAAAAACTGGCAAAATGTCCTGCTTACCTGCAATTACTAAATCCAGTGAGGTAAGGATGCTCCCAGTCTAGAATTGTACGCTGGTCCCTTTGGAGTCCCATGAGGGGTGTGATATGCCTAAGGTCCTCCCTGTGATGGTCTGCATGGCAGACACTTGGTTCTGGTGACTGTGGTCACACAGGGATCATTACACATTTGACACAACAGGAGAAGACAGGCCACAGGTTAACTGGTAGCCACACAGTGCGTGTGTGTGGTAATGTGGGGGAAGGGTATCACACAGATAAATTGTCTGCCCAAATGCATGCTGAGTGGATGCAGATCACACCTGGGGGCGGGGATTTTTTTTTTTTTTTTTTGAGACAGAGTTTCGCTCTTGTTACCCAGGCTGGAGTGCAATGGCGCAATCTCGGCTCACCGCAACCTCCGCCTCCTGGGTTCGGGCAATTCTCCTGCCTCAGCCTCCTGAGTAGCTGGGATTACAGGCACGCGCCACCATGCCCAGCTCATTTTTTGTAGTTTTAGTAGAGACGGGGTTTCACCATGTTGACCAGGATGGTCTTGATCTGTTGCCCTCGTGATCCACCCGCCTCGGCCTCCCAAAGTGCTGGGATTACAGGCGTGAGCCACCGTGCCCGGCGGGGCGGGGATTTTAAACCTTGGACTAAATCCACCCTGAGCCCTCCGGGATATCTGCTGGTAGTTGCACTGAGGATGTACACAGCACGTGTGTCGGACAACGCAGTCCAATTGGGGAGTGGATAAAGTGCTTTTATTTTCTTCCATGTGTGTTTTTGTAAAAAGGAAAAAGGAAGCAAAAGACTCCTTCCTTCCAAACCCAGTATCTACTGAGCTTGGAGTGGGTGGAGCTGGGACCAGGCCCCTAGGAAAAGGTGTAGGAATAGAAGGCAATGGCATTGACGCTATAGTCCATGGGGAGGTGGTGCCCGACGTGCCTGGCCCCTAGGCTGGCCCCACCCAGAGCGGAGGAGTACTTCAGCTTCATCAGGGTAAAGCTGGAAAAATAGTTCTGAGCCTGGATCTCTCTGCCCTGGGTCAGCGCCGAAAGAAAACCTGGAAGGAAGAACAGAAGGACAGAGGTAAGAGGAGACCAGCAACCTGTATGGGACCAGGAAGAAAGAGAGATAAGGATGCCCAGACCTTGAGGTACTCTTGTAGAGGTGCTGGAGGGGCCCACATGCCAAATCCCTGACACACAGGGTACACTGGGTACTTGCATATTGGAGCCAGCAGCACAGGGGGCCTGGCCTCCTCTCAGCTCCAGAGGACCCAATGCCAGCAACTCCATGGTAGCAATGGGAGTCCTAGAGCTACTTCAGAATGTCCAGGGGAAATCGTCCAACTGCCTAGCATAAGGCTGCCAGGGCTAAGAAGGCAGGCCTCTTTTTTTCTGGGTAGGATTATGCTGACTAAGGATGTCACCACAGGTTATCCCACGCCAGTCAGTGCTCTGATTTTAAGTTAGATCAGTCTTCAATTAACTTTTTAAAAGTGGCTACTAGGCTGGGTGTGGTGGCTCACGCCTGTAATACCAGCACTTTGGGAGGCCAAGGCAGGCAGATCAGAAAATCAGGAGTCCGAGACCAACCTGGCCAACATATGAAACTCCGTCTCTGCTAAAAATACAAAAATTAGCCGGGCATGGTGGTGTGCACCTGTAGTCCCAGCTACTCAGGAGGCTGAGGCAGGAGAATTGCTTGAACCTGGGAGGCAGAGAGTGTGGTGAGCCGAGACTGCACCACTGCACTCCAGCCTGGGCAACAGAGTGAGACTTTGTCTCAAAAAAAAAAAAAAAAAAAAAGTGGGTACTATTTAATAAATCATTTGGAATACAACATCTTTTCAAGAGTTCAAGGAAGGTGGATGGGACATTATTAAAGGGCCCAATGGCAGAGTGAGGTTGGGGCATCAGTGTCAAGTCTAGACCTCAGGGTCCAGGGAGTAGATTCTCTCTGGGGCAAGCAGCTTTCCTGGGCCACCTCCTCTCCAGCCCCATCCCGTGTCCTTACCCTTCCCACCTCCCCCCAGGCTCACCTTCCTTCAGCAGTTCCCAACTCTTCCACACAGAGCCCACACACAGGATGGGGAGGCCAATCTCGCCCTGGAACAAGACCTAGGTGGAGAGCAGAAAATGCATACAGGGGCCAATCTAGCCTCTCCAGTGCTGAAGGCAGGAATTTCCTATGACCAACCCACCCTATCCCATTTTTTCTCCCTCAAGCCAAGAAACAGAAGATAGACTCAGGAAAGGAAAAAAGGGAGGAAAATAGGAGAGACTTATAAAGGCCAAGGAGAGAAGAGGAAGGAAAAAAGAGGTAAGCAACAATAGGGAGGAAGGAAAGAGAAAAGTGAGGAAAATGAACAGAAACATGACTGAACGAAAGGGGACAGGCCAGGCGTGGTGGCTTATGCCTATAATCCCAGCACTTTGGGAGGCCAAGGTGGGTGGATCACTTGAGGTCAGGAGTTCGAAACCTACCTGGCCAACGTGGCAAAACCCTGTCTCTACGAAAAATACAGAAATTAGCTGGGCATGGTGATGTGTGCCTATAATCCCAGCTACTGGGGAGCCTGAGGCATGAGAATCGCTTGAACCTGGGAGGTGGAATGGGAGGCAGAGTTTGCAGTGAGCAGAGATTACACCACTGCACTCCAGCCTGGCTGACAGAGTGAGACTATGTCTAGAAAAAAGAAAAAGAAGCTGGATGCTGTGGCTCAGGCCTGTAATCCCAGCACTTTGGGAGGCTGAGGCAGGCGGATTACAAGGTCAGGAGTTCGAGACCAGCCTGACCAACACGGTGAAACCCCATCTCTATTAAAAATACAAAAATTAGCTGGGTGTGGTGGCAGGCGCCTGTAGTCCCATCACCTTAGGAAGCTGAGGCCCGAAAATCGCTTGAATCCAGGAGGCGGACGGAGGTTGCAGTGAGCCGAGATTGCACCACTACACTCCAGCCTGGGCAACAGAGCGATAGTCTGTCTCAAAAAAAAAAAAAAAAAAAAAAAAAAAAAAAAAAAAAAAAAAAAAAAAAAAAAAAAAAAAAAAAAAAAAAAGAGAAAGAAAGGGGACAGCACATGCACACATGCACATTAAACCAATTTACTATATATAAATATAGGTTACAGGCCAATTACAGAGGGGAGCACTTGACCAAAGAACTTTTTTGTTATAGACATTCTGCAGAATGTTTCTCAGACCCTAAGTTCATTTAAAATAGTATCCAACTTACATACGGTTTGATGGGATAGTCCCATCCCCAGTGGGAAAGGACCACTCCTGGCCCAGCAGCTCCCCACCTTCACTCCCACCTCAACTCACCGGGTCAATCTCAGGCAACACTGCTACGACGTGTCTGCCCAGCATCTCCCCAGCCTTCCTGAAGATATAGCGGGAAAGGGGGTCTCCCTGCTGAGCACCTGGAGTAGGGAGGATGGAAGAATGGAACTGGTGAGAAATGAGGGAGCTGCCAGTCCTGAGCTATTCTCTATCTGTTGCAAGGGAGCCACCATGAAAGCACCCTGAGCTAGCAGGAGTCTACTGCAGGATGGATGCCCACCTCGTGGCACGTGCAGAAGCAAGTCTCCACTGACACACACACCAGCTACCTCCCTCTGTGGGGAGGTGCCCTGTATAGAGGTGCTCACTCAGGTCCCCAACTTAGGAAGGGAGGGCAGCTGCCACTAAAGGAGTATACTGGCACCTGGTTTGTATACAGCTCACAATGAATTACTGTAAGTCTGTTCCTGAGGCTGTCAGCCCTGGGTACCCAGGACCCTAGTTGAACGGCTGGCTGGTACTCCTGTCAGTGCCTTCCACCCACTTCCAACAGTCTGCTGTTGGTTACCCTGTTCCTGGCTCTCTTCTAGAAGGGACTCAGTCCAGCAGGATCTAAGAGAGCCCTAGAATGCCCTGAGGCTGCAGGAACCCAAATTAAGGCACTATGGGCCTTACAGTAGAGAAAGAGCAACATACAGATATATAAGCCAGCATATGAACTGATATATAAGTTCAGCATCCCCTGACACCCAACAAAATCTGCCTAACCTCTCTAAAGTCCCCTAGTTGAGTATAATTGGCTAGGGAAAAAAAGTTACAGATGTGTCCAAAGGATAACTGCTTCATAAATTTAATAGAAACAGGCATACAGCCTATACAAACCATGATAGCTATTACAGAGAAAAACACAGGTAATACAAAACTCAACACAACCCAGGTGCCCTTCTGCCTCCACCCCGAGGCCCACCACCACCAAGGTCAGTGATGGCAGAGAACTGAGGTCGCTTGGTGAGAGCAAATTTGTTGTCCAGTCCTGTCCGAACCCCACTCCAGCCCCCAACTGAGGATGTCTTTGGAGAACAAAGCCAGATAAAACCCACCCCGCCTCCAGTACCTTCTGCAATTTTCCGGCAAAACCCAGCAAATCTGCATTTATCAAAGTCCCTATACAGGTGGGTGAGTACTCCTAGCCGATCTGGCACCTGAGAGATGGAGAAAGGGGACAAGAGAGTCATCAGAAGCAAAAGAAAATCCCCAATCTGTCCACCACAGTTGGCCTTCCTAATGTTTCTACTGTTGGAAATGCTAGAATCATTTTTTTTTTAACTCCAAAATACAAAGATTTGAGATTTCTCATTTGAGAAGAGTTCTTTATTTCCCCAACATGGATTTCATTATTTTACAGGTTAGTTTGAAGGCAGCACAGAGAACAGTGTTTTCTACAGTTTTCACCGAAGTGTTTTCTATAGTTTCTTAAGCTGCTCTTTTTTTGTAATTTTTTTTTTTCTTTTTAGAGACAAGGTCTTGTTGTTGCCTAGGCTGGCCTTAAGCAATCCTCCCATGTCAGCCTGCTGAGTAGCTGGGTTGGGGTTTTCTTGAAAAGAATTATTTGGTCAAAGGAATCTAAGGAATATTACACATTGAAACTCTCCCATGGGGAGTCACAATGCACATTAGCAAATTAAAGGCTCTGAGAAGTTCTGCCATCAATAAATCAATTTGTTTCTCCCAAAACTTACTTGACCACAGAAGGTAGGTCCTTCCAATCCCAACAAACTTACACACCTTTAACACCTCTAAGGTCCTGAGGAACCAGTGGTTCTCCAGAATACATTTTTTTTTTTTTTTTAAATGAGACAGAGTCTTGCTCTGTCACCCAGGCTGGAGTACAATGCTGTGATCTCAGCTCACTGCAACCTCTGCCTCTTGGCTTCGAGCTATTCTCCTGCCTCAGCCTCCCGAGTAGCTGGGATTATAGGTGCCTGCCACCACGCCTCGCTAATTTTTGTATTTTTAATAGAGATGGCATTTCACTATGTTGGCCAGGCTGGTCTTGAACTCCTGACCTCAAGTGATCCACCTGCCTTGGCCTCTCAAAGTGTTGGGATTACAGGTGTGAGCCACCATGCCTGGCCCACAGAATATATTTTAAGTAAATGTCTGAGGGAGTGGGCGGTAAAACTTGAGTACCTACAGCAATGTACTAAGCATGTTATATACTATCTTATTTGATCTTTGTCACAACCCTATAAGAATGACTAAAGGATAGAAGATGGAGGAGTGACATATCAGTGGAGTTTAGAACCAACTGGCTGAGTCGGGATAGCTTAATAGTTGCTAAATGCATTTCCTACAACACCTGCTTATCCAGCAATTTCTCTTCCTGGTCCCTCCCTATTTCTCACCTTGGCCTAGCCAGGGCTCCTCAGCTCTGAGAATCCAGGCCCTACTTCCCAGTATCTCTATTTCCCTTCCTTGGTCCTCATCCTGGTGTCAGACCCAGTCCACCTACATGGCTGGATAAAAGACGAACTGGGCCTCACAGGTAACTATCAAATAAACTGATTGGCCTTGTCCTCTTCCTTTCACCTTCTCTTCTGCCTTTTACCTCTGGTTCCGCTAAAGGCAGGTGCTTCCTAATTTACTGCAAATGAACACAGAACAGATAAGAATAGCCAATCCCCAATGCCCTGGGGAGGATGATGCATCTCCCCCAGAACTCTCCCTGTCCACCTCTTCAGGGGCTCTCTTGACCCAAACAGAGCAGAAGAGCTCAGCCCAGGGCATCCATTAAACTCTACCTGCTATCTCTGCCCCTGACCTGCACTTTTCATTCTAGCCTAGAATGCCATTGCTTTCACCTCCCAGCAGGTTCTAGCTGCCCAGGAATGAAGTCTGGCTAATCACTTGTCCCTAAACCACCCCTTTCTCATGACTGACACCCTCCTAGAATGCACTGCCCACATCACTGTGAACGCTGTCCTCATCCACAACTCATCTTATTTCCTGCCAGCCCACCCAGGCACCCTCTGCATCCTCTCTTACTTGGAGTGTTTCACTGCCCTACCCCAGATGTGTGTGTTTACTGGGAGCAGGAGGAGTACCTGGAAATAGTTGAACATGGCCTGTTTGACATAGCCGATATCATGAGGAGCCGCCTCTAGGTTGTCGATGGAGTCAAACACTATTTTCACTGCTTGGTGTGCGATCCAGTAGGCTGCAGGAAACAGAGAGAGCTAAGAAGATGGGAGCAGTCACCTTGAGCTCATGAGGAAGGAAACTCAGATCCAGATAGGTTAGTGATCTTGAGTTTTATACAAATTTGGTTTTCTGATTCCCAACGGGGGTTGGGGGGGAACGGGCGCATCTCTAATCAAACTGTATCTGACTGACCAAGATAAGGGAAAATTGGAGGGGAAGACAGAATAGGTGAGGCTGTGTCACACCAGCTCCTACCCAAAGATGAGACAAGGTCAGTCTGTTGTCACAAACAACACTGGAGTCACTGCCACGAACTGGACCTCAAGGGTCCCTATGAAAATATACACATGCCACCTATAGAGAGGTGATGGTGGCAAGGGCTTCTCAACCCCTTTCCCCCTAGCAGACTGGTATGGCAGTTCCTGGCATCTATGGCCTTACCCTCAGTTTCAACTTCTCCCTAAGGACTCCAAGCCAACGCAGGCAGGCCCCTGTGCTGAAGGATGAATCTGAGTCCTGGGTGCAAGTCACTGCTGGAGAGCAGGGTCAGCAGCTAGTCCAGCATTTGCACCTCTATGATCTCAGTCATCCTGCACGTGGAATGGCCAGGTTCAGAAGCTGTCCCCAGGAAGCCCCAAAGGCTCAGAGTCAAGGGTAGAGAGAGAAAGACCGGGAATGAAGGAAGGGGCAGATCCAGGACTCGGAGCTAGGCTGGTCAGTGAGCTCACCTGAACCCTCATCACCCATCATATGGCCCCAGCCGCCGCAGCCACTCTCAGAGCCATCAGGGTTGATGAGCCTGCAGTTGGAGCCTGTTCCAGAGATAAGCACAATTCCACCTGGGGAAAGGAAATGGGAGGCTCAGTGTGGCCAAGGCCTGGCACAGAGCAACAGCTTGCAACTGTGGAGACAGGACAGAAACCAGCCCCAGGCAAGGGATCACCACCCAGTGCTGTAGAGGAGAAGACTGAGCCCAGCTAGTTTCCTGCCTGAGGGTCAGGGCCTGGGTCTCAGAAAAACTCCAATCCCCTAATGCCCCTGTCTAGGGGGACACAGAGAAACACAAGCCTGCACCTCTCAGAGGGAAGGTGGCTCCTTCCCCAGCCAGCCTTCTGGTGACTCTGCCTGCTCTACTGGGATGGTGCTAGACCCCATTCTCACAGTGATATTCACTCATACCTGAAACCATCTTATGAATACAACTACTTCTATTTTATAGATAAGGACATTGAAACTCACAGTTTTAGAATTTCGTCAAGATGGTATAGCTGGCAAAACAGGATCTGGGATTCAAACGCCAATCCCATGACACCAGCATTCTCACAGGGCCACCCCACTTCCTCCTCAGCACTGACAGCTTCCCCAGCCTGCCTTCCTCACCACACCACCCCCAGGAGCTTCCTCGTCCACAGGGGAGTTCTGTTTGACTCTACTTGGATTCCCATCAAGAGACCTTCCTTGCTTTCCCTCCTGCTGCCTTGTCCTTGCTCTGGCAGAGACTTAGACTACTGAAAGGAGTCGAGGGGAAAGGCTGCCTTCTGGATATCTGCAGAACAAGTTTGTCAGCTATATCTAGGGGACTTTCCCAAGAAAACCAGTTCTCAATCTCACCCGTCCCTCCACTTCCTCACCATCCGGTGTAGCTGTGGCGATGGAGCCGGCGGCATCAGTGGTGATTAAGTAGCTTTCGCTCAGGTAGGGAAATCGGTCCCTCAGCTCCTCGATCAGGATTCTCACTGCGTCCTCCTGCTCCCCACCGCTCAGAGATAGGCCCTAGGCCATGTGGGAGGTGAGCCAGTGTCCAGAGCCCCAGCCCCAGCTCTTTTCTCAACCCCCTCCCCATCCTGATGCCTGATTCCTGTTCTCCACATCCAGCCATACCCTGCTCACCCAGCCCCAGTCCTCCTTTCTCCCACACAATGACCCCTCAGAAGGCTGTGGTTGCAAGAACAACCTGGACTGGGGATGGACGGAAGAGGGGATTCAACAATGTCAGCTTTGGAGCTTGGGAGAGTGTTAGCGTTCTTAACAGAAAGATCAGGCAGTGGGACAAGGTGAGAGGAGACGGAGAGGTAAGCTTGGTTTGGCGTACATGGGGTTGCCTATGTCTGCCGAACATCTCGTGTATGTTCAGGGAGTAGCTGGAGCTACCGCAACTTGGGAGAAAGAGCTGGAGTAATAATAGCTAACATTTAATTAGTGCTTATGGGTCAGGCTCTATACTAACCACTCCGCGATGTATCATGTCATTTGACTTTCCCAACAGCACTGAGGTAGCTACTATCCATATTTTCCAAATGAGGAAACTGAGGCTTAGAGAAGATAAGTAACCTACACAGGGTTACACAGATAATGAGCAGCAAGGCTGGGATTCAAACCAAGGTCTCAGCAGCTCTCCAAAGCCCTGTGCTCTTCCAACACACTTGTAGTTTGTAGGTGACAAGTGAAGCCATGACACAGGTGAGATTATGACAGTTTTGACCCCAGGGACTAAGTCTTGGAGGTCTTTCCCTCGACAGTCGTCAAACTCATCTAGTCCAAACTTGCAACCTGTCTCAGGGTCACTGATGGCTGAATCCCAGGCTCCACCCCAGACTCACCAGGCTTCGCAGAGGTACCAGAGGATCCAGCCCTGCTTTCCGTTTGGCCCTGCTGACCATCTCATTGATCCTCTCCACACACTTGTCCGTCCCGATCAGCTGGCCCCAATCAAGGGAAGGAGGAGTTACAAAGGCTTGCAGAAGCTGTGTTGCCCCTACAGGCTGCTCTATGAGCCCCAGCCACCACCTCAACAGGAATTACAGAGAATAAAATCAGAACCAAGCCCTCTGGTCCCCTCGGTGTGGTTTTTACCCAGTGGTTTGTGCTCAGTCCATCTGCTTCTGCCAGGATCTTCCCATCCTCTGAGACTAAAAGGACCTTGGACCGTGTGCCTCCCCTACAGAACACAAGAGGGCACTCAGTCTTGCTCGGAAAAACCCACCGACAGAGCTAAGCTTGTGCGGTCCACACTGGCAGAGCCTAGTGTGATGGAGGAGACAGCTTCAACAAACTCAATCACTTCTCCCAAACCCACCTCTATGGTTCAGTGTTTGTGTGCTCTTTAACTGAAACATAATTCTCACTCCTCTTCCCTTGGGGATGTCCTCCTTATCCTGCAAGACTCTACTTACACTTTACCTCGTCCTTGAAACCTTTTCTGAGGTGTGGCCCACCCCCCAAAATTAGTTAAGTCTCCATTAGTTAAACCTTGATAGTGCCCCCAAAGTTATTAAAGACTCCTCTGTATAAAGTGTGTTTAATGACTCTGTGTCCATCTGTCACTAGACTTCAAGCTCCATTGGGTCATGCTCCCAATCACTCATCCTCTCAGAACTAGCACAGGACCTAGCACAGGCAATGCTCAGCAAACACTCCTAAGGAAAATGGTATATCTCTCTGCTTCCCGTCACAACAGCTAAAGGCTGACTTTCAAGCTACCGCTGCTAAGGTCTTCAAGATACCTTTGGGAGAAATGCTGACCAGACGGCAGGGTGAGTTTATATATACTTAAGCAACTAAACCTTCAAATGTTGATTATTGGGGGGCACAGTAGTTTACCGGGATGTCTGTGGTGGTGGGATATATGTTCCTTTATAGATCATTACTTTTAGGAATGGCAGAAGAGGACACTGAAGATTGCTCATCAAACTCAAAGAGACATGAAATTTCAAGGGGGTAGTTAATACATGAGGTGGCAGATTAAACATCTAAAAGAATATCTTGACGAACTGGAAGAAACGGGTCATATCTTACAGATGACTATAACAAGAATGAATGCAGACTCCTATACTGTTTTTAAGTTCTACAGATAAAGGATGGGAAAGATCATTCCTAACAATTCATGTGAAAAGACTTTGTGGTCTGTGGGTCAGCAGTGGCGTGTGGCTGCAGAGAAGTGAAACCAATCACAGATTCGAAAGTACAGTGCCTGACGGAGAGGACAGCCACTCCCATTATTCCCTGATTTGACACACACGGATTCACAGAATGTTGCCACTGGCAGGGCACAGTGATCCTATTTATCCCTATCCTCACATTGAACATATGGTAACTGAAGCCCAGAGAGGGCAAATATCTTGTCCATAGTCATACCCAGTGGCAGAGCTATTACAAAAAGTTCAGTAAACAAGCATCTGAGCAGAAAAATGCAATGCAGTGTAGGCAGCATGGAAAGCCAACAAGGATGGAGCGGTTTTCAGACATCAGGACAACCTAGCACTCTGGCTCGCAGCTGCTCCAGCTCCCGGATAACCTCCAGCCAAGATCTTTGTCCCTCTTCTCCCCACTCCCACTCCCCACCCTGCCCGGCTCAACAATTTCACACCTGACACCTGTTCTGCAAAACTCCGTCCGAAGTCAGGAATAGGGAAAAGGAGCTGCTTCTCCAACTGAGGACAGCCGAGTGCGTCTTTCATGGGAGAAAGGGGCGTGGTTCCACCATGAAATACAAAGGATCCCCCCACCCGGGGTGTGGCCGTGGCACACGCAGAGTCCCCGCAAGGCATACGGCCGCGCGCGCCACGGCGCCCCTGCGCGTGCACACACCTATTCTTCGCAAGGCCCCGCCATCCAAAGTGGCCAGAAGCCGAGGCGCGAGGCCAGCAGCCAGCCAGCTTGCCCATGGCTTCCCGCCCCGCCCTCGGGCCCAGGCTCCCTCCGCCGGGCAGCACTCACCCCTCCACACCCCCATAGATCGCGGCCATTCTTCAGCTATCGTCGCCGCTGGTCCAGCAGTTTGCTTCCCTCCTCACCTAACGCTTCCCTCCCTCCAGCTGGCTGGGCACCGCCCCGCGTCCCGTGACCGCCTGCGCAGCCAGCTGACTCCCAGTGCGCGAGCATGCGCGGGGCGGGGCGCCGGTAGGAGCCGTAAGTCTCTGCATCCCTCAGGCTGGCTCCGGGCGGACGTCGCCTGTTGGCCGGCCGGCCGGCCGACCGACCGATTGCGATCCGCAGCGGCCCCCTCCCTTCTTCTTGGATCGTGCTTCCAGAGATGTACACTCATCTCAAGCGGTGGAACCAAAGAGGGGTGTCTGGGGCGGTCGGACCCTTAGGACACGTCACTGCCTTGTCTCCCCTTAGCGTCCGGAATTTGCGGACAGCCCAACGTTGTGTCGCGCTGCGCGTGCGCACTGCTCTTGGGCCACGTAGGTTGTGACGCACTTTCGGCCAGACCCCCGTGAATCTGTGGGCTCAGGGACCTGCGCCAGTGGGCCTGTTACAGAAATTAATGTTCAACCCGACATCTGCCAGGCGAAGGCATATCACACGGTCACACACGAACACCCGCGGAGAATTGTTGCCCTGCGCTCGTGTGAATGCACTGAACCAGGAGGAACTGGGACTGAAACGGGGACAAGCCCTGGAGGCGGTCCCGGCACCCCTGGGGAGGGAGCCTTCACCCACCCAGTTTAGTTCTTGTGGAGGATATTTACAGGGACCTAGCCTACTGGGAGAACTAGCAGATAGGGCTTTACAAGATTTTTAATTGCCTTTCAGCCCGCACCCCGCTCCCGGTCCTTGCATTGTGTCGGGTAAGGGAAGGGGATCCCCAGGGCTGCAAATACTGGCCAGGTCAGGAAGAGCTGTGGCTCCTGAGGGCCTCCTCTGTCTCCTCTGGGCAGTTCTGGGCCCGCAAGGAACAACTTCGCGGGCCAAAAGGGCAGTCAGCTGCCCTTGGCATCTCTTCGGGAAGATCAGCTGGCCTGTCGCTGGTCCAACTGAGTCGTCCTTGACTGCCTGCCGTCTTCTGGTAGAGAAACCGCTGATAGTCTGCTGTGTCTGGTTATGCTCTAGTGAGAAAATTTGGCTTTTTAAGCTTCCTCATTTCCTACAGTACCACGTTGTAATTCACAAGAGTAAAAAGAGTAAAATGACTCTATATCATGTATTCATTTGCAGAATATGTGTACATCATATATTCCATATCAGATGGAGAATATAATGAGGGTAGGATTTTTTAAATACCTGCCTACGGCACTTTTATTCACAGCACATTAAAGCTGGAAGATTAACATACATTTTTAAAATAGAGTTAATAGATTCTGGTGGGATTAAACGGCAGGATTTTTGAAGACTAGATTGTAGGTGGATTTTGAAATAATTGTTTCTCTCCTGCACTGGTGCAATGAGCCAAGGGACCTATGTGTACGATAATACTAAGTTTGTATTGCTTGTTTAGACAAGCAAAAAGGAAAGTGACCAGGTTTAAGACAAGAATTGAGTTCACCATTTACTAGCTGGATGATCTTAGGTGACTTACAGGTAATTGCTGCAGCCTCTCCTCTACAAAATGGAAGTGATAAATATCCACCTGCTGGGGCTAACACAAAATTCAAATGCCAGAAGACTTTTGGCAGCCATAAAGTACTTCACAGATCTTACCTAATTCGTATTTACATAACCAATTAGTGTGTGCTCCTACACAGTATCCATATGTGATTACTGAGCACTTGAAATGTGGTTAGTCCCAAATGAGATGTGCTGCTGATGTAAAAGACACACAGGATTTCAAAGACTTAGTACCAAAAAGAGGGTAACTTTTATGTGAATCAGGTATTAAAATGATAACATTCTGGGTACAGTAGGTCAAGATTATAGATTACTAAAATTAATTTTGCTGATTTTTAGTGTCACTATTAGAAAATATAAAATTTTAGGCCGGGCGCGGTGGCTCAAGCCTGTAATCCCAGCACTTTGGGAGGCCGAGGCGGGTGGATCACGAGGTCAAGAGATCGAGACCATCCTGGTCAACATGGTGAAACCCCGTCTCTACTAAAAATACAAAAAATTAGCTGGGCATGGTGGCGCATGCCTGTAATCCCAGCTACTCAGGAGGCTGAGGCAGGAGAATTGCCTGAACCCAGGAGACGGAGGTTGCGGTGAGCCGAGATTGCGCCATTGCACTCCAACCTGGGTAACAAGAGCGAGACTCCGTCTCAAAAAAAAAAAAAAAAAATATAAAATTTTGACCACATTGTATTTCTGTTTTAGAACCCTGTTTTGTCTCCATCTGGACCATAATATTTCAAAGTTACTGAGTGCCTATTTATGAAATAAATAATGGCCATATAATTGATTTAAAGAAGAAAGTGGCATTGAATAAATACATTTATATTGTACACTATAACTCTTTAAAGCTATTTAATGTACCTTTATCTTGTTTGATATGTACCTTTATCTTGTTTGATCATCCGGAAAACCTTATGAGAATGACAGTTTTGTTCTTGTTGTTGTTGTTTTTTGAGACAGAGTCTCACTTTGGCCCAGGCTGCAGTGCAGTGGCGCAATCTCAGCTCACTGCGACCTCTGCCTCCTGGGTTCAAGTGATTTTCCTGCCTCAGCTTGGATTACAGGCATGTGCCACCACGCCTGACTAATTTTTGTATTTTTAGTAGAGACAGGGTTTCACCATGTTGGCCAGGCTAGTCTTGAACTCCCAACCTCAAGTGATCTGCCTGCCTCGGCCTCCCAAAGTGCTGGGATTACATGGGTGAGCCACTGTGGCAGGCCAAGAATGACAGTTTTCTTTTTTCTTTTTTTTGCAGCTTTTACAGTTTTGTTTAAACACAAAACGTGCACGTAAGCTGTCTACTCATTTTCTTCACTGCACAGCCTGGCATTGGGGTTGGTGACTCTGATGGCCAGCTGAGCATCTCTTTCCACAATGGCTTTGTGGTTCTTGGAGGAAACGTTGTGAGCGATCTTAGCACAGTAAGATTGGTTGCATATCAGCAGCACTTCCAGCTGCTTCACATGTGGACCGGGAACTTCCAGAAGCCACTGGGCAGCATGTGCTTTGTTTTCTTGTTGCTTCAGTAATCAATGTTAGTCATCAAGATCTGGCCCTTGAACCTTCTGTGAACCCTGTGGTCAGTACCTCTGGGTTTCCTCCAGTTACGCATAATTTTGACATATTGTTCTGACTGGTGCCGGATGAACTTCTTGATTCTCTTTTTGACAATCTTGGGTTTCACAAGGGTTCTAAGGGTGGCCATGATGCCAAGGAGGTGATGGCTCAAGAATGACAGATTTCTAATCACATATTCCAGGTGAAGAAATGGAGGCTCTGAAATCAAAGTAATAAGCCTAGGCTCACACAAATAATAGATGCGGCTTATTATGTGTGGGTAGTTAATATAAAGGGAAGGAAATTCAAGATGTTGCTTGATAGCAGGGTACACGAGTTTGCACTGGGCTTGCAACATCCAAGTAGCTGCTCTCATGACGCTCGCAAGGTTGATACAGTTTTTTTTTTTTTTAATTAAAAAAATTTTTTTTCTTTTTAAATTTTTTTTTTTAACTCAAAGCCAGACGGATCTAGATAAAGTTCTTTAAGAATCTGCAAGCCTCTGTCTTCTGTACTTTGTCGCCATGACGCCAGAGAGGCCATAGTTTGGGAGTCGGGGGGAAGAGTGGTAAGAGAGACAATGATAAAATATCTTTCCTCACAGATCCACTTAAGATTTTGGAACAGATGACTTTTGGTCAGGGTCCTCAACAGATTTTATTGACTTAATCAGCCACATCTGTTTTTACTCTCTACAGTATGTCCAGGGCTCAGTGCTCCACAAATAGCTTTTTTTTTTTTTGAGGTGGAGCCTTGTTCTGTCTCCCAGGCTGGAGTGCAATGGCACGGTCTAGGCCCACTGCAACCTCTGCCTCCCGGGTTCAAGCGATTCTCTTACCTCAGCCTCCTGTGTAACTGGGATTACTGGCGTCCGCCACCATGCCTAGCTAATTTTTGTATTTTTAGTAGAAATGGGGGTTTCACCATGTTGGCCAGGCAGTTCTTGAACTTCTGGCCTTGTGATCTGCCCGCCTTGGCCCCCAAAGTGCTGGGATTACAGGGGTGAGCCACTGCGCCCGGCCTTCACAAATAGCTTTGAGAATGGTTTATAAACTATAAAGCATGGTGCCGCAAACATGAGGGGTAGTAAATGCCTGATTGTGAACTAAAGAAGGGAGCAAGCAAATTCCACAGCAGAGACTAATTTTACAGAACAGAACAGGAAGAGAAAGAAAAAATAAGGAGAAGTGAAATTGTGAACTGAGGAAGCAGGAGTTGGATATGTGGTCAGGGGGCCCTCAAAGAGATCTAGTCCTTGTTGGTCTTGCATTAGAAGTTGCTGGTACATGTGTGACCTTAGCCCTGTGCTTTAAAATATTCTGGCAGGTTACTTATAGGGTGACAAATGGGAAGGGAGAGTTTGGAGAAGGAAAACACTTAGAAGGCTGGACATTGGCCCAGGTGAAGGATAAATAAGCAAGTGATGGAGGTGGGGGTGGGGGCAGAGCAGGAGTCACAGGGAGGGAGCCAGGAGGGGATCATGCTGACATCTGCCATTGATCTGGGATGAGGGAGAGAGAGGCTGGAGTTCACTTTCCCACAATGAAGGAGGCAGGGGTCAGGGGCTTCCTTACTAAGGGTGGAGGTGGGACTCTGAGGCTGGCATCTGCAAAGCAAGGGAAAGACAGCCTATGTGACTGCCAATACCAACCCAGGAGGGATGAGGGATGCCTGGGGTCCCCAGAGTGCAGAGGTAGCTATAGACAGCTGGCCTAAATGTTCTGTCCTTCAAGTCTCTTCTGCCATGTAAAGGAACTGAAAGAAAAGAGGGACCTTATCTGCCTTGAAGTTGTCCTGAGGGATATGGGGCCTCAGACCAGGGCAGCAACCTGAGCAAATCCGGTTGGTTTATTCCCTCTTATTTTCTGAGCATGTGGGTATCTATGTGTGAGCTTATACGCATGTCCTGGCCTGTGTCAATCTATGTGTAGGTGTGTATTTTTAAAATATGTTTGAACTTGTCTTTGTATATGTTTCTAAGTGACTGAATGTGTCTACAAATGCATACAGTTGAGATGACGTCCTCAGGTAATTTTCTATACTAATGTGTATACAGATTTCAAGTTAACATGTCAGTTATTGAAGAAACCTAAGCAAGCCTGCATATAAAGACACTTTTAGGCATTTGCATAAGTGTGCACCTGTAACTTGTGCTGGAGCCAGCTCACAAAGACCCTGTTTTATGTACAACTCTCCAGTTTCCATGAGGTGTAATTAAGTTGGTAGCTTGAAATCACCACGGTGGGAGTATTTACACCCCAGAAATCAGTAACTGCTATGACTCAGGTGGTGGTTGTTGTTTTCCAGAAAGCTGGCTGTTAACACTTGCTAGCACACCGCTGGGTAGGTATATGCATGAGAATGTCCATGGTCTGTGTATATTAGTGTGTAAGCACACACTGCATATGAAAGTGTGTACCTGTGTAGTGGCTCCAATGTTATATAGACTGCAAACTCAGGGGTACAAAAAAATAACCTTTTCCACAACCTGACTTGATTTGTGACTCAGTCTTCCACTCTCCCTAAAAGCAGAAAGCTTCATCTAGTTAATCACTTACAGGTGAACTAAGTCATTTCAAGTTTCACCTTAGGTCCAACACTTGTCCTCCTCCTCTCGGCTCACCAGGGTGACCTGTGACGGCCAGGGTTAAACAGCATTACAGCAGCAGTCAGGAGAGGCATCTAGTAGCCTCTGCTGAGATGTGCGGTTTTCCCACTGGGGAGTTTGGTCATTGGTGTCCAGTCTCCTGACATCTGCTAAGATTCCCAAGACCCCATGAGCCCTCCAGTTGCCCAGTCTATACTGCCATTTTGGGAACATATCTCCTTGTCAGGTGTCAGGGATGTTTATGTCTCTTTCATAGTGCCTGACTATACAGTACTCTGGAAGATAAAGTGTATGTCCATTTTACAGTGGCAGAAATGCTCAGAGGTTAGAAGCCAGATTGCCACAACGCCCTGTGAATTATGGGCACTAGTATATACTTTTGGCCATGATGGATTATGATGTTGGTGCTTGAATAATCAGAATCCCCTATTCCATCATTGGATCCTGCACCAACTGTGACCTCTCCTATGCTACGGTATGGCAGGAAACGCAAAAATAAGTATACATCCTGGTTGAACCAATATGAATTCTGTGTCATGTAAAACCATTGGAAAAAGTTTCACAGACCTCCTCTCCCCAGCCTGTCTGGTTCCTTTATCTGGATTTAGTTATCTGGTTTCTACATGGAGCCCTGGTACTGAGCTGCCAACATTGTGTGTCCCAGAATAAAGAGGCAAAGAACTCATAGCAGTGGGGTGGATTTTTCTAGAACAGACCTCCTCTGGAAAAGGTCCTGTGAAGTTGCTCCAAGGAAAGGGTGGGGAGAGGATAGAGGCAGGGGGAATCTCTTCCAGGCTCCTGCCTTGCCCATTAGCAAATGTGGGGAACCCATAGTTCGCCCTTTTATAAAATCATATTTTTTTAAGGATAGGGTCTCATTTTGTCTCCCAGGCTGGAGTGCAGTGGTGTAATCATAGCTCACTGTAGCCTCCAGCCCCTGGGTTCAAGTGATACTCTTGGCTCAGCCTCCAAAAGAGCTAAAACTAGAAGCATGCACCACCAAGCCAGGCTAATTTTTTAAATTCTTTGTAGACGTGAGGTTTCACTTTGTTACCCAGGTTGGTCTTGAACTTCTGGCCTTAAGTGATCCTCCTCCCTCAGCCTCCCAAAGTGCTGGGATTACAGGGGAGAGCCACAGCACCTGGCTGTATTTATTTTTTGAAAATAATAATAATAATAATAATTGGCTTGGTGGAGTGGCTCACACCTGTAATCCCAGCCCTTTGGGAGGGTGAGGTGGGCAGATCACGAGGTCAGGAGATCGAGACCATCCTGGCTAACATGGTGAAACCCCGTCTCTACTAAAAATACACACACACACACACACACACACACACACACACACACACACACACAATTAGCTGGGTGTGGTTGCACACACCTGTGGTTCCAGCTACATGGGAGGCTGAGGCAGGAGAATTGCTTGAACCCAGGAGGTGGAGGTTGCAGTGAGCCAAGATTGTGTCACTGCACTCCAGCCTGGGTGGCAGAGCGAGACTCCGTTTCAAAATAAATAAATAAATAAAATTTTTGAGATAATTTTAAATTCACATACAGTTGAAAGAAATACTGCAAAGAGATCTCAGTTTCCCCAGTGGTAACATCTTACACAACTATAGTATAATATCACTACTCAGATATTAACATAGATATAGTCCATCAATCAGATTTCTCCAGTTTTTATTGTACCCATTTTTGTTTCTGTTTCTGTTCTTTGAGACTGAATTTCACTCTTGTCACCCAGGTTAGAATGCAGTGGCACAATCTCAGCTCACTGCAACCTCTGCCTCCTGGGTTCAAGCGATTCTCCTGCCTCAGCCTCCGGAGCAGCTGGGATTACAGGCATGTGCCACCAAGCCTGGCTAATTTTTGTATTTTTAGCAGAGATGGAGTTTCACCATGTTGGCCAGGCTGGTCTTGAACTTCTGACCTTGGGTGAGCCACCTGCCTCCGCCTCGAAAGTGCTGGGATTACAGGTGCGAGTCATCACACCTGGCCTGTTGTACCCATTTTTATAAATATGCGTGTGTGGTTAGTTCTAGTTTTATCACACGTGTAGGTTCATGTATCCACACCGCAGTGGAGATACGGAGCTGGAACCCATCTCCAGCAGTATTCCTCCAGTTCTCCTCCTTTTCTTCTCACATTCCCTTTTTGCCCTGAACCCTGGCAGTCACCCATTTTCTCCCCATTTCCAAACTTTTGTCTTTCCAGGAATGTTATATAAATAGAATTGGGCCAGGCACAGTGACTCATGCCTGTGATCTCAGCACTTTGGGAGGCTGAGGTTGTATGATCACTTGAGACCAGGAGTTCAAGATCAGCCTAGGCAACATAGCGAGACCCCCATCTCCACATACAATTTTAAAAATTAAAATGAATTTAAAAATTATAAATGAAATCATAGAGTATGTAACCTTTTTTTACCCATGTTGGAAATAGATGCTCAGTGCTGCAAAGAAAAATTAGTACTGGGACAAAGGATCGTTCAGCAGCACAATTTTTACTTCCTGGACTGCAGGAAGGGTGCTCTCGCTAGCCATTGTGCCCTGTGAGTACAAAGAACAAAGGAAAACACACAAATTTATTCCTTACACATTTGGGGTCTTCTTACTGCTGTGTCTAATCTCCGTTGGCTGGAGCCAGACCTCACAATTTAAACTAAAACCCGCCGGGCGCGGTGGCTCAAGCCTGTAATCCCAGCACTTTGGGAGGCCGAGGTGGGTGGATCACGAGGTCAAGAGATCGAGACCATCCTGGTCAACATGGTGAAACCCCGTCTCTACTAAAAATACGAAAAATTAGCTGGGCATGGTGGCACGTGCCTGTAATCCCAGCGACTCAGGAGGCTGGGGCAGGAGAATTGCCTGAACCCGGGAGGCGGAGGTTGCGGTGAGCCGAGATCGCGCCATTGCACTCCAGCCTGGGTAACAAGAGTGAAACTCCGTCTCAAAAAAAAAAAAAATAAAATAAAAAAATAAACTAAAACCCGATCGGCTAATAACTTAAAACTTTTCTAAACAGGTAAAAGCAATGGAGAGCTGGGACATGCCTTTGAGTACGTCCAGCACAGATATCTTAGTTAAAGTACAAAGACATAGAATGTACTATGTGCCTATAAGCATGGCATGTTTAACAGCTGCATAGGACAGGGCTTAACTAAGTAATTAGCACACTTATTGTTTAACAAGAAAGGAAACTTTAAAAAGGAACTTTCCTACTTTCCACAACCCAGCATAATTCTCTGGAGATTTATCCAAGTTTTGCTGCACGTCTCAGCAGTTATTCCTTTTCATTGCTGATTAGAATTGCATGGAATGGATGTAGCATCTTTTTAGTGACATATTCACACATATAAAACTCTATATACTCTATATGAAGGTTATAAAATCATGGCTTCTTTTATTTTTTTATTTTATTTTTGAGACAGTCTCACTCCATTGCCAGGCATCAGGCTGGAGTGCAGTGGCACTATCACGGCTTACTGTAACATTCGCTTCCTGGGTTCAAGCAATCCTCCTACCTCAGCCTCCCGAGTAGCTGGGACTACAGGCGTGCACCACCACGCCCAGCTAATTTTTGTATTTTTTAGTAGAGACAGGGTTTCACCATGTTGGCCAGGATGGTCTCCATCTCTTGACCTCGTGATTGGCCCGCCTAGGCCTCCCAAAGTGCTGGGATTACAGGCGTGAGCCACCCGGCCATAAACTTCTTATCTGTGAACCCTTGAGCCTTACGAAAGATGGCAAGACAGAGCCTTACCTCTGGGGCTTTCTTTTCACCTCCTGGAGCTGAGCCTGGCTGGAGCCCCGCCTTCTCCATTTGCGTCTGGGCACCTGGGAAGCAGCCCAAGTCTGGGGCTGAGTGAGGGCCACTGAGAGAGCTCCTGCCAAGACAGGGGACAGTCCCTGAGGGGTGGAGGACAGGGTTGTAGGGAGAAGGAAGAAAGCAGAGGCTGGGAGACTTGCTCCAGACAACTGTCTTGACTGGCCGAGCCACTCCCTACCAGCTTCCCAGAAGACTCTCCTTCCAGCCTGAGTGCCTCACCCAGAATCCTGAGGGTTCTCAACCCCTCTCCAACTTAGCAGTTTTGTCCGTCACAGTTACATGTGTACATGAGCCAAAGCTTGCTTCCATCCAACCTGATTCTCTCAGGATGCTGCTTTTTTTTTTTTTTTTTTTTTTTTTTTGAGATGGAGTTTCACTCTTGTTGCCCAGGCTGGAGTGCAATGGCTCCATCTCGGCTCACTGCAACCTCTGCCTCCCAGGTTCAAGTGGTTCTCCTGCCTCAGCCCCCCGAGTAGCTGGGATTACAGGCATGCACCACCACTCGCAGCTAATTTTGAATTTTTAGCAGAGATGGGGTTTCTCCATGTTGGCCAGGCTGGTCTCGAACTCCCAACCTCAGGTGATCCACCCACCTTGGCCTCCCAAAGTGCTGAGATTACAGGCCTGAGCCACCGCGCCCGGCCTCAGGACGCTTCTGAGAATGCCCCCTCCCTTGTTGCCCAGGCTAGGGTGCAGTGGTGTGATCATGGCTCACTATAGACTCAAACTCCTGGGCTCAAGTAATCCTGCTGCCTCAGCCTCCCCAGTAGCTAGGACTCTAGGTGCATACCACCACATCTGGCTAATTTTTAAATTTTTTATAGAGATATAGTCTCCTTATGTTGCCCAGTCTGGTCTTGAACTCTTGCCTCAAGCAATCCTCCTACTTCAGCCTCCCAAAGTCTCTAACACTCTCTGAAGCTAGAAAGTGAGAAAGTGGAGGTGGGAGAGTCAACCAGCTGGGAGCATTGGGAGACTAGAAAAGAAAGGGGTTAGAATGGACTGGAGCAGTCAGGAAGGCTTCCTGGAGGCAGGAGTCTTAAAAGACTGGTGAGAAACGAATGCATAGAGAGAAGGGGCAGGAAGGGCGCTTGGAGTGAAGCAAGGGTAGGGTGGAGGAGCGGTTTGTACAGGAGACAGGTCAGAGCCGGGACTGGGAGTGTCATGCTTGGGTGCTTGTGGGTGGTGGGCAGGGCCAGGCAGATTTCTTTCCCTTCACCTGCCCAGGAGAGCTGATCAGTGATCTGCAGGCAGACTGGACAGAAGACAGAGGACAGGCCAGTATCTTAATCACTGATCCCAAGTCCCCTTGCATCATTCCCTGTGGGTCTCAGAGAGTTCCTGGGGCTGACTGCAGCCAGTGCTGGCTGTTCCAGAGCCTGCTAGAGGGGAACGAGCCCAATAGTCTGGTTTGCTCAGAGCTGAGGAGGGCTCCTGGAACACAGGACTTTTCCGTTTTTAAAATGGGAGGAGTTGGTCACTGTGTGAAGAAATCTCTTCCAGAGAGGGGGCCCAGAGCAAGGCTGAGGGAGTGACCCCAGTGATCCATACAACTTGAGTGTTTTTAGGAGGGGAAATGTTTGATTTTCAGTTTAAATTGTCTTTCAATAACTTAGGGCAGGATTTATATGTCACAGCAAATAACAAAATGAGGAATTACTCCATAGATTAGTTCTGCAGCGTTGCTCAGTGTTTCCTCAAGAGATGTTGGTGGGTACCTCCAGAACACAGGACTCTTGTGGTCCTGGGGAACACTGGGTCTTCCCACATCCACCCGTCCCACCCTTACCCTGGAGAGACACAATGTACTGCCCATCAGTTCAGTGAGGCTCAGAAAGCCCCAAAGGAGAGAAACTTGTTTCATCCTGTTTAATGGCTAAAGAAGCAAGGTTATTTGCACAGATGCAGTCTGGTCTCTCAAGTGGTATTGAGTCCCCCCTACGTTTTCCCTGCTACACACACAAGTTTTCTCTTCCGTCCAGTTGGAAAACTCTGGAAGGGAACATAGATCTACAGGGTGCCATGCACTTTGCGGCCCTAGAGTCCTTGTATCAACTCAATAATCCCACAGGCAGATTTTAATGATAAATCCAGCTTGAAGTCTAATTTCTATTCTTGTTTGATTTTTTTCTTTAATAATCCACTGACTTATAAAGCCTGGATCCTATTCGAAGGCCACAGAACTTCAACTCCCCACATGCCTCACACCAGAGCCTTAGGCCTGGGCTTTGTTTCCCTCGGGTTGGAACCAGCAGCAGCTGGGGGTCCATGCCCTGGACCAGCTCATCACTGCTGAGGGCCTCAGGAAGAGGCACCAAGCGGAGGCCCAGCAGCGTGGGAGAGTGGGGCTGGCAGCCCTCCACTCCTTCTTCCTCTTACCTTCTTTTCTGGGGCAGCCCTGAATATCCCCCAGATACTGCTTCAGGAAGACTTGGGTGGCTCCAGCCTTTTCTAGCCTCTATGGAGAACAACCCAGGTGGCTCTCAGTTCTCCAGATCCAGGCTGGGGCCAGACTAGGGCCAGGAGAAGTCACCCAGGGCCTCTCATGGGCCCTCCCCAGCATCCTGCCTGTCTACCTGATGGACTATATCAAGGGAGGTCACTGGAGTTTTTGACACAATGGGTTTTTTTGCAGTCATGAACCCGCAGCAGGAGCACTGGGAGAAGAAAGGCAGGAGAGGTGGGCCTTCCCTGAGATCTGCAGTCACCTTTGCAGTCCCCTGACTGGGGCAGATGGGGCAAGGAGATAGCCAGAGTGTGCAAGGGCAGGCAAGAGAAGCATTAGAACAGGCAGGATTGGAGGCTGGCTTGGAGAGCGAGAGGTACTCTAGTCCCAAAGCAGAAGGAGGCTTGGACTCTGGTAAAACTGAGGCGGTACAAGTCGGGCTCTGGAGGCATGAAAAGTGGGAGTAGAGTGAGCACCTTCCACAGGAAGCCAGGGCTTGTGCTTTCTTGGCGCCCCGGCACTGTCCCACTCTCCACCATCAAACCCCATTGGGAGGAAAGTCAGATAAACCAGCACCCTCGGAGGATCCCAGTCTTGGCTGAGGAAAAGGCACCTCACCTTCCCCAGAGTCCCGAGATCCCAGACTGGAGCATGATGGCGGGTGAGCTGGGGCTGCCACTTCCATCCCAAAAGCCGTCCACCGAAAAGGCCCGGAAGAGGTGTCAAGGGACAAGACAGCATCAAGCTCAGAGACCTGACGGTGAAGACATGCAAGGATCGATCGTGTATTCCAGTGAGGGGCCTTCTTCTCCCCACCCTTCAGGACCCCGCCCCAGTCAGGGCTGTGAACTTAAGAGAAGTCCTGAGGGAGAGCAAGGATTGACCTGGAGGGGCGTTCTGATGGCAGGGGCACCCCGACGGGTTGTGCACAGATGCTGGGCTTGGGTCCTTCCTTCCTCAGACCCTCTTTATTACACTACATCTGTGGGCAACCCAGCCCAGGGCCCATCTTGTGGCTGAGCTGTCTCTGCTCTCTGTAAAGAACAAGTGGGGCAGGAGCCACCATCAGAAAGGCTGGCTGGCCCAGTTGGTCCCGTGTGGCCAGGCATGTGCGGTTCAGTGGCCTGCTGAGGACTAAGCGAAGGGGACAGCAGCGCCTTTCCTGAGACAAGTGGGAAGAAGGTATCAGCCATGGCTGACCGAGCGGCGACCCATGGCCCAACACAGAGCCAATTAGCAGCACCACATTGGTGGTGGGCTCGCCACAGCTTCTGCAGGAGGTCCCATGTACAACTGGCATGTCAGGCCGAGTTAGTACCAGGAGGGCTGAGCTGGAGGCTGCCTGAGTGGGAGAGTGTGGGTGATAACGCTTCCCTCGGGCTCCAGGGAGATGAGCCAAGTGAGACAGGTGACTGGCTGTGTTCACAAGTGCGTGCGGGTGCCTGTGTGTGTGTGTCTGCGTGTGCACATTTGTCATACAGGACTTGTGTGTCAGTTGCATCTGCATGCTTGCTTGTGTTCATCGAGCATGTTTAGTGCATGCTTACTTTTGTTTGCACTGGGAATTCTGGGACTAGTTAGGCCAAAGTCCCTGCCCTCATGGAGTTTACATTCCAGTGGGAGAGACAGAAAATAAATCAACATCGATTGCATTTCTTGTAGTGATAAATGCTATGAGGGAAAATAAAGGGAGGAATGGAATGGGGGCTGCTGTTTAGTTACTGTGATCAGGGAGGGCCCCCCTGAGGAGGTGATCTTGGCCTGAATGATGAGGAGGCAGCCTGTTGAATATCTGAAAGAGGAGGGCTATAGACAGAGGGCAGAGAGCGGGGCCAGAGTGAGAGGAGCTGGAATTCTACTATGCTGTGTGCGATGTGGACAGGATGAGAAGGGAGATACCACGCCTGGGGTGGCATCTGACAGCCCAGACAGGAGGCAGCCTTCAGTAAGAACCTGCTTGCCCAGCTCGGCCCTGAGGGCAGCTGTGACCCCCTCCCTAGGCCCAGCTCTGCTGCCTGGCACACACGGGCCTTCCCTGCTTGTGTAGTCAGCTCCTGGGACTGCCCCTGTGGGGACTCCTGGCTCTACAGGTCCAGCTCTGTCCACGTGGTGTCCAGCTCTAGGGGATGCCCAGGCAGAGTGATCAGGGCTCACATAGCCAGGCTTGACCCTGGGACCAGAGCCTGAAGCTGGTCCTGAAGCTACGTTCTAGTGGCCAGAGGCACAGCTGCCCATGGATGCCCTGGTTTATAGGACCTGCTGGCAGATGATGGGATGGGTCTGCCCAGAGGCCTGAAGGGGGACACTGGAGACTCCAGACAAGGCTCTCCCAGCCCCCGCTCCCAGACTTTCCCTTGGGGGGTCAGAGGCGTTGACGTGGGGATCAGAGGCGTGACGTGCTCAATCCCAGCAAGTGAAGCAACCAGGGCTGGGCTCTGGGAGAGCTGGGGGGCTTGCCTGCCCTCCCGCCCCAGCCTTCTCCCCTCCGTGGAAGGGGCAGGCTATAGCCCCCAGCAGAGGGGTGGAAAGCCACCTTCCAACTTTGACCTCCATCTCCCAAACCCCACAGCCCTGGGACAGAAAGCCTCTTAGGTCCAGAGCAGGGGAAGCTCTGCTGGCCCCGCTTCAGGTGACCTCAAATAAAAAAAGCAAAACTGGGTAGATGCAAAGAAAGGGGAGGTGAGACGGTGTGACAAACTGCTGTCACTGCACCAAACCGGCCAAAAGCTGCCTTTGACTGAGAAGGATGGATTTGGGTGTCTCAGGAGGATGTCTGGTGTGAAGCTGTATCTGTGGGCCTAGTACCTGTGTGTATTTGGTGTCTAGGTGGGTCTGGTACCTTCCTGCTTGCTTGAATGTCTGTGAATGAGTCCTCATGTGCCCATATGTCTACCTGTGCCCTCCCTGGGGCTCCTGCACTGCCAGCTGTGGGGTCCTCTCTTGTATGTGTCTTTCTGTGTGTGAGATGTCTCGAGGTTTGTCGCCTGTCAGCCTCTGATGTCTATTAACACCCTGTTCCCTAGCCTGGCCCTGAGGCTCTCTGGGGAGAAGCTGCCTGCTCAACTCTCATCAAGGCTGTATATGGGGATGGCAAGGAGACTTGAGAAGATCTCAGGAGATGCAATTCTGTAGCTGTTGGCTGCCAGAGGTTTGCACTTAGCTTTGTTTTCACTGTCATATCACAGACAGACAGACAGACACACACACACACACACACACACACACACACACACACACACACTTCATGCAGCCAGCCAAGCCAGCAGCCCTAAAATTAGTCACACATCAATTTTGGTCTCTTACTGGTCTCTGTATGTAGTTTCAGACTCACATCACTGCCCACCTCCAGCCCCCTCCCCCTGAAGGTGCATGGAGGGTGGTGGTGAGTGAAGCCAGGCAGCATGGCTGCCACAGGAGCTCATCTGGTGCCTGGGCTCAGAGATTTCAGCCTCGGGATGAAATTAAGAAGTATCTAGCCTTCCCCAGCCCTCTGCCATTGATTGGTGCCATCAGCCATATTTGTGTGTGTGTGTGTGAGAGAGAGAGAGAGAGAGAGAGAGAGAGAGAGAGCGCCTGCTCCCATCCAATCTGATTCTCCAAGGACCCTTCTAAGGATGGGCCCCTCACTGACACTGGAGTGAGGAATTGGGAAAGAGGGGCGGGGCCATCCATCAGCGCATGGACTTCTGAGCATCTCCCTTATGCCTGGCTCAATATTTGCCCAGACTTGTCAGTGAGGCAAGGTGGTAAAGGCCTGGAAAATCAGATAAGAAGCAAGATAGGTCACAGGGAGTCAGTAAGTGTGTCTGATGAGGACTGTGAATGCTGGGTGCAAACAGGAAGCTGGAAAAGTAAGGGTTAGAATGGACTGGAGCAGGCGGGAAGGCTTCCTGGAGGCAGGGATGCTACCTAGGTCTTGAAAAACTGGTAACTGGATAGGCAGAGAGAAGGGAAAGGAAGGGCGCTTGGAGTGATCACAGGTGGGGTGGAGGACTGGATTGTGCAAGAGGCAGGGACACAGGATGGAGAGGGCTCTCCAGAGTTTTAGAGCCATGACTCAGAATATGACGGCATGTGAGAAACATTTGAAGAGTGAAAGTTCTGAGGCCGAGTGTTTCAGTGGTTAAGCATGTGGATGGTATTGCTAGGAAGACTGGGGACTGGGCTGACCAACCTGTCCCAGTATGCTGGTGGCTTTCCTGGCTCTAGCACTGGAAGTTCAGTGTCGTGAGCAGGCATACCGTATGGATGCTTGCCCTACCTGGGACTTGCTAGCTGTTACCTAACTTCTCTGTGCCGCAGATTCTTCCTCTGTAAAATGGATCTAATGGATACCTATTTTGGCTGGGTGTGGTGGCTCATGCCTGCTATTTCAGTGTGTTGTGCATGTGAGTGGTGGGTGGGACCAGGACAGCTCCAGAGGTCACCCTTGCTGAGTAGGGTAAGGAAGAAGAGGAGGAAGGGCAGGCTGGGCAGGGCTGGCCTTACCTGCAAGCCCCTCCGCTGCCATCATCTCTGCAGCTCTGCGTGGGAGAAGGCGCGTGCTGGTGCTCAGCACTCTAGCGGCCCCGTGCTCTCTGTCCTCCTCCTCCCCCAGGGCCATGTTCCATCCTGGCTGCCCTGTGGAAGCCCTGTGGAAATGGGAGGTGGCCCTGTGGAAGCTGGGTGACTTGAAGAGCTGCTGTCACTGGAGCCTGTCTGATTCAACCTGTCTGAGGTAACTACAATGCACAGCCCCAGCTGAGAGCCACCAGACTGGGAGTCGGGGGACAATGAGGGCACAATGAGGGGACCTCGGTGAGGCTGGTTGTGGGACAGGTAGGGCCGAGACTCTGGGTCAGCGTCTGCTGAGCCCTCAGAACCTCCTTCCCTGGAGCAGTTAGGACTCTTGAGTTGTGAGAAATAGACACTCAGTAGTGCCTCAAAGGACCCAAGTGTGTGGGGAGCAGCTGGAACGGGAAGGGTCTGCAAGGCCGAGGCCACACCGCACTGACCGTACCCTCCTCACAAGCATCAGCTAGAGCCTTCTCGCCATAGCCTGGCTTCCTCTGGCATCACCACATGACATAAATGGCCACCACGTGGCTCACATGCTGCCATCGGGATGGCTTAGCACCACACACTGCACCCAGGCCAATCCCGCTTCGCTGGTCAGCTCTCCAGTCGTGGGAAAGAACCCATGGAGCCAGCTTGGGTTAAGGATCTCCTCCCGTAACGGATGGAGGGTGACTTGGCAGAAACATGGCTTCGGGGGCCAGCCCGATAGGCAGCATAACTCCTACCCACCTCACGCACGTCTTCACGCCAGGCCCTACGCTGGGGACAATGGACAGAGGTGAGGACACTCCAGGGCCTGCTCAGGAAATATTTGAGCTGGGTTTTGAGAAATGAGTGAGCGTTTTTCAGGTGGAGAGGTGGGCAGATTGTAATGGGTGAGGTGGGATCCTGTGTCTGAGGCAAGGACCCCACAGAACGAGAAGATGGCGCCCAGCTCTCTCCCCTCTGTCTGGGGGGAGTGGAGAATGCCAAGGCATGGAGGGATCCCCGAGGGAGATCATCCTAATGCGTTGTTTGGATTTGAGATTCACTGTGCATTTTCCTCCTCCCGCCACCACCCACAGCTCCAGAATCAGACGTCCCTTCTGCAGTGGTTGGGCTGAGGGTGATATGGAGAGTTATTCTCTTTTTTTGTTTGTTTGTTGTGTTAAAGCAGGGCACGCTGCTGCTCTGAACAAAGTAGAGGCTCTGCTGGGAAGGAAAAAAGGGAAAGAGGACATTGGGCAGAAACCCTCAGCCTACGAGCTGGGTCCCCTCGATTGCCAGCATCTGACTCTGAGTCTGTACAAGACCTCGGGAGCTGCACCAGGAGGGACGGATGGACGCGCTGCCCCAGAAAGACGAGAGAGGGAGGAGGCTGGCAAAGGGACTGGCACTGGCCTCCTAGGAAGAATGACTGTGAAAAGGTGAGATGTGGTCTGGAAGAAGACTTGGGGGCAGCGTGCATGTGCATGTGAGAGACATTTGGAGAGTGGGCATTCCGAGGTCGGGTGTTTCAGTGGTTAAGCATGTGGTTGGTATTGCCAGGAAGACTGGGGACTGGGGAGACCAACCTGTCCCAGTATGCCAGTGGCTTTCCTGGCTTTGGCACCAAAAGTCAGTGTCATGAGCAGGCATACCAGTATGGACGCTTGCCCTACCTGGCACTTGCTAGCTGTTACCTAACTTCTCTGTGCCACAGATTCCTCCTCTGTAAAATGGATCGAAGGGATACCTATTTTGGCTGGGTATGGTGGCTCATGCCTATAATTCCAGCACTTTTGGGAGGCCGACGTGAGCAGATTGCTTGAGCCCTAGGAGTTCAAGATCAGCCCGGGAAACATGGCAAAATCTCACCTCTACAAAAAAATACAAAAATCAGCCAGGCATGGTGGCACACTCCTGTAGTCCTAGCTTCTCAGAAGGCTGAGATAGGAGAATCACCTGAGCGTGGAGAGGTCAAGGCTGCAATGAGCCATGATCATGCTCCTGCACGCCAGCCTGGGCAGCACAGTGAGACTCTGCCTCAATAATTAATAATAATAATAATATCTACTTTATCGAACTATTGTGGATGTTAAACAAGAGAGTTTGTATAAAGGACCTAACTCAGTGCCTGGCACAAAGACATACTCAACAAATACCATCTATTTATAATACATTATATTAGATATGTAGGCTTTTTCTGGGCAGTCCGAAGCTGGGAAACTGGACCAGTCTGTTTGGTGTAAGGGAAAATTTCCTCACAGATCATGGGAATTGCCATGGTGTTCAAATATAGGCTGATATAGGGCCTGGTTGTGAAGTGGAATGTAGAACTAGCTTCTTCCTGATCCAGAAATTTCTTTTTTCGTTTGTTTGTTTTTTGAGACGTGGTCTTGCTCTGTCACCCCAGCTGGAGACGTTGCCCAGGCTGGCAGAAGTTTCATAGTTCTCTGATACATTCAGTGTCATCCTCCTCTCTCTCTCTCGTTCTTTCTCTTCTCTCTCTGTCTCTCTCTCTTTCTTTCTTTTTCTGAGGAAGGGAGCTAGCTTGTCAGAGAGAGCGGCACCTTTTCTTCTCATCAGGAATTCCTGTCATGGGAGAACCCCCTGGAGCTGCTTGGATGAAGACAGGGAACACTTCAGCCGAGAGTCTAGTGATCTGAGTTATGCTAATGACAGGAGTGACCATGAAGGGCTCTCTGCTGTCCTGGCTAATGGGGCTGCCTCAGGAGAGGATCTGCTAGCCCAGGCCGGCAGGATTTCCATCAGCCAGCTGCTCGCCTCCCTGCGCCCCAGGCTGTGGGACTGGAACAGCCCCGCTCGGGGGCTCTGCTCTGTGTGTGTGCGCGTGAGTGGGTGTGCTTCCCTCCCCACCCATTCCTGTCATTCCCCAGCCCCACCCCTTCACCTCGGCCCACCCCCTACCCTTTGTCCTCTAGCAGTTTAGCTGAAGACAATGCTGAGGCAGTTAATAGGGCCCTTTGAGGACGTGTCACTAGAAAGCTCTTTAACCCAGTCACTTGAGTTGGGGCCCCAGCACATGACAGGGATGGAGGAGGGGTGCCTGGGCCATGTGACAGCTGCTTGGGTGAGGCACAGGTGCCATGTAGAAGCCAGGTCGGGAGGCCTGGACTCCTTGGACACATAGATTATGTGGACATAGCAGGGGTCACTGTTTTTCATTGTAGTTTGTCCCTTACTAGAATTTTCGTCTTGCTAGCCAGCGGCAGAACCAAGATCTTAGAGGAGGGGTGCCAAGCAACACATCTGCCAACTACAGGGTCCATCCCAGGAAAAATCTCCCTGCATGTGGCACCTTAGAGAGGGGACATCACGTGGTGGATGGCATGTGTTAGTGTGCAGGGGGGCGGGCAGAAACCTCTCTCCTCAGCTCTTCCTACCCCAACACCTCGCTCCTGGGAGCCCTGGGGAGCTGGTGGGGAAGGAGTTCTGGTCGAGGAAGGGCCTCACAGGGGCAGGGGAGGATTAGGCATGGGGAGGGCCTTGGGTCTCCAGGCCTGTCTCTGCCATGTCTGACTTTATAGTCTCTCACATAGCAACCATCGTCTGTAGCCAGACCACGCCGGGGCAGCAGGAGCACCGGGGGCTCACGTGGATCCAGTCTACAACTGTGTGTACTGTGTGTGTGGTGGGTGGTGTCTGCTGCGTGTACGCTCGGGGCCTGTCCACCTGACCCTCATAACTGGGCAGTGAGACCCCCACTGTCTCTCAAAACTCCTTTCTGCTAGCGATGAACCTGGCTTTGGTTCTCGCCAGCTCCCCTGGTCGCCACTAGAGGGCAGCAGCCAACATAGCCTGGTAAGGGGAACTTTGGTGCCAGACTCCCAACCCTCCTCCTTCCACGTGTTGCAACCTTCCCAGCCCCTAGGCATGTGCAGGTCCCCGCTGTGTAGGCGGACTGCTGGGACCACAGATCCTGCTAAGGATGTCCTTGGCCTCAGGCATAGTGAATGTGTGAGTCTGTTAGACTGAGAAGGGGAGGGGGTGAAGTCAGTGGAGGGGACCAGAAGTGGGCAGGGGTGGTCAAAGCCAGAACCCTGAGGTGTATTCGTTTGTTTCTGCAAGAATAAAGGCAGGAGGAGAAAAGGAAAAGCCCACAGGACCAGGCAGCCTGCAGGGAGATGAGGCAGGACCCAGCCCATTGGCCAAATGGTACATAATGACAAGGCAGGCAGACTCACCCTAAATGCAAAGGCAGGTGACTTAACTCAGAGACCAGAGAAAACCATGTGGACTCTGGAGCCAGCCTGCCCAGGTTCAAGCCCCGGCTCCTGAAAATATGAGTGGTTGACTTTGGACAAGATATTGAGCCTCTCTGTGCCTTGGTTCTTATCTGTGATGGAGACAGTAATAGGTACTATCACCTATGCTAGATGTGTGTATTAACCTATTTAATACACATACACTAATCACTTAGAACAGTGTCTGACACAGAGAAAGAAAACTATAAATGCTAGCTATTATTGTTTTCTGCACTTCGTCTTAGCCAAAAAGCTGAAAAGCAATTTGATCTTTGTTTTCTCAAGAAGGCATCCCTGTGATGCTGAAATAACTAGTTTCCCCCTAGAACCCTCTCATGAAATATATGGAATTGGTCCCCCACCCTACAGACATTACATGATAACATATGAATGTGTATGTTAGTAAAAGTTACAGGAGTATGTATAGTATTGGATTGAATTTGTGTAGTTACTGAGGTCTGCCAATTTATGGGTTTTTTTATTTTTATATTTTTGAGACAGGGTCTCACTCTGCCACTCAGGCTGGAGTGCAGTGGTGCAAACATGGCTCACTGAAGCCTCGAACCCCTGGGCTCAAGAGATCCTCCTACTGGAGCCTCCCAAGTAGCTAGGGCCACAAATGTGCACCATCATGCCGGGTTAATGTTTTTAATTTCTTGCAGAGATGGGGTCCTACTATGTTGCCCAGGCTAGTAATGAACTCCTGGGCTCAAGAAATCCTCCTGCCTCAGTGCCCAAATTGCTGAGATTACAGATGTGAGCCACCACGCCTGCCACCTGTCAATAGTTAAATCAACAAACTGGTCAGTCACCTTTGAACCTACAAACTCTTTCACTCTTGAAATGAGTCCCTTGAATTGAGTGTAGGGGCCCTGCTATCCCCTTGCTTCCCTCCTTCAAGCAAGGCCTGAGTTTGCTCCCCTTGTAACTCTTTGCCTAAGCACAGCCTAAGGCCCCTCCCTGAACCCTGCCCTGTCCTGTTGGGTCAGGTGGAGCTGACTTCTCACCACTCTCAGGAAATGGTGGCTTCTTTCTTCCTGCTGTTGCAGGAAATTTGAATCCTCAGCCTTACCTCTCTTGAGCTACTTTTGGCTTTAAAACTGTGGGGAAGTGAAAGTGCCCAGCCCTGGAAAAACAATGCTGGCTCAGTCAAAGGTGAAAGCACTTAATCTTTTGGGGCATCCAGTTTCCCTTATCTACAATTCTGGAGAGAGGTGGGGGATATTTTTATAGTTTCCCCCTTCCCTGGGACGATGTTTAGGCAGAAAATGACCAACTGAGACTTTACTGGTTGGGTGTGGTGGCTCATGCCTGTAATCCCAGCACTTTGGGAGGCTGAGGCAGGCAGATCACTTGAGTCCAGGAGTTCGAGACCAGCCTGCCAATATGGAGTACCCCTTCTCTACTAAAAACACAAAAATTATGTGGGCATGGTGGTGAATACCTGTAATCCCAGCTGCTCAGGAGGCTGAGGCAGGAGAATCGCTTGAACCCAGGAGGTGGAGGTTGCAGTGAGCTGAGATTGTGCCACTGCACTCCAGCCTGGGCAACAGAACAAGACTCTATGTCAAATAAATAAATAAATAAATAAATAAATAAATAAATAAGAGAGAGAGGCTTTATTGTGCTTCTACTCACTGATGCTTCTGTGTCTCAAATACAAACTCCTCAATAAAAAAGATCTGGGCACGAAGCTCCCCTATTGAAACAATCAGGGATGACCAAGTCACATGACCCAAGGTTAGCAAACTTACTAGTAAGGCACCACAGAGTGGTTTTTTTCTCACAAAGGACGGGGTAACCACAGGAGATTTGAGACATCCTAGCAGGTCCAACACACTATAAACATTTTAATTTTAAACTTTTTTTTTATGAATAGGTAACAACTTTTCATATATTTGCATAGTTCAATGTTTTAAGGGTATATTTTTGATTTATACAGTGGGAATGCTCTCTCCTATTCTTGAACCCCACCCCTTCTCTTCCTAGGAAGCAAACAATATTACTGTTTTCTAATGTATCCTTCCAGAGATATTGTAAAAAGAAATGTGTAGGTTCGGTGATGTGGCTCATGCCTGTATTCCCAGTACTTTGGGAGACTGTGGTAGGAGGATTGCTTGAGCCCAGGAGTTCAAGACCAGCGTGGACAGCATGACCTCATCTGTACAAAAAATAAAAATAAAAAAATCGGCCAGGTGTTGTGGTGTGCACTTGTAGTCCCAGCTGCTTGAGAGGCTGAGGTGGGAGGATCTCTTGAGCCCTGGGGGTCTAGGGTGCAGTGAGCCATGATCTCGTCACTGTGCTCCAGCCTTGGTGACAGAGTGAGACCCTGTCCCTCCCTGCAAAAAAATGTGCATATAGACCCTTTCTCCCCATCCTTTTGCTTTTTTTCAAAAATAGTCCTATATAGACATATAAACAACACCCTCATTGGTTTTTATGGCTTGGCTTCATGATGTAACAAGATATACTTAATCAGTTTCCTACTCATGAACACTTAGGTTGTTTTCAGTCTTGAAACTGAAACTCGGTATCCATTAAACCGTTTCCATTAAACATTAAACTGTATCCCAAACTGAAACTCTGTATCCATTAAAAAGTAACTCCCCATTCTTTCTCCCCTAGACCCTGGCAAGCACCATTTAACTTTCTGCCTATAATCCCAGCTGCTCAGGAGGCTGAGGCAGGAGAACCGCTTGAACCCAGGAAGTGGAGGTTGCAGTGAGCTGAGATCGTGCCACTGCACTTCAGCCTGGGCAACAGCACAAGACTCCATGTCAAATAAATAAATAAATTTGAGTGGAATCAGACAGTGTGTGTCCTTTCCCATTTGGCTTATTTCACTTAGCATCATGCCTTCAAGGTTCATTGATGCTGTAGCATGTGTCAGAATTTCACTTCATTTTAAGGCTAAATAATATTCCATTGCATGTTTATAGCACATTTTGTCTGTCTTTTCGTCAACCGATGGACTTTGGGTTGGTTTCCGTCTTCTGACCATTGTGAATAATGCTATGAATATTGGTGTACAAATGTCGTTGCTTTCTCAGTTCTTTTGCGTATATACCGAGAAGTAGAATTGCTGAATCATATGGTAATTGTTTTTTTTAGGAATATGTATTTATTTTTATGCATGAAAAATATGATTCGGAAATAAGCCTACTAGACTCCTACTCTTCATATATTATTTTGCATTCCTGTCTCGGCCACTAGATGGGAGACTTGTTGACAAGGACTAACGGGCTCCAGGTACCCGCCAGGAACCCTCCCAGAGGTGTAGTAAATGCATCCAGCGCCTAGTGGGCGCTCTGCGTGCCCGGCACAGGGTGAGGTGCGGGCGACACAAAGGTGCGGAACGTACCCCAAAAGAACAGCCTAGAGGGGAATTAGGCCTGAGGATGACCGATTAAAATCCCCCAACTCCTGACTGTGTCGCTTCCTGGATGTATGACCCAGGGCAAGGTAATTTCCTTTGGCCCCAGCTTCCCCATCCATAAAATGATTTACATCACCTGCTCAAATTTCGGCAAGAATACACCTGGCCTTTATCACAGAGCGTGGCACATGTTAGGAATTCAATAATTTTGTCCATGTCACCTGCGAAAGCAAGAAACAGTTTTGTGCACAACCTGCCAGGAAGCAGGTTCTGATGAGGTTGCTGGGGCGCAGTCAGGCGGCCCTGTCCCGCCCTAGACCCCTCCAGGCTGGCGCGGGAGTGCTCAGGGAGAGGCTGGAGGCTGCACTCCGACTCCCAATACGGGCGCCTGGTCCCCGCCCCTGGGGACAGTCCCGCCTCCCCTGGTCTGCCGCCGCTTGCATTCGTTCCCCCGAGTGGAGCGAGAGAGCCTGGTGGTCCGCGAGCGCAGGGCAGCGGCGGTTGGCCCTCCTCTCCTGCGGGCGGCGCCAGCACGAGCCTGACTCCCCAGCAACACTCGAGCCGGGCTCCTCTCGGCGGCGGCGCACCGTAGTCCTGCCGTCTGCGGGGCGGCGACGCAGCGGCCGCGGCGGTGGCGGCTCTGTGTCGCCGAAGCCGAAGCGCGCAGGCCCGTCCCGGCGGCCGGGGAGCGGGCGGGGGCGCCATGTGGTTCATGTACGTGCTGAGCTGGCTGTCGCTTTTCATCCAGGTGGCCTTCATCACGCTGGCCGTCGGTGAGACTGCACGACCCCGGCCCGCGCGGGCTCCCGCCCCAGCATCGGTGCTCGTTGGGGGTCGCGTCGCGGGGGTTTTGGGGCCACTTGGGGTCCCCTGCCCTGCGCTCCCAGCCTTCGCCGTCCCAATCCCATCCCGCCTGGTTTTGCACCTTCTGCCGAGCCCGGCAGCCCGGCCTGACCGCGGCTCCTTCCAGGTGTCACAAAGTCCGCCACGGCTGTGCCCGGGACAGGCTGACTCGAGCGCCCCGCCCGCGCCTGCGGACCGCTAACCGCTGCCGCTCCCACTCTTCCTCCGCCAGCCGCGCGGAACTTTTCCCCGCGGCTTACCGCCGCCTTTGCTCCTCTGGCCCTTGATACTTGCTTCTCTCCTCACCTTTGACACTTCCCCTCTGGCTAGTTCCCACTCCGCCTCAGTTGAGATATCATCTCCTCCGGGAAGTCCACAGGGGTCGATGGTCCAGCAGTTGCCCTGTCCTTTCCCTAAAGTAGCATTTCTCACGCTAAACTCGTCTGTCTCTCCTCCCTACTTGTTCTCCTTCCCCTTCCCAAGCTGAGTCAGGGAAGGATCCTTGTCTGTCTTGTTCAGCTGTATCCTCAGCCCAAGGACCTGGCTCTTGCCAAGTGCCCAGCAGGTGTTTATTGAATACGTGAAATTCCGCTTTCTGAGGCAGAGGTTAGCATTGTACTGAGGCATCAAATGCAGACTTTCATTGTTTTTGTGGGATTTTTCCTTAGTTGCCCTAACAAAGTTTTACTTCTCCAGACTTGGAAGAGCAAACACATGGGATGTTTGGTTTGTTCTTGACTTTCTGGAGTCCATGAAGGGTGGATGGGGACTGGGCTGCAGAGAGAGGGGTGACCAGGATGGTGGGAGTGACCCTGGCTGATGGTCTCCCTGCTTGCCCTTCTCCCCACCCCCCAGCGGCTGGACTCTATTACCTGGCAGAACTGATAGAAGAATACACAGTGGCCACCAGCAGAATCATAAAATACATGATCTGGGTAAGTGGCAACTTTCTCTAGGAGTCCTCCTCACTCTTTTGTCCTGCCTCAAAAGCAGGAAGTGAGGAGAGTTTGGCATGGATGATGAGGCCTGTGCCTCTGCTGTTTCCTAAGCATACACTCTTACCTCCTTGCCCTGAATGCTGTTATGTCTGCACTCCTGGGCCCAGATCTTCCCTAACCTCCTTCCCAAGTGGCATTGTTTCACCGCAGACCTTCTCCTCTAGTCCTTAAGGTGACAGTCAAGTGTACATTCTCTGGTGACAGGACCATGGCTTTGACTTTGCTTAGCTGTCTTCTACTGTCTTTAGCCCTTTGCTCTGTTCACAGCATTTGGAACTTAGAGGAGCCGTAAGACAGTTTTGAGTATTTGTTTATTGCTGTCTTTCTAATCGGATCAAGTGATTTGTCCTAAGAGAGGCACAGCTTCGCTGGCCTCGCCCTCCCTTGGTCTAATGGGAGGCTTCTCTTACTGAAGACACAGTCCTTGCCACTGATGTCAAAGCCATAGGGTGACTGCTGGTGGACAGACTTCGTTCAGCTGCAGGAAAGGCTGGGGGTAGGGGTGAGGGTAGGGGTGCCCTTGGACAGAAAGCGTCCACAGCCCCTTAGGTCGCCTGGTGTCGGCAGCCACTTGCACTCTGGGCATGGCCTGAGGTTGGGAGTTCACAGTGGAGACAAGACTGTAGCCCTCAGCTCTGGTCCAGAGGCCCAGCTTGTGGGTGTTGGCACAGGAATTAGCCCTTCATTCAGCCAACTGTCACTTTTTAAGCTCTGATAACTGTAGGTCCTTCTGAGTCGTGTTTTTCAAACTGTAGGCTCAATTCCTTATTGGGCTATATAATTAATTCAGTAGGTTATGATCAGCATTTAAAAGGAACATAAATAGAATTGAAATTTGAGCTTTGATCATATGTATGTATATATGTGTTGGGGGTCACAGTGTTAAATGTTTTTCTCTTTGTCTGAGATGGAGTTTCGCTCTTGTTGCCAAGGCTGGAGTGCAATGGCACTGTCTTGGGTCACTGGAACTTCCGCCTCCTGGGTTCAAGCGATTCTCCTGCCTCAGCCTCCCTAGTAGCTGGGATTACAGGCATGTGCCACCATGCCCGGCTGATTTTGTATTTTTATTAGAGACAGGGTTTTTCCATGTTGTTCAGGCTGGTCTTGAACTCCCGACCTCAGGTGATCCCCCTACCTTGGCCTCCCAAAGTGCTGGATTACAGGTGTGGGCCACCATGCCTGACAGATATTTTTCTTACTGTGGGTTGCTGTCAAAAAACTTGAGAAATGGGTTGGCTACAGTGGCTCACACCTGTAATCCCAGCACTTTGGGAGGCTATCAGATGTTTGAGACTAGCCTGGCCAACATGGTGAAACCCTGTCTCTACTAAAGATACAAAAATGAGCTGGGCGTGGTGGTACATGCCTGTAGTCCCAACTACTCAGGAGGCTGAGGCAGGAGAATTGCTTGAACCCAGGAGATCTTGCCACTGCACTGTAGCGTGGATGCCACTGCACTCTAGCCTGGATGACCAAGTGAGACTCCATCTCAAAAAAAAAAAAAAAAAAGTTGCCTTTGGGAGCAGAGTATCTAGTTGGGGAGGCCTGACCTGTGAAATGAGGAGATTGAAGCATGAACCTAGTGCTGCCCTTAGCAGGCTGGGGGTTGGTGAGTCCAGGAAGGTTGCCTGGAAGAAGCGCCCTGCACTGTCTGCCTCTGGTTGTTTCAGTTCTCCACCGCTGTACTGATCGGCCTCTACGTCTTTGAGCACTTCCCCACCAGCATGATTGGCGTGGGCCTCTTCACCAACCTCGTCTACTTTGGCCTCCTCCAGACCTTCCCCTTCATCATGTTGACCTCGCCTAACTTCATCCTGTCGTGTGGTGAGAGGGGACAGGGTTGGGGAGGCAGCGGACGTGGTTGGGTGTGCCAATCTCCATCCTGGGCACTAAAGGGGATACAGAGAAAGGAAGTCAGACGCTGAAGTCCTCCAGGAGGCCAGGCAGATTGGGAAAATGTGGTTGTCACTCCTGAGGACTCTAGAGGCCACCTTGGCTCTAGTGAGTAGAATTTGTTGGAGCTGGGGGCTCAGACAGGGAGGGCTTTCCCAGAGAGGTAAGTCTGAAGAATAGTTTGGGAAATAAGAGGTTGTGGATTGGCTGAGGCAGGGCCCCTAGCTGGGCAGTTCCAGCCTCAAAAAAATCACTTAGCCAGAAAAAGCTCAAAGCCCTTCTTTAGTAGACAGGCAGGCAGCTCCCCATCTAGTCTTCAGACCCAAAGTCATGGTTAGGACTGGAGCCTCATGGGGCTATGAGTGCCTTGCAGACTGGCCTGGTGTGAATGCCTCCTGAGGGCTGCAGCTTCCCATCTCATTCTCACTGGTTGCTGCTCCCTCGGGCTTGAGCCTGGGTGTGGAGGACCCAGTCTTCTTTGGCTTTGCCTGGCCACCACTTTCTGACCCTGGGGAATCATTGCCCTTCTTTGGGCCTTAGCTTCTCCATCTCTTTAGAGAGGATGTTTCTGAAAGAACCGTTGGGAGACTCAGTGGGCAAATAGGAGCTGTGTATAAATATTTACAGATATTCGGAAAAGGCTTTGCAAAGTATTTTGGTTGCCAAGATTGCCATTGCTCCTGTTCATCATTACTGCCCACCCTAGCTTTTGGTCAGGGTATCAGATGGAGTTAGGGGCTTTTTATAGTGACTTTTCTATTTCTGTGAGAGAGCCTGGAGAGTGAATATTATCCATACAGAGGGCATATTATTAAAGCCAAACTGGTTTCTTCCTTGGGCGCTTGGTGTGATTTCACCAAAGAATTTGTTCAGCAGAGGTTTGTTTAGGGAGCCCTTCCAAGGAGACCAGGCCCCTCTGTCCCAGGGAAAAACTCCTGCCCCCAACCCCTCAGCAGCAGGCTCACCTGACGCTTGTCATTCCCTTGACCTGCCCTTTGATGCCTAAAAGAGTTTTTCCAAAAGATCTTGTGGGCACCAGCCACTATCCTACCTCCCATTATCTCTTAGCCCTAGAGTGTGGCTAGGCATAGGAGAACTATAGTCTTTGCTTTAGAATGAGAGGCAGGGGAGAAGAAAGGAGACATGGTCATTGCTGTCAGGTGTGTGTGTGAGGGGACAATCAGTTTCAGGAGCCATGTTCTTTCTGGTGCCTGCCCTTCACCTCACCATGGGAACAGGCAGGGATGACTGTCTCTTGAGCAGCCTGTGTCCAGGATGTGCACACGTGCCCTCTGTTGTAAACTCAGTTGCACACCAAGGAGGGGCAGCTGTGTATGTCCAAAACATATCAGTTCACACCAGCATGCCTTACCTCGGGGCAGGATGGGGAAGGACCCCCTCCCCCAGAACACTGAGGAACCCAAAGATTGCACCTCAAAGCATCTAGCAAGTCTTTTTTTTTTTTTTAATACTGTAAGTTCTGGGGTACCTGTGCAGAACCTGCAGGTTTGTTACATAGGTATACACTATGTAACAAACATCATGTGCCACGATGGTTTGCTGCATCCATCACCCCGTCATCTACATTAGGTGTTTCTCCTAATAGCATCTAGCAAGTCTTGCCCTTTCATTCCGGAGGAGTGAGAGCCTTTGATTTGAGCAGGACTTCTCCCTGCTGCCCAGTTTGGAGTAGAGCCTCTTAAGGGCACCTAATCTGCACACCCGTGACTTCTCCCTACCTGCCACTGTGGGAGAGCTTTCTTTAGCACTCATATCCTCTAAAAATGAGGTTAATTGTCATGATGCTTTGGATTATGTAACATAGAAGTCTCATTTTTATAACATGCAAGGCGCTTTCTTACCTTCTAATTTTACTCAGAATGCCCTGTGCAGTGGGCAGGTTGAGGCTCATTCTCCCGTTTTAACGGAAGAATGGGAAATAGTTCTAGGCAATAGCCTACCCTGAGTTGAGTGTAAAGTCAGGCATAAGACTCCCTGGAGGCTCCCAACTTCTGACGACCTTTTGAAGTGAAAAGTACAGCTTTCTCTTATTCCCCTTAAACTGACTGACTGTTCATTCCCTCAACAGGATTAGTGGTGGTGAATCATTACCTAGCATTTCAGTTTTTTGCAGAAGAATATTATCCCTTCTCAGAGGTAAGAAGTGTCCGGTACATTCAGCTGTTAACAGTGACAGGGGAGTAAAAGGGAACTTGCATGGTTTACTTTGTGAACTTAGCTCTGATTTGAAACTGAAGCTGTTCAAGGATTATATGTTTGAAAAAAAATAAAACATAGATGGTTAGAGAGAGCAGTGTAGATGGGGACAGAAGGCATAGATGGTTAGAGAAGGCAGCGTGTGTGAGAGGCCGGGCACAGTGGCTCACGCCTGTAATCCCAGCACTTTGGGAGGCTGAGGTGGGTGGATTACAAGGTCAGGAGTTCAAGACCAGCCTGGCCAACATGGGGAAACTCCATCTCTACTGAAGATACAAAAAGTAGCTGGGTGTGGTAGTGGGCAGCAGTAATCCCAGCTACTCAGAGGCTGAGGTAGGAGAATCACTTGAACCCGGGAGGTGGAGTTTGCAGTGAGCTGACATCACACCACTGCACTCCAGCCTGGGTGACAGAGGGAGACTCCATCTCAAAAAAAAAAAAAGAAGAAGAGAAGGCAGTGTGGATGGGAACAGGAGGTATAGATGGTTAGAGAGAGCAGTGTGGGTGGGGACAGAAAGCACACCTTTGGCTGAGGCAGGGAGGACACTGCTCCTCCTAAGTGAGTCCTTTGGGTTCCCCTGGGGGGGTCATCCTGAGGTCAGGAAGGGGCACTAGGGTGGCCTTCTCTGACACAGTCCTCACAGGGCAAGGGTGGGCTGCAGTCCTGAGTCCCAGCTTTTCCCAGTGGCTACCAAGGTTTTCTTCCCTCACAATTTCTCCACACCCTGCTGCTCCAGTTTGAACCTCTGGGAAGAGCAAGGTCACTTCTTTGGGGAGTGTGGTTCAGTCAGTCATGGCTTAGCACTTAATCTGCCTCCTTCAGTCCAGGGGAGTTGCTTCGTGGTGACCAAGATGTAGGGATTGTGGCCGCATTAAATCATCTTCAGCCCCCACCTTTCCCCAGAGAAGTATTTCTGTGTCCGAGGGTGGCTTTCCCCACTTCCCAGGTCTGGGCCCCCGTTGGAGATTAAGTGTGACCCTCTGTGTACTCTTGACCAACACGCAGTGACCACACCCAGCCCACTCTTTGCACCTCCAGGGTACCCTCTTCTTAGTCTCTCTTGTTGCCAGGTCCTGGCCTATTTCACTTTCTGCCTGTGGATAATTCCATTTGCGTTTTTTGTGTCACTTTCGGCTGGGGAGAATGTCCTGCCCTCTACCATGCAGCCAGGAGGTGAGAAGGGGTTTTTAAGGGGCTGAGGTGGGAGCAAGCCAGCACGGCTTGGGTTGGCAGGGGTCCACTGAGGGAACCAGAGTCTAGCCCTGTGTTGGAGACACTTGGGCTCAGAGTTGGGATAGCTGTGTACACACACACCAGAGTCTAGCCCTGTGTTGGAGACACCTGGGCTCAGAGTTGGGATAGCTATGTTCACACACACACACACACACACACACGAACCAGAGTCTAGCCCTGTGTTGGAGACACCTGAGCTCAGAGTTGGGATAGCTGTGTTCACACACACATACACACACACACGAACCAGAGTCTAGCCGTAGCCCTGTGTTGGAGACACCTGGACTCAGAGTTGGGATAGCTGTGTTCACACACACACATACACTCTCTCTTTCTCTCTCTCACTTTCACCTTCTTGCCTGTGTCTCCACAGATGACGTCGTCTCCAATTATTTCACCAAAGGCAAGCGGGGCAAACGCTTAGGGATCCTGGTTGTCTTCTCCTTCATCAAAGAGGCCATTCTACCCAGTCGTCAGAAGATATACTGACCCCCGTGCGGGCAGGATGTGGGGGCAAGATCAGGAGAGTCAGGCCCCTGGGCCTCTATGCCAGGTGGGGGCCGGAAGCCGGAAAGGCACCCAACACCAGCCCCGGCTTTCCTCCCCTCAACTCTGATGCCCCATCCCTTTCCTCCTTGGTGGGGGTTCAGCTTGGCTCAGATCTGATGCTGCAGGAGGCTATGACCTCAGAGGGCACCAGGGAGGGTGGCAGAGCCTGCTTAGCCAGGAGGCCGAGGTCCTGCAGCTCTCCCCTGTCCCTTCCAAGGTGGGTCAGGAGGTTCTGGCCCAGCTGGGGCAGGCAGGGCAGGGTCTGTGAAGCTGAAGAGCAGATGGTGACAAGTTCTCTGGGCAGGTGGCCATGGGGAGGGGCCATGGCTTGGCATGTCCAACAGAAATAGTTTTTGCTGTCGAACCGTGATTTCTGTCCAAATGCGGATTTCCATTTGAATAAAGCTTCTAGGTGGCACTGTTTGCCTTAATACCCTGACAGTTCATCTTCCTTTCTTCCTGCTAACCTTCTGCCCTGGACTGGACTCACTTTTCTGCCCCGGGGACTCCTTTTCTGGGTTTGGGTCTCGCCCTTCCTAAGGGACTGTTCTTCTAGCCCTTAGTGGGAAGGGGGCAGGGGTGAAGAGCTGAGCCTGGTCAGGGAGTGGGAAGTGGGCCTAGAGGCAGCCTCTCTGATGCACTCTCTTCTATCTCTTTCCCCAAGGCTCTATGACTGTCAAACTGGGAGTAGGAGAGGGGACAATTCAGGACTGGGCTAGATTTCCAGAAGAACATCTATAATATTCTATTTATAAATCTTCCTCTGGGAGAGGAGTGGTTTCTGGCTGAATGCTATCTTAGGCTCAAGGAGAAACAAAATAAAAATCAGCTTCCAGGCAGCCTGTTTTTAAAGAAATGGGACTAATGGGAGAAGCTGTTTGTCCCTATAACAGCATCCGAGGTCTGGCCCTCTTCTGTGCACTCTTGGCTCCTGGGGAGATATCTCTGCCTTCTAAGAAGGCAGGCCAGGTCTTCGGCACAGACCAGCATTTGTTGACCTTGCACTCCAACTACAGTGCCTTGCAAGTGCTCAACCGTAAATATTGGAATGAAGTCCCCATGAGAGCCATTTCTGGCCATGTTCTATACCTCAAAGTGAGGCTAGCAGGTGCAGAGATGAACTGTACACATGTGATATCTTTGAGCCACTGGAAAAACCCCTGTGCTTGAAAATATTTCCTCTATATCATGCCTGAAGTTCTATCATAGCCCTTCGTTTCCTTGACTTTAGCATTTATCTTCTCTTAATACCAGCTTTCCCTTTCACCAAGAGGAAGAGCACATTTTGGGTCTTCTCTCACAGTAACTGTGACGGCTAGGCCCTTTTTTCCTATGCAGACCAGGATACACAAGGCAGAGGACACTGGAGGCCAGCCTCATCCTCCTATTGGGCTGACAGCTGGCCCTTCTCCCTCTGCTGCTTGGTTCCTCACTTTGATGATGTGGCTTTGCCCCCTCCACTCTACTGCCAGTGTTCTCCCAGGGGTTGCTAAATCCAAAGGACCCCTTTCATATCTTACTGGATCTGGGCAGCATCTGACATGGCTGATCACCCCTTGCTTCTTGGATCGCACTTCCCTGGCACCCCTGTAGCTAGTTGTCCTCTTACCTCTCTGGCTGTTTCTTTCAGGCTCCTGTGCAAGCTTCTCCACTTGCCTGTGCACAGTAGGGTCTTTCAGAGTTCTGTTGTGGGCTCCCTAGGGAAGCCCATCCATCTGGAGGATTTCAGGGACTGCAGAGGCATTGAGAGTTGACCTCCAGCCCCAACATCCTTCCTGATCACCTGAACCACAGTTTTGCTGCCTTCTGGGTGCATAGATGATTCAAGTCCACGGCCCAGATGGTACCTGCTGTCCTCTGCAAACCTGCCTCTTCTGGGTACTTGCCTTGGCCCTGAGATCACTCAGGAGCCAGACAGGAAACCTGTCTTCTATTCCTATTTTCTCTTTCTGCCCACCATGTCCAGTTTCTCAAAGTGGTCAAGTCTACCTTAACATCTGTTGATTTGAGCCACTCCCACTGTCATCAGCTTTCACCTGGATTACTGTGACAGCCTCTTGCTGCTTCTGTATCCCTTGGCCAGACCTGTCTCCCTAAAATGCATTGCATAGCTGATCAAGTCACTCTCTGGCCTAAAACCCTCCATGGCTTCCCACTGCCCTCAGGATAAAGTCCAGACCCCTCAGCATGGATTGTGAGACTCATGGTGTCCTGGTCCCTGCTCACCTCTCTGGTCTCATCACTTGCCTTCTTGCATTCTGGGCCCCACTTGTATCCAGAGATACCGTGGCTCTGTCTTGCCACTGATTCTGCTTTTCTTTTGGTCACAGAGAAAGGGTACTTTCTCTGTCAAGTCTCAACTTGTCAAGTCTCAAACTTCCTCCAAGGAGGTTTAGCTATACCCTCTCCTCCCCAACCCCCAGCCCGGCATACCACACAGATCATTCTGCGCTCACTTGCCTGCTTCATGGTCATCTCTCCACTAGACTGTAAGCTCCTTGAGGGCAAGGACTGTCCTGGAAATTTTGTATTAACTGCCTGGCTTGATGCCTGGCACCTAGAAAGCACTCAATAAATGTTTGTTTAATGAATGAATTGTAGTGATGTGTACAAGGGGATACAGGGGAGCCAGTTAATTTTCTGGAGGAAATACAAGTGCTTTCATAGACTCAGATGGAAACCACACATCCTTCCCCTCCCTGGTTGTGCTGCCCATGCCTCCCAGAACTGCAGAAACCTCAGTGGCCGCTGGGAATAAGGATGGCAGCCCATAGTAGCAGGGAAGCCCATGCCAGGGAGACATACTAGCTGCTCTCCACCCCATTCTGGGTCTCAGCCTAGAGCCTGCAGCAGGAAGGGCTTAATCTGAACAAGGAACAGAATTTCCCAGTAGGTCCTTCCATCCTGGAAGCCTGGGCCATTCTGGGAGGGAGGGCAGTGAGGGTGCCGAAGTATCACTTTTACAATGCCAGGGTGAAGGATAGTGACTGACCCCGCCCCCCCACTCTGAACCTAACTTGGATTTCCTGGGCGGTGGGGAGGGGGCGGTGGCGGGTTGGGGGAGCAAGAGACTTACTTGCAGAGAGAAGGGAGGCCTGGGGTCTGGGCTTTTGATTGGAAAGGGAGACTCCTGTTCTTCAGCTTGGGAGTGGGAAGCCTATAGGCATCTCTCCCCCTTTCCTCCCCTTCCACAACATGAATCGCCACACCTCAGCCTTCACTGGACTGCCTCAGTTGGAGAGGTAGCCATAATAACTTTATGGGTGGGTTTGCGGGCAGGGCAGGGCGGGGAGCCCTTGATGAGATCGCACAGCTGCCAGGAAGGCTTCATCAAATGTGTCACGCAGGTTCATGGTCAGAGTGTCGGTCCAGAAGGTGTCATTACCCAGGTGCCTCTTCCGGGGCACTTTCCTCATGCTGATGGGGTAAAAACCCTGGGGCACCTTCATTCTGTAAGGCCACACACGTGGATATAGCGTGCGGAGTATCACTTCGAAAGGCAGCCGTGGCACTGGTGCCACCCAGTGGCCATCCACTGTGTGCAGCTGCGCACCTCCGTGCCCGTCAGGTGTCACCTCCAGGAAGCTGCTGAAGTCGTGCTCCGGGCTGGGGTCTGGATGCACGCCCAGGCGGATGCCCTGCGGATGGCTGATCTGGGTGATGGGGGATCTGGCAGGGTTGTTGCTAACATTCCACATCATCGGCCGCTTGACCGTGGGGTTCCTATAGATGGGCTTGGGCATCTCTGTGGGCTGTGGCATGCGTTGCAGGCACTCCTCCACAGAGGGGTGGGTGGGGTTCCTGTAGATGGGCTTGGGTATCTCTGTGGGCTGTGGCATGCATTGCAGGCGCATCTCCACAGAGGGCTGGAAGCTCCTGGAACACTGCGATCTCCGTTGCTCGGGGGTCTTGGAGAGAGCAGTGACCCTGGCTTGCGTGGTGTTAGAGACCAGAGAGTGGCCTGGGTGCAGCTTGCTGTGGAGCCACTTTCTGATAGCAGCTTCTTTGAGAATTTTGTGCTCTTTCTGCAACAACAGAGGGCACAAGACAGTCATGGAGGCCTGCTGCTCTCTGCTTCTGTGCAAGGAGGTCCTGTATCCATAGCCTTTGGAAACTGCGATCTGATGGATGAGGGAAACCCTGAGTCTGATGAGAGGAACACCTACCTCACGGGAGCCTGTGTTGCAAAGGGGGAGACAGCTTTTCTCATAAGGGAGCCCCTGGGCTGATGGGGGAGACAATGCACCTCTCCCACAGGGGAGATCTCCAATCTGACGGGGGAGATATAGCCTCTGCCCTAGGTGAGCCTCCAACTTGACAAGGGAGACACAGTCCCTGACCTAGGGAAATCCTCATGTCTTATAAAAAGACAAGTCCCCTCTTCTCCCTCCACAGGAATCTTCAGTCTGATAGTGGAGACATGTCCTGCCATAAGAGAGTCTCTGGTGTGTTGGGGGGAAAGGCAAATGGGAAGTGCAAACAGCATCCTTGACCCTGGAAGGAGGCAGCAGAAAGGACCAGATGGCCTGATGTGGACACACTTCATGGAAGTGGTGGGCCTTGGGAAGTCAGGTAGGGAGGATACAGTTGGCTGGCTCTCCAGGTCCGGTGGCAGCAACTCAATCTATCTCTATTCTTGCCTCCACTGGAGCCTTCCATATGTTGTCACAGAACCTCCCCCACTCCCATTGTCTCACTGTCTCACTCCCAGACTGTTGCTAAGCAATCAGGGGCTTTGGAGATTGACCCAGCTCCAGAGGCAGGCTCTGCTTATGCTAAGCCAATCACCATAATTCCATCAGACCTTGCCCCAGACCTAAGTCAGTCAGCATATGGCTTTCCTTTAGTTCTAGCCAAGGAACAAGAACGGGCACTTGAGCAAATTGACGCCATAAGAGATGAGGGGAGATGTAAGAAGCTTCTGAAAAAGGTTAGAGCTACAGGAAACAGATGGGCCTTGCCTCTTCCGGACAGTGTGTGACTCTGAGGACTGGTGACCCTGACATCAGAGGAGGATAGGCTAAGGACTAGAGAGTAATGCCACTGAAACAGACCAGGCATGCTGGAGTCACCAGCTCCAAAGCCCTCCCCACTTCAGGATTCACTTAAGATTCCCAGTATCTTCTGAGTTTTCTGGGTTTTGCACCCTATATAATTACACCTGCTTAAAATCCCTTCTTGCCCAGTCAAGGTCCTTCACTGATCTGGGCTCCTGCCAAATCTTGTCAGCCTCTAACTTACATCTGATCCTCAGCTGCTCTGAGTTTTCAGTTCACTGCATACATCATGTTCCCAGGTGCCTCTATGCCTTTCCACGTGGCTGCTCTTTATGCAGGTCAGCCCTTCCCTCCTTCATGTAGCCAGTTGCTGCACATGTTTAAAGACTCCTCTTAAGCATCATCCCTCCTGACACCCTCCTGGACCCTCTCCTCCTTGATGGCGATGTAACCTGCCTCCTCTGCTAGACTTTAAGCTCCTTGAGCATGGGGGTCACATATTCATCTTTGGACCTCAGGGTCTAGCAGGTGCCTGGTGCAGAGTGAATGCCCAGTGCCTGCTGGAAGGAAGGGTGGATCTTTTTAACCAGAGTGTGAGACCCAATTACAGGCAGGGCCTTGGTCTCATTGCAGGTTCATCCTGAAGGAGGAAGTGCACTAGGAAGGGCCCAGAAATATTTGCAAATTTAAACTTGCTTAAATTTGCTTTCTAACACAAGATAAGACTTTTGACCAAAAGACTGGCTTATTTAAAAGAGTAGAATTTCAGTCAGAGTACGGGGGGTTAGTACAGGGGAAAAGGTGGTTCTTTATGGGTGTGCTTCTAGCTACTCCTCTACAATATGTGGGTCACTGTCCCCTCCGCTCACATGCCTGGATAGCAGCTGGCGCCTGGCCCCCCTGCCTTCCCCCTTACTTGATACTCAATCAGGTAGTTGTGCTCCATGAGAGCCAGCTGCCTCTTGAATGTCTTCATTTTCCCCATCTCACGGGCAAAATCCTTCTTGTCCTTTTTCCACATGGCATCCTTCAAGAACCTGGTACCAAGGTCGGGGTGGGGGTGTCATCCCACAGTGACAGAGCTTCCACCTGGGCTGGGAAGACTGGCTGCTGCTGAGAGCTTGGAGGGGGGTGAGGGGAGCTGCCAGAGGGTCTCTGGCTTCCTACTTCCTTTAGGTGAAAGAGGAAAATTCCTTGATGACCTGGTCACCACCCTCCTGCTAACGAGCCAGGGACCCCAGGGCAGGGAAGGAGGGCAGTGATCAACCTAGAGGGCAGGGGACCTGGGCAGACTTACCCCCCAGCCCAGGTGATGAGGTAATTGCCTCATTCTAAATATCCTGGGCTGTAGACACATCCCCCAGCTGCCTGGCTTCCCAACCCTCCCCTTAAAGGCTCAGCCGTGGTGAGGGCCCTAGGGAAAAGGCTGGGGGAGGGGAAGGGAGTGGCAGGCTGCAAGTGGTTCTCACACTCTTACCGGGCACAGGCACGGTGGTTCCATATTTTGCAGAAGTCAATGGGTTTGTAGCCCATAGCATCTTGGGCATGGACGTTGGCACCACTCTGCACCAGGACCTTCACACAGTCTAGCAGGCCCTCACGGGCTGCCAGGTGCAGGGGCGTGGAGCCGTTGCAGGTCTGACTGTGGAAGGCCCCGCCAGTGGGGATGAGGACAGAAAGGAAAGAGAAAGGGCATCTGCCCATCAGATAGATGGACACACCAGTTTCCAGGCCCTGCTCTACCATTAGGGTTATTGGGTGACCCTAGCTGTCTCTTCCCCTTTCGGTATGTCAATTTCCTTTACTGTAGAGGGAGGGATTGGACTATGTGAATAGTACAAAACTGACTTTAGGAGGTATGTAACAGTTAAGAACTGCTGGAAGGAGAGCTGGCTTGTTTCAGAGACCACTAACCTCATCCACTCTTAAACCAACTAGCCCTCTGCCATTTCCCTGTGCTTCACCACGGCCCACAAGAGCTGCATGACCTGAGCCTAACCTCCTCGATCTTATCCTTTGACCTTGCCCACTCTTTCCCAACACATGGTCTTTGCATATGATGTTCCCTCTATCTGGAACACTTCCCTGGCTCTTTGCATGGCTGGCTCACTCTCAGTCTTCAGGTTGCAATTTAAATGTCACCTCCTTAGAGGTGATTGCTTCATCCAAAATAGATCCTCCCCCTACCCGCTTTACTCCCCACTCCATCACCATGTTTATTTTTTTCATAACCACTTCCCATGCTCTGTCAGGATTTTGTTCACTTATTTGTTTGTTAATTTGCTGTCTGCTCCTGCACTAGTATGTCAGCTTCATGAGGAGAGGGACCATTCGTGACTCTAGCATAGTGCTTAGCACATAGTGCATGCTTGATACTTTGAATGCATGCAGTCTCCTGTATGCCATGCACTTTTCAGTGATCACAGCAGTCCCATGTGATAGGCACTACCATTCTCTCAAATTTCAGTTGAAGACATTGAGACAGAGGTTCCCAAACTTAGCTATAAGTTAGAAGCACCTGGGGATCTTTTCTGACTTCCAAAGCCCAGCTCACACCACAGACCCAAAATCACAGCCTTTGGATTGGAACACAGGTGTTCATATTTTTAAGCTCCCTAGGTGATTCCAGTGTACACTTAAGTTTGGGAACCAGGGAAGTTTGGGAACAGGGCAGTGGGGCTTAGAGATTGAGTGACTTGCCTAAGGTCCTGCTGTCTGCTAGCAAGTTGCAGAGCTGGGATGGGGACTAGGTCTGTCCTCTCCCAAAGCCCAGTCTCTTTAACTACTACACCATGTGGGTTCCAGATTGCTTTATGTGGGACACAATCCTTATCACCTCCCACAGCCCCTCTGCCTGTCTTGTATGGATTTGCCTGCCTGCAAGTCGGGCTCCTGTGCCCAGTCTGCAGCCTCCCTCCTGAAGCAGGCTGGACTCACACATTGAGGGCTGCCCCTTTCTCCAGCAGGTAGTAGATGCAGGGGAGGGCCACACTAGTGTTGTCCCTGTGGATGACGAGGTGCAGGGGGGTCTGGCTATCATTGGTCAGCAGGTCCACGGGAAACTTGAACTCCTCTACCAGGACCTGCAGGCATGCAAGCTTGCCCCGTTGGGCTGCGAAGTGGATGGCAGTAAAGCCCTGTGAGGTCCAGAGCAGGCAGGAGGAGGCTGAGTGGGGTCGAGGTCCCAGGGTCCACAACTTAATTTATATAAATTTACTCTCTTCCCTGTGTCCCTAGGAATGCTCACACCCCTTTGCTAATTAACCAGTGTGTGTTCATCAGACCACCCAATCTCCCTGTCCCCAAAATGGTCCTTCCACAGCCAGAAGATGAGTTAAATTAGGAGAATGTACCCAGAAAAGGACATCTCTTCTCCAGGTGACCACTCCGAGCTGGGTAGCGAGAGAGGGACCTTGGTCCTTGCCCCCACACTCAAGGCCTTACCTTGTTGTTGGTGGGGATTTCCCCGAGGCTCTGGTTCAGACAGAACCGCAGCCATTCCACGTTGCCCACAGCGGCCGCGATCAGCTGATAGTAGCTCCGGATCGCCGTCTGGTGAATTGCAGTCTGGTGGATCGCTGTCTGGTCAGACTCCTTGCTGGGACTGGGGTCAGCGCAGGGCTGGTGAGAGAGGCAGGGCGGGGGCGGGGGGGCGCGTGGCGAGGGCGGTAGCCTGTGCTCGAAGGCGGTTGGCGAGGCCCGGCAGGGGCGGGCTGGTGGGCAGGGCAGTGGGGAATCCACCCTGGGCCACAGCCCGGGCACCTCTTGGGAGGCGATTTCTGGCCCCCGCCCGGCTCTCCGGGCTTCTCCGGCCGCAGCCTCGGCCTCCGCCTGCTTGGTCCATGCAGGACCAAGGAGTCGCTGGGCCGGGTTCTCGCGCCCCGCAGCGGACACCCTCTTCCCCGACCCACCTGGGCTGCTTGGACTCTTCGTCAGTCCAGGTGGCCTTCAAGGAGACTTTGTTCTCCCCCTGCACGGAGCCAAGTGGAGCTGGCTGCGGCTTAGTCCCTCTTCCTTCTCCCCTTTCTGAGTGCCAGCTTCCCGAGCCCGCCCGCCGAGCTGTGCTGCCCGCGGAGGACATCGAGGGGCTGGAACTCGGACCTAGGCTGGGCGGGCTGTCCACCCACCCGCCGGCGCCTCGCCCCCAGGGACTGCTCCTTCCCGACCCTTCCAGGCCGCCAGGGTCCGGCCGCCTCACTCGCTGGAGGGGCAGAGACCCGGCGCCTCGGGGGACCCTGCCCGCCTGCAGCCCCACCCGACGCTCCGCTCCCAACCGGAGCCAAACCCCTCACCCAACCTCCCAGCCCTGCTGCCGGGGAAACTCAGCATCAAACACGCAAACAACAAAGACGCTTAGCTTTTGTTTCCGATTATCAAACTAATAAGTAGAAAACAGAAATGTTCAACGTGGAAATAAAAGATGACCATCCTACCACCCACAGAAATCACAGTCTGTTGCAATATATATGCATATCATGACTCTTTTTTGTTTTTTTGCATCTCTTTTCATTTAATAGCATTATATTATGAGCTAGCGCCCATTATTCTACATACTGAACGTACATTATGATACAACCACAGCCCAACGTCATAATGGCTGTGCCATTGTTTCACCTGTGCTGCCAAGAACAAAATGGCTCAACTCTGGTTGTTTTCTTAGAATGGATTTTTGGGAGTGGAATCACTAGGTGAAAGGGAATGAATATTTTTTAGCTGTCAATATGGGGTTGGAAACTGCCTTCCAGGAAGATTATATGTTCCCTTCCACTTCCACCTGCAGTGAAGCGGGTGCGCTGCACATCAGCCATGTGGCTTTGGACAAGTTACTTGCCTTAGTTTCTGCACCAGCAAGATGGGGATAATAGAGCCTACTTTATAAGGAATGAAGGAATTCAAACAACGAGCTAGCAGAGAGGCACTACCTGCGAATCTGCTGTTACTCAAAGAGGAGCTATTCAAACTATTGCCAGCATCAGATATTAGGATTTTAAGTAAATGTTCACTCATCTTGCAGCGCAAATGATGTTCTAGCGCGGCTCTTTAATCACCAACAAGCTTCAACATGTAATTATCGGTGTTTTTTCCTTCTAGGAATTCTCTTTTTATGCACATTGTTCTTTGAGGGCCTTCATGTGTTTCCCACTATAAAACTTACTAGCATAGTGAGCCTTTATGTATGTTATATTTGTTGTCAATATTTTCCCCAGTTCGCCTTTTGACTTTTTAGAGTAGATAGTAACCAAGCAATAACTGCGGCTTGAGTCAGTGTTGTCTTCCTGAGCCGTCCACATTCTTACCCTTCTCAACAGGCATGACCCCAAGTTTGTCAGAAGGCTCCTGTGGCTCCAGGGTCAATTCTGGGCATATCCAACTACATCTCTCCACCCCTGCCATGCTCTTTCCTCTGTACCCCAACATTCCAGGTATTCCCTAAGAAAAGGACAGAAAGTCCCCTAAAACCACAGGAATCTGCAGAGAGGGACAAGCATACAGATTATCCACCCATAAGCACCTTTCTCCCTTTCCAGGGAACCCATTTGCCCCCCAACCCCAGTGGTCAGGACCCAGCACACCTGCCAAACACCTTCAAAACTAGCAAATCATGCTGGCTACCTGCTCCAGGTAGGGCCTTAGCAACTGGCTTCAAGCTGAGGTAAAGTGAAATGCTTTGCAGGGACAAAGTTTGAGGATTTCCTGGGCTATTGCTTCTGGAGCGTTATGATTCTAATAATGACGACAGGATTACCTTGTGTATGTGGTGGGGTTGGAGACAGCATCTCAGTACCTCTCCAAGTTCATCGTCACTACCTTACATCTCTATACCAGTGTTTTGCAACCCTGGCTGTACAAATACCAATGCAGGGGACTTACCCCTACAGATTTAGATTAATTCATCTGGTTTGGGGCCTGGGTGTTGGTACTTGTAAAGTTCTCCAGGTGATTCTTGTATGTAGCCAGGGTTGAGAACCACTTTGAGGCCTTTCTGCCTCAGTCCTCTTTCTAGGGAGGCAAGAGGCTTCAGGTGATTTTGAGGGAGAAGGGTCAATAGAGTAAGGCAGGAAGATATGGGAAACTAGCAAAGTCCCTGGGAGGAGAGAGTGTGTCCCCCTAAAGACCCCTTGGCCACAGCCATGCAGCTGGGCAAACAGATAACGTCCAGTGGAACAACAGAAGCTGGACCATGAGAAGGGCAGACAGCAGAAAATGCCCAGAGAAAGGTTTTATTTCTTCTTTGGAAGGTAATGGTAAGGGTATAGCTCCAGAGTAACTGGCTCTACAGCTCCAAGCAAGAGGGATGGAAGGCTGAGGGGAGCAGGCCCATCAGGGAGAAGTGGGGCCAGGACCTAGAGAGGCGCTGTCTGTGCACTCCAGGGCCAGTACCCAAGGCCAGATGCTCCCCATCTATTTTCTTTCTTTCTTTTTTTTTTTTTTTTT